>NC_143052.1:49442500-49747500 GCF_052426305.1 Pelodiscus sinensis
CTAGCAGTTACACCCTAGGCAAGCATGACACTGAGTTTTATGACCTCTAACTCAGGAGAAAGACTACTTGGAACTCACAGATTTAAGCAGAATATTACTGGCATGAGTGGACAGGTTTTAATAGCACACTACCTACAACTTATGTGAGGCACAACATCAGTGTGGCTGAACAATGCATTTCAGAAAGATCTTTAACCAGACACTATTCCTGCCCCTGACTTACAGTATGCTTTAGTAGTTTCTTTAGATTAATAACATGTGCCTCTACTTTTGTAGCACATTTAAATACTAAACAGAGGAGGAGAAGATGTATAAAGAAGTACTTAAAATAACTGCTTCTAATAGCCTTTAACACAGACATTTTGGGTAAGTAATTACAGCAAATTTCACATTTCACCTTCAACCCCTGAGGCTACACTTTTTCTCCACCTCCTCTGAAATGAACTGAAAGCACTTATTCTTTAGCACTGCGATAGAGAACAGTTTAATATTCTCTGTTAGCTATTTTTCTTCACTTTGTACTAAAATAATTTACTCATTAAACAACACGTCTATAGTATTTTTCAATGTAAAACTGAAGTCCAGAAAGACATCTCTGAAGAAAAAAAATCAATAATGCTCAGCACACACACATACATACACTCACCCACACACACGCACATGTTTTCACAAGAATGAACAAGGCAAGTAAAAAACCTACAATCACATGACAGTCACGCAGACAACTATTAGTTTGGCTTCACCAACCATTTTTAAGTACATATTTGTTGTTGATTATTGGGGATTTTCTTTCTTTTTCGAAGATTTTTCCCCCAATCTGCTTTGTTCATATTTTTATTCTTTGCCCAATTGTCCAAAATTTTATAGTGCTTACACATTTCAAAGCAACTGTGAATAAAGCATACAATGACACAAATGACTTTATAAACTCCAGAGGAAATAAATGATAGTTTCCGTTATCACGTCAGTCAGATAACATTTTCACACAAATCTGTTTACATTCTCTAGAATAATATAATGTGCTCTTCAGCAATACTGTCATATCAGCCTGTAAAACGGTGTAATAATAATTAACAAAACATTTAAAAGCCTATACATTCATTTGTACCCACAAAAGTTTATAAAAAAATTTGATATCTCTGACATTCAAAAGCAGTTATAAATATGTAAATTAATTTTTTTAAGTAAAATATTTGCATCTCCTTTCCTCCTCCAGGCTTTTGAACTTCTGAGGTCAACAAGGACAAACAATACCACTAGTGTCTCTTTGCAAAAAGCTGGGTTTGCTGTCTGCAAGCAATGGTATCATTTCCATAGCAACCCCCTAACTATTAATTTTCAATTAAAGCAGACACAAAGCGGACAGCCTGAGGCTGGCAGACAGTGTCAAGAGCCCATCTCTGTAGGCAACAGTTTCACACAGCTATCAAGCAATAGGTGCCTCTTCCACAAAGCTCTATCAGAGGTACGTCAAGTTTGGCTGGTTAAAATGACGTTAGCCGTCAGTTCAGGCCGAGATATTTTATACCAGACTTCACCAAGGATTTATAATGACAATAAAATACTGACCAAAGCCTGAAAAAGAAATTAACTAACAACTTCACCTGGCACACAGAATAAAAGAAAAACATTACAGAAATATATTTAATGGGAAAGTACGTTAATGGTTAAAACACTTTGTCTGAAGAACGCACCATAATCTTCAATATTGGCAATGTTGCTTTTTCACTATTTCCTAATAATTTTTCTAGAGTAACACAAGAAATGGTTCAATAAGTAAATTATAATTACCTAGATCAAAATAACCTTTTTGTAAGACATTTATATTTCCCCTAAATACAGTGGTGATGAGAGCTGTAGTAAAATAAACAAAAAGATTTTAGCAACATGGCATTGTGTAAATTATCTCTCCTCCTTCAGACTGTATTCCCTCCCTCATATTTAACAGTGATTTTTAGTTTTGACTATTCTATTGAAAACTTCCTACTCCTTGCCACTATTTTTCAGGCTAACAACAAAGGTGTAGTTAACATATTTTAGATTTATTATAATCTCTTCTCATTAATTCTTTAAAGTCCAATGGATATTAAAAAATATTCCCTGAGCCTCCTCATTTGGATCATGGCCTGTCCTATGTTTTGAACCCATACAATTCCTTCCTTTCTGTTCGTGGCAGGTAAAGCCAGGTGTGCACAAGCAGATCCCTGGAATAACATAGACCTACAAAGCCACATAGGTAATCTAGAACTAAAGCTGCCACTGCTTGGGATTTTTCACTCCAGGGTGCACAGAAACACCCGCTGGCAGTGACAGGTATTATGTCACAGCCTGTTTTCTACCAAACAAAAGATGACAGGCAAGGCAAACTGTTTTTCAAATGACAAGTTCACGTCAAATGTGTTGCTCTAATTCTGCACCCTTTCTGCCCTTTTGCCTCCAGAAACAATTATGCAAAAGAACATATAATAGGTCAGGATCCCCCCCAAACTCAATATGATCACAGTTGTAATCCTCTGGACAACTGTCAGCTCTTGCAACAGTTGGATTCTATCTCTAGTACAACACGATCTATACGCAAGCCTTGCTGAGATGAGCCAAAGTACTGAATTACTACCAATCTTGAACACTACAGAATGAGTTAACAGGAGGAAATGTGACCAATACATATCATCATAATCAAGAAATATAAATTCCAAGAGACGCTTACAGTATTTAAGGAATTCCTTATGGATTCAACAGCATTAACTATAAATCATAGGCTTAACCCCGCACAAGTCTTACTCATGTAAGAAGCCAATGAGACTACTTCAGTGAGTAAAAGTTTGAAGGACCAGAGCCCACGTATTTATAGAATAATTCTGCAGTTTTAAATACTATATAAGCACTTGATAAAGTTTAGTCACCGAACACATGTAACTTGTTAAAACCCACAATACATGTTTCCAAAAATCAAATATAATAACATTTCAAAATAAAAAATATGACCATTTATTTCCTGATACAGAAATTGCACTCATACATTTACATTATTTGGAGAGGGAAATAGCTCGGCCTCAGAAATGTTGTTCAATCCTTAATTTAACAGCATATTAATAATGGACACCCAACCATATTAAGATTAAACCTAAAATCTGTTAACTTTAGTGTAGTACATGGGTGGTTGGTGGTTGGCAGGGTTAGCCCCTGGAAGGCCGCCACTGCGATATTTACCTACCTGGACACAGGTACAGGCAATCACAATTCCTGTTGGCTGCAGATTGCCATTCCTGACCAATGGGACTGGCGGGAACTGGTGCCAACTGGGACACTGCTTCCCACCCATTCCCATTGGCCAGGAAGAGCGATCCACTGCCAATGGAAGCTGCAATAGTTTTTTCCTATAGTCGTCCAAAAAATATAGCAGTGGGGACCCACCAGGAGCAAATACCGGCAGACCAAAACCAACCCATGGGACAGTATTTTCCCACCTCTGGTGTAGCAGAACTACATAGTTCTAAACTTACAGTAAACTTTATCAAGTTAAAAAGTGCAATAACTTAGTAGGCTTACTTTTTTTTTATGAGTTTATTCAACTCCCAGGACACAAATGAGAACTCTGCAAATGGAAGAAGAAGGAAACTGTTTTCTGCCTTTCTAAGACATGCATTGGTATCTCAAATTTTCCCACATACGTATTTATAGGTTGTCAGGTACATGGTCACCATTTGTGTGAATGAATAAATAGGAAGGACTGTGGCTTTCAATGATTATGGTTATTACTACCCTAACTTTGAATTCCCTCACTTGCAAACACTCACACCCTTCCTCACACAAATGCTTCATTAATAGTAGGGAACTTTGAATTAGCAACACTTCCATAGAAAATTATAATTTATACTACCCATTATGAATTTAATATTTACTGTGAAATATGTACCATGTATTTGTTAAAAGGAGATAATCCACCAAAATCAGTTAATTGTTTGCCTGATCTGTAATTGACTAGTGTATGAATGGCCTCATACATCTGGTAGGTCATGTTTCATGTATCACCATGAGAATACCAACACACTGCAATGAACAGAAGGATCCAGAAGCAGACAGCAATCAAGTTGTTTATAACAGTGTTGAACTGCTATAGACAAGGGTGCTAGAGTAAAGGCTGCAAAGTGAGAAAATGTATTTCTTTAAGACTCGTGTTGAAATGACCAACAACAGGAAAAAGAAGTTTAGGGAAGCTTCACAAGTTTATTGTTTCTTAATGACTAGGCACGGCAGAATGAGATTTTTTTACATGTTTATAATTTTTATGGAGAATATCAATGCTTATTTTAAAGCATATTTTTCAATTTAATTTTTCAAAGTAGCACAAAATTATGGGTTTTCAACATCCCTGCCTCTAACTTTTATCAATTTAAAATTTCAGTTTTAGGAAATTATGGGGGTAGAATCAGAAAATAAGGGAGGTCAGACAGGAATTATTTAATGATAGTATAGGGTCAGGTTGAAAAAGTTAAAGTTTTAGAACTGTTAAAACACGTCACCATAACATGCCAAAATATACAAAGTATAGATCTTTAAATAAAATTAATACATTCTTTAGCAGTATTTTTCTTATTACGCCTATCTCTACATTTATTAAGATGGTATCATGAGCTTTCGTGGGCACAACCCACTTCTTCTTCAGAAGAAGTGCATTGTGCCCATGAAAGGCCATGATAGCTTCATCTGAAGAAGTGGGCTGTGCCCACGAAAGCTCATGATACCATCTACATGTTGTGTTAGTCTCTAAGATGCTGCAAGACTATTAAGTTTTTCCAGTTACAGACTAACTTGGCTACCCCTCTGAAGGTTTTGTACATTTATTGGAAATATGTTTCCATTGGTTATTGAATGCTTGGTGAAATTTTAGTTTACCAACATTTAGTGATAAAAAATATAATTGTTCCAAGCCCTATAAATAATGTAATATAAATCCTTGAAAGGTTTCTGGCAATAAAAAAGTAATATGTTTCTTTCACATTAGCAAATCAGGTCTTGTCTACAATGAAGATTCTGCAGTCTAGTGGTCCCCAAACTGTGGGGTGCACCTCTCCACTCCAGCAGACAGCAACCATAATCTGTCCTGTTCAGCTAACTCCTAAATGGAGTCTTGGGAGAAAGGTAGAATGGTGGAGACATTTAACTCATCCCATAATAGTCAAAAGGCTCTTGAAATGGGGTCAAACAGTGGAGATCCTTTCTACTCTTCACAACTGCAATAAAGTTTTGTGGGAGAAATAAAATAGAGATTTACACTCCTCTCCCCTTCGCCACCACGTCTCCCCAACAGAGGACAAAAGGCTTTAGGAGCTAAAAAAGTCACAGACAGAAATCCATCTCACTTCCAGCATCTAGATAAAAGAGAAGTAGTTCAAATGTATTTGATAACTACTAGCTAGGGGCTAATTGGAAAGATGGAGCCCCAAGCTCCAAATAAAAAGGAACTGATCACATTAGTAAAAGTTAAAAGGGAAACTAACAATGTTAAATTAGATAAAGGGATAGTGACTTGATCACAGTTATACTGTGGAAACAGAATACCGTCCAGACCAATGAGATCGATCTAACTAAATTTCATGAAGTTGAAAACAATTACAAGCCAAATCAGGTGAGAGAGAGAAGGCTCTCAGAAACATGTAAAGGACAACTGGGAATTGTTTAAAAACACTTTACTAAATGACCCAAAAGACACAATCAAAGGAAGCTATATTGGAAAAAAAAAAAAAAACACCCAATAATTTCAAGAGGAAGTAACAGCAGTGATGAACAAAAAGGATGCTGATAGTAGTGAGTATCAATTCAAAGTAGGAAGTGTAGAAAATTGATAAGAGATACAAGGAGAAATCAATGGCCAGCTGGATTAACGCCAATAAGAGGGAGTTTTATAGTATATTAGGAACAAAGAGAATTCTAACAGTGCAACTAGTCCATTACTGGATGGATATGGTAGAATTATCAATAATAATGCAGAAAAGGCACAGGTGTTCAATAAATATTTCTGTTCTGTGTATGGGAAAACAAGTGATATCATATCATTTGATAACACTTTTAAATCCCTCTAGTCTCTCAAATGTTAAATACTGCTACTAACACTAGACATTTTAAATTAGCAGGTCTGGAAAACTTGCATCCAAGTGTTTTAAAAGATCTGGCTATGGAACCTGCTAGATTATTAATGTTGATTTTCAATGAGTTTTGGAAGAGTGGGGAAGTTCTAGAAGACTGCAAGAAAGCTAATGTTGTGCCAGTATTTAAAGGGGGAAACAGAATGACCCACGTGATTATGGGCCTGTCAGTCTGAGATGAAGCCCTGGCAAGACAATGGAGAGACTGATATGGAATTTGATTAAATAAAGATATATTGGCATTGGAAAAGGTTCAGAAAAGGGCAACAAAAATGATTAGGGGTTGGAACGGGTCTCATATGAAGAGAGATGAAAAAGACTTCAACTTTTCAGCTTAGAAAAGAGGAGACTAAGGGAGGGATATGATAGAGATATATAAAATCATGACTGATGTGGAAAAAGTGAATAATAAAAAGTTATTTACTTATTTCCACAATATAAGAATTAGGGGTCAACAAATGAAAATAATAGGCAGAAGGTTTAAAACAAAGAAAAGTTTTTCTTCACTCAGCGCACAGTCAACCTCTGGAACTCCCTGCCAGAGGATATGGTGAAGGCTAGAACTTTGACAGGGTTCAAAAAAGAGCTAGGGTATGTCTACACTACCCTCCTAGTTCGAACTAGGAGGGTAATGTATGCATACCGCACTTGCTAATGAAGCCCGGGATTTGAATTTCCCGGGCTTCATTAGCATAAGCGGGGAGCCGCCATTTTTAAATCCCCGCTGCTTCGAACCCCGTGTAGCGTGGCTACACGGGGCTCGAACTAGGTAGTTCGGACTAGGGTGCCTATTCCGAACTACCGGTACTCCTCGTTTCACGAGGAGTAACGGTAGTTCGGAATAGGACCCTAGTCCGAACTACCTAGTTCGAGCCCCGTGTAGCCGCGCTACACGGGGTTCGAAGCAGCGGGGATTTAAAAATGGCGGCTCCCCGCTTATGCTAATGAAGCCCGGGAAATTCAAATCCCGGGCTTCATTAGCAAGTGCGGTATGCATACATTACCCCGCTAGTTCGAACTAGCGGGGTAGTGTAGACATACCCCCAGATAGATTCATGGAGGTTAGGTTCATCAATGGCTATTAGCCAGGAAGGGTAGGAATGGTGTCCCTAGCCTCTGTTTCTTTGGAGGTGGGTGACAGGGGACGGATCACGTGAGGATTACCTGTTGTGTTCCCTTTGTCTGTGGCATCTGGTATTGGCCACCTTCAGCAGACAGGATACTGGGCTAGATGGACTGTTGGTCTGACCCTGTATGGCCATTCTTATGCAAAGAATTAAAGCATGATAGTGTAAATACCAATCAATATGGGTTTACAGAGAAGAGATCGTGTCAAAGTAACTTGATATCTGTCTTTTGATGAGATTTGAAGATTGGCTGATAAAGCTAACAGTATTGATATAATATACTTAGAATTCTGCCAAGCATGTGACTTGGCACCACAAGACGTTTTGATTAAAATGTAAGAAATATGTAAAATTAATATGGCATGCATTAAATGGATAGAAAGTTGGCTAAATGATAGCTCTCAAAATACATCTGTAAATGGGGAATAATCATTGATTGGATTTGTTTCTAATGGGTGTCTGCAGGTATCAGTTCTTGGCCTTACAATAGTTAATATTTGTATTTATGGCCATGGAGAAAACAAAATTAGCACTGATAAATGATTACACAAAAATTGGAGGAGTTGTAAAAAACAAAGAGGATAGGTCATTAATACAGAGCAAACTGGATTGCTTGGTAAGCAGGATTCAATCAAACAATATACATTTTAATATGGCAAAATGTAAATGTACATATGGAATGAAAAATGTACAATATACTTACACAATAGGGAATTCTATCCTGAGAAGCAGTGACTCTCAAAAAGATTTAAGGGTTGTAGTGGATAATCAGCTTAACATGAGCCCCCGAGATGATTCTGTGGCAAAAAGGGCTAATTCAATCCTTGGATGAACAAACAAGGGAATCTCAAGAAAGAGTTTATTTTACCTCTGTAGTAGTCACTGGTGCAACTACTGCTGGAATACTGTGTTCAGTTCTATGATCCACAATACAAGAAGGATGTTGATAAATTGGGGTTCAGAGAAGAACCAGAAGAATGATTAAAAGGTGAGAATACATGCCTTATAGTGACAGAGTTAAGGAGCTATCTCTTTAGCTTAACAAAGAGAAAGTGAAGGGGTAACATGATGACACTCTAGAAGGACCTACATGGGGGACAAATCTTCAGTATAGCAGACAATGGTATAACACAATCCAATGAAGTTGAAGCGAGACAAATTCAGACTAGAAATAAAGTGCAAAATTTTAATGGCAAGAATAATTAGCCATTGAAACAACATAATAACAGTCATGGTAGATTCTCCATCACTGACAATTTGTAAATCAATATTGCATGTTTTTCCAAGAGAATTATTTTGGAGAATGCCTTTGGCCTGTATTATACAGAAGGTTATGCTAGACAATCCCAATTGTCCCTTTGGGCCTTGGAGTTCATGGGAAAAAAACAGATGAGAGACCAAGGACAGCAGCCTGATAAAAATCCCAGTACATTCCCTTAACCCAACGGCTGAGGAAAGGGCTTGGACAGCATTGCATCTGATGGAGACCTTCACCGTCATCTTAATCTATCTCTGGTCAGTGAAATTACTCTTCCACTTAAGGTATCTTGTGACTTTTTCTTAGCACTGACAGAGGGTACAGAATGCTGCCACAGTCTTTTCCCTCACTAAAAAGTCCAATGCAATGTGCTATGACCACTAGAAGCAACTGGATTCTGGTTCTGATAATCTCATTCAACCAAAGCTCTGTCATCTTCCACACAAAATGACTCTTCATCCACTCCCTTCCATCAAGATCTGGAATAGCCCTTCACAAAAGGTGTTGAGTCTCTTTCCCCTGAATTAACAGCCTTATACTCTCCACACAAGATCTGCATCCTAGCTTTTGATTAAACATTGCAGCACCATGTTGGCTAAGCCATGGATCAGTAATCAGATTCCAACAGGAAGGAGGAAGGAGGAAGAGAAGTCTAAGGGGACTGAAAGTTATTGTACCCTACGTGTTTCATACTTCACCAAGAAAACCTCCCTTTCTCAGAAACATCTTCCTAATCATCTCTCAATGCCTTTTGCTGTCACATTAACCTTAAGTCAGCTAGTTTTGAAATATAAAATCCTTCATAAATAGCTAATATCTAAAGGAAAATCTCTAAGACAGTGGAATACTTACTTTTCCCTCTAAATAACCATAGCTAGCCACTCCACTGCCAACAAAAATAGTCACAATTTTAGGGAGGTCCACAAAAACAATGATTTGAGCTCCCTCTGCAGGCTCAACATCTGTAATTAACCAAGAGACCCTTTCCCTAAAGCTGTGCAGACATCAGTGGATAATGATGATGTGCAGAAACAAAAATGTTTAGACAGGGTTTGGCACAAGAGTAGTTGAAGCTGTCATTGTTATTGTTGTTAAAGTTAGACATTTGGGCCAAATTCAGGCTTAGTGTAAAGCAGGTGTCGTCCACTGAAGTAAAAGGAGTGTTTCACATTTACCCCAGCTCTAAATTTGGTGTGGTAAATTTAGCATAGTTGAAATGACAATTAAAATAAAATGAAATAAAAATCCCTGTTAGCAACTTGGCAAAGGTTAAAATGTGGCTGGGGGCATGAGAACTTTTTCTTTTACTAAATCGGAGTATTAGTGTAACCCACATACCTAGTGTGGTTCAGGTTACATTAGCAGCGCAGAAGCGTAAAGAAAATAGACATTTGGAAGATTCACCTTTTAACTTTAACTGGTACATAGTATATTAAACTGCTGCATTAAGGTTCATGATGATTTAGCATTACAGGATATACTGACTATTACACTCACAGAAGAGCCAATCTTACAGAAGAGCCAGTCTTATAGCCAGAACTGTGAACTCAAACCCTTATCTTGTAGTTAAAAGTCTGTGCTGCACACTACTGATGGAAACGTGTTGGATGTACATAGTTGCACGCTGCACAGAGTCACATTGCATCCAAACAGCAATGCACAGCTACATGTGACAGTGAAAGGCTCTGGTGGGGAGCAACAGCAGGGAAAGGCTCCAGTGACAGAGAGCTGCCAGAGCCTTTGTCTACTGCCTCTCTCTTCTGGAGTCTTTCCCTGCTGCTGAAGTCAGTGTAGACAGGAGAGGGCATTGCTTGGGAGACTAGACAGCTCTATAGCAGCAGTTCTCAAACTTTAGCAACACGAGGACTTTTTTTATTTAAAAAATTTGGGGACACTCATTCGATTCCTCAACCAAGACCCTGCCCATTCTCTGCCCCTTTTCCAACCCCCATCCCCTCCTCCATCCCCCTCCTTCTGTTGCTCGCTTTCCCCTACCCTCATTCATTTTCACAGAACTGGGCTGGGCTAGGGCACTGACTTTGAGTGAGGGGTGAGCGTTCCAACTGGGGGGTGTGGGCTCTGGTGTGAGGAAAGGGATAAGGGACTTAGGGTGCAGAAGGGGGCTCTATGCTAGGGAGCAGGTGAGGGGGCACAGGGTGCAGTCTTCAGGAATAAACTTGGTTGTAGAAGAGGTATCTGGCCTGGGGAAAGGGCCTGGGGTAAGTGAGGGAGTTTAAGATCCAGTGTCCAAGAGGCAATTACCACAGCTCCCAGAAAGTAGTTCCCAGATGTCTGTGACCACCCTAGGGTCATGGAAGCTCCACTCACTGCCTTTGTGCCCACAAGCATCACCCCCACAGCTCCCGTTGGTTGTCGTTTCTGGCCAAAGGAAACCACAGAACTGGCAGTTGGGCAGGGGCAGCACATGGAGCCTCTCTGGCTTATCATGCACCTACTGGCCATTTTCAGGAGCCATGGGGAATCAAGACAGGTAGGCAGTCTGCATGAGCCCCAGGATAGGGAGGAGTTAAAAGAGAGAGGGAGAAGGAGGAGTTGATCAGTGGAGTCCACAGACCTCTTGGAGTTCCCTCACAGATCCACAGTTTGAGAAACGTTGTCCTGTAGGGCAGTAATTTTCAGATTCAGGCTTGTTTTTACTCTATGCACCTAAGCAGCGCTTTACAATCTACCTTATTTACACTCAGGAGGTGCACATTGTATGTAGTCAACACGTTTCTGTAAGTAACGTGAAGTGAAGACATATACTAAATTTCACTAGAATCAGAATCACAGTGAAGGCACAGAGTATGGCTCTGTTTAAAATGTCAGGAACAAACATTAAGAAAAAAATCCTCTCTCAAACAAACTTATCTTGTTTCTATTTCTTATAAAGATAAAACTGGAGATTTATAGTTCACATAGGTAGGACAAGCTAATCAGACTGCTTGCTGTGTCAAATTAAACAAGATAAAAAAATCTTTCAGAAAAAAAAACTTTATAAAACTAAAAGTGGGGGCTTAAATCTGTGTTTGACAGTAATATTCCTCCACTTATCCTAATTCTTATTGTTTTCCAAGCCGTATGTGGTCCTGGCCTTATGTGGGACCAACTATGAGAAACCAATGCACTAATGTCACAAATGACTTCTATCACCCTCAAAGACATGAAATACAGCAGGCATAAAAAGAATTATGGAATAGAACAATTTATTCCAACGCAAGATTGTCCCTTATTGTATATTAAAAAGCTGTGACACCACCCAAGTTTTAAATTGCCAAGCTAGGAAGCTTCCATATCTCCTTTGGGAGTCTGTTCTACATTGACATTTTTCACTGTCAGCATAATTTTATTAATATTCAGCCTATAATTTTCCTTTCTTCATTTGAACTGATTGCTTCTAGTTACATCCCCTTTTCCTAGTGGGATTTTCTCCATTTTCAGGTCTATGTATACAAATATTTGTAGATTGTTGGCCTTTAATGTGTGCCATAGCACTGAGATACCAATATTCTGTTATATTCAACATATATGGATTCTTATAATGTATCCATCGCCAAGGTATTGGGACATTTATCCAACCTCTCCCATGGTAACAAGGGTCTTTAAATGTGCAAAAGATAACCTAACTGTATATATATTTATCATCTCTTGTAATCTTTCTACATAAATCAATCCTTCCAACCCCTTAATAAACTTGCATATTCCCCTCCATGGGTCATTAAGATTTTTGTAAAGTGGGGCCTAGAACTGAATGCAATGTTTTACACCCATTTATACCAGCAATATAAACAGGGACCATTAACTGCTAGTCCTGTGATTTGACACATCTTCTGTAATTATTACTACTACTATTATTAATATCCAGCTCTTATCTGGCATGTTTCACCAGCAGATCTCCAAGTACTTTATAAAAAAAAAAGTCAGTGTCATTATAGATCATTTTTACAGATGGGAAAACTGAAAAACCAATGGGGGCGGAGGAGAGTATCTTGTCCAATATCAGAGAGCAAAGCTGGAAACAGAACTAGACTTCTCTAGATCACTATCCACTGTGCCACCATGGCTGTGTCACTGCAGGCTCATGTCTAACTTGTTATCAGCCCCATATTGCTTTGGCTCATGTTTCTCTGTTCTGGATTATTTATGCTCAAAAACATTCAGTTGACTTTAAGTAAAAATAATGTCATTCTCTATTTAAGTTTTTACTCTCTGTTATATGCTATTTAGATGCGCAGATGCTATGGGGAGGAAACACTATAAAAATTTAGATGGACCATAAAAACAGATTAAATTGCTAATTTCTGGCCCAAACCTTCTTCCCTGCCTCCTGTCCATACTCACCGGATCTATAATTCTGTCCACATTTTTTAAAAAAAGCGAACACATTTATTTGACAAGATACAAGGAGTCCAAGGCACTCCTGAAAATGGGACGTAGACTTTTTGAACATTTTAGCCCTATACTTTATAACCCATTTCTGCTTTCTATGGTTATTTTTTTCTAGCTATTTAGATTTTTTTTTCTTCTTAAGACTGATTCCATTATTTTACAGGAAGTATAAAATATCATCAACAAAAAGGAAACTCAAAGAAACTGCAACTTATTTACATTCAATAATATATTCATTTTATTGGTTTAATTCTTATTTCCTGGCTCATATATTGACTGTCAGCAACAACCCTAAATGATATGCAATCTGCAAATAACTAGCCAGCAAATCATGCCATATAACATTAAAAAAAAAAGTTCCTCCTTCTTGATGGTGACTCTCTTTCCTTATGCTGTCCAGTTTCCATTGTTTCAGCCCTTGTAACTCCTTCACCCTCAAAGCCCAGTGCAAATCATCTTCCGTGTGGGAAGTTTGAATCTCAATCCTCATTTACTCTTATGGCCATCAAAAAATGAGACATCCTAACTACTTACATATAATAGTATCTTAGGCTAGATGCGCAAAGATGCTTAAGTGCCTAATTATCATTGTAGGTGCCTAAAATGTTCCAAGTGTAGACTCAATGAGACCATCAAAACCACCCCACCACTTCTAAATCCTGCAGGCGCCTAAAATCCCTAGGTATCTAAATTTCTGCTTCTAAACTCAGCTGGGTGCCAAAGTTTCCAATACACAAAACCACCCAAGTTCTGACACTGCTGAACAACTTCACACCCTAGTTCACCTGTGAGCCCAACTAAGTCTTTCAGAATAGGCATTCCTCCACCTGTCTTGGCCAGTCCAATAAACATGCTCAGAGAGACTGACCTACCACCTGTGGAGATAGGTTCCTCCTTCCGACCCCGAGTTAGATACCCAATTGCCTTTAAATGGTCAGGATTACTCACACTCCTCTCCTCCATATTTCCAACTGCTGGCAGAGGTAGTTTCCCACTAAGCTTCCTGGATTTCTTAGGCATATAACACTCTCCATGGACTGTGTAGAGAACCAGGGTGACTAACACTGGGCTCCAGATTCCACGGGGTAGCAAGGCATCTAAAAATTAGGTGCTGCAATTCTCACCTTTGCCACAATGAAGTCCTTTTGAGGATCTAGTCCTCAGTTCCCTCTGGTTGAAGGAATGAATCATTACACTAAAATATTTTTAATATATAAAAATTCATGTCACTGTGGTCCATGTTTGGTGGTTCAGATGAATCTCAGTCTACAAGGGACAAAGAGAGCTAATCATGCAGGTTTAGCTTCATTAAAGAACAGCAAGCCTTAAGCTAGATGCAAGTTTGATTCTAAGAAATACAATTTGACAATGTAAATAAAAATATTTCTGACTAAAGTACACCGCTTTTGGCAACTCCTGTAAATCATATTCTCATTGTAAGGCCTGATTCAGCAAGGTGCTTAAGTACGTTCACAACTTTAACCCAGTAGGTTCAGCGTAAGGCTCGAGTGGAGTCCATAAATTTATGCCAGTGTTTAAGTACCATGATGAATGGAGGTTTTAATGAACATTTCAAAGGTTATTGCAGGTAACTGATAAGCATATTACTAGTTTAAGATACCTGTGTAAGCTATATATGTAAATATCTTAGTGGCTTTTTGTTTCTTTCATTTTGTAGACTTGCATCTTGGTAGGAGGTTATACTTGATGACCTTGTGGACCCTTCTAGCCCCATGGTTCTATGATCCCCTTTCTGAATCTCTTACTCCATAGTTCTCATAGTTTCTGCAGACCATTAGATTGAATCTCCACTGAATCTGCCAGACGGTCTATAATTATCTGTGACATCGTTTCCCTGACTATGTGCAGACTCTGGAGGACAAATGGGAATCTGTTCTGAGTCCTCTTCTGGGTGTTCAGTACTGCCCCAGTTCACGTGAGCAGTGCATGGATACCAGCTATGACTTTTTCTGTGTAACAGAGGCGGAACTTGCTGTGCACAGAAGCTCAAAAGCTGATTTGGGGAAAGGGTATAAGCTGGTCATAATTCAATTTCCTAGTTGTCTTCTCCCTAACAGACTAAGAGATCTCTCACTGCTTTCAATTGGAGAATGTATTTCCTTGCTACTATCATGATGATTCAATGGCTCCTGCTACCACCAGATATGTCACAGACTTGCCTGAACTCCTTATAGATGTTCACCAGGCAGCTATGTTTAGATCTATGCACCAGATCTGTTTGGTTGTCAGCTCTCAACATTCTGTCTGGTGCTTAATCTAGGGAATTGGTCTAGCTGAGTTGGTCCCCTGATGCTGAACCTCCAAGATACCCCAGTTGGTTAAGTAGACCCTTCCCAGAGCTCCACTCACACTCAAACACATACTTTATAATAGGGCCACGTGGCAGCTGAAGCAGGTATCACAGATTTTAAAGAGGAGTTTCTAAACCAATCACACTGTAGTCATTGACAAATCATAGGACATACATGGATCTAGACAAAACAAGAAAAACAAAGTATGCAGTTCCCTCCTCAGAATCCTCACCGCTCTTGAAAGTTCCTTGACTTTTGGCCAGTGCTTTGAGGTGTCCAAGTCCCCCCTCCTGGACCTCATTCATTTAAGTTATTACAAGAAGTAAAGAACAGACTAATCAAAAGCAAATGTGGCTCCAATCCTACAATATCTATTTTTATATAAAGACTATGTATGTTTACATCTTGAATAAGAGTGAGGTACAGCAGTGGTAAGGAAAATATATATGTAGGCCTGTTGATGGGTGGCTAAAGTTGTCAGTTGCCCCAGGGTCTGAAGATTGAAAGGTGGCCAGAACTCCTAACTGTTGCCGCTGCTACTGCAGCAGTAGTGGAGGCCAGAGCTCCATGCCCTTTAAATGACCACCAGAGTGCTGAGCTGCTCACTGCAGGCAGCACTAAGGACTGGGGAGGGAGCATGCTGCCCTCAGGGAAGTGCTGCGGGTTGCCTGGAGGCCAGCATTGTGTGCTTCATGTGGTGCTCCGTGGTTGCCCTGGGCTCTCTGGTTCTGCCCAGGCTCCACCCTTTCCAGGAGTGGGAACCATCCCACCCTCACCCATGGAGGCTGTCAGCACTCCTATATATATGTATGACCTTTCTGTCCTCGCCAGAAATCAAGTATTTGGGGAGGCAAAACCAGCCATTTCTTTCTGTAGACCATTTCAATTTTAAATCAACTATTTTTTTCCTCTCAAAGACATAATGTTAACACTGATGTACAAAAGCTTATCTTTACTAAAACTGAATGCTTACTAATTTTGATAATAATCACTTGGAGTAATGCAAAATCTTTGTTAAGCAGGCATGTAAACATGTAAAATATGCTGTGGTGATCCAGGGCCGCGTGCTATGCATGATTTAGTACTGTGCCCATCATTTTACTGTAGTAATTGGCTAACTTTTTATGGTCAGTAGCAAGATACAGTAGGCCAGATCAATAAAGCTGCACTGATTAATGCCAACTGTACAAAAAAATATGTGAAACCCAAACGTTTGTCTGAAAGGTTTATACTCTGGTTTAATGCAATGCAGTATTATTTTAAAGAATGATGCACAGAAATTTAGCAGGCACCAACAACTAATCATCTGGCAAAAATGTGTTAATTTACTGTGCATAAACTACAACACATTTCAATCCAAAATGTAAATGTCTAAATTCAAATCTTTATTATACAAATAATTGATATAAGAATACACTATTAATTCTAATGAGAAAGTATGCATCTTGATATCATCAAGTTAAATCCCGGAGAATAATATTACTACAAGAATATGGCACACACTTAGTTTTACTATACATATCTTGTAGCACTAGTATAAATACTAATGCATATTACCATTAGGCAGCACTGTTACATCTTTCTAGCACTACTAATGTCATACTGTGCCATCTGTAACTTATTACACATTATCTGACCTTTACTTGCATTCAATCCTCATTATTTTCATTTCAGACTATTTATATTTCCCACATTTTCTTCTACTTTATGAAGTAAAATTAGAACTAATACCCAAATGCTTACAAAATATTTTCAATATGTCAAAAACAAGAAATAGAAAGTTTAATCAATTAATAATACCATCTCTTTTTAAACAAAATGAACCATTTTATTTTACATGACTAATAAATAATTTCACATAAAGAGCCAACTCACAGGAATAAACCATTTCATATTTCATTGAACAATTATTTACACTTAAATCTTATAACACATTTATGAAGTTTACTTATCAGTGGTTCTGATCCTGCAAGCCATTGCTCATATGTATAGTCCTCAGAGATGTGAGCAGGTCTCAAATAGGGCTACTCCCAAAAGTAGGTATTAGAGGATAAGGGCTCATAATTTTGCAATTAAGCATATACGAGTGCCTTTAATAAGATCTACTGTTATAATTATTTGTAGTATGCCCAAACTTGCCTATCATCAACTCCTACAAAAGGTCAGTATTTGGTGACATCTATTTGTTGTAATTTATAAAGTCTATTTTATTAATCAATTTGAGCTTTTTCTTACATTCCTTGATCACTAAAATCCCAGTGAAATCAATGTGTCAGTCCCCAAATATGTGCGCACCCAGACGACGAGGTTACTATCAGGGGTTAATAGACATATTTACAAAGAAAGAGTAATGAATCCTTTTGTTAAAGAAAAAATACCTATTAGGATACAAATTTACAAAAGAACAGACAATGCATTCTAACAGTAAATTTGTACACAACACATACTATTTTATATATCTTACCAATATCAAAGATTTATTTTAAAGACTCTGTCCTACTTTCACACCAAAATTATAATATCTATTTCATAAAAAGGCATTGAAACGTAAAATGGGCCAACATCAAAATATAACAAGGAAGCAAAGATAAATTAGAAGAATTCTTTGGTTCTTTCCCTAACTAATCAGAGATATACAGAAAAGGATCTTTTAAGTTTAATGATACCTGCTCATTAAATGATGCTAAACACTAAAATACCACGAACAGCAGGGAATTTCAGTTTACATTAGAGAAAAAAATAAAAGGGTAAAAATGACTGAAGTTGGTCAGTTCAAGCTGATAGGGCACTTCAAATGAATAACAGAAGAATAAAAGAGACACTCTAGGTTAAATTAGGTTCTCCTATGCCTTTTCTTGAAAGTGCTTAACTTCACAAATTTTATTTGAATTAACTAACCTGCCAAAAATCAAAGACTTGAATAGGGGTAAAGTTAAACAAGCAACTACACTTCACAGTAAGTTTACCCATTAAACAGCAGATAAAATCTTGGCATAAGGGAAAGATGGTGGATATACTTTTTAGAATGTCTAATCTTCCTTCTCTAACCAGGGGAAAAGGCATGCCTTTAATACTGTTGAAATAAAAGTGTATCACAGAATAAAATTATTCAGATGCTGAACTTATTTCATGTAATAATTTATTTGTAAGAGCCTCTTCTTTATAAGTATAGCAAACAATTACTCTTCTCTCCTTTTGAAATATATATATTTATAGAATACTAGACTATTTACTATTTTAGTTTGGCATTTTAGTATATTAAAAAAGTCATACTTATTACCTGACTAATAACTGTTATAAATATATAGTAAAACATGTAAAGAAAACTAAGCCATTTGAAGAAATCTTCAAGGTTAAAAATGAGCTTGTAAATAAATGGAACAAGGTTACTATTCTTTCAAAATACACACAATTCCCCATGCTACCTTGCTTTGAAGATTATTACATTTATCATTAAAAAGAATACAATTCCACCGTGGAATTTTTTTCTGCTAGCGATAGTTTGGTACTCAAAAAAGCCCAACCTATTTCAAATGTATTCAGCTTGTTTCCCTGGACTTTCAATAGACCTCCTTTTCCTGCTTTAGAAAAAAAAAATAAACATTATTCTCTTATTCAGCATGAAAACTTCTCTTCCAAGCTCACATGCTTTATATGCAAAGGTCCCAATCTTGGAATTGGATCCACGTAGGTGGAACAGTGTGATGGACACTCTGCCTAGGCACAGGGATCTTCACACAATTTCCATCGACTACTCAATTAATTGATGGGGGGGGGCGCTCGCTATCCCACTGTGCTTCTTTCTTTGGGTGCGTCTAGACTACAGGATTTTGTTGACAAAAGTGGACTTTTGTCGACAAAACTATACCTGCGTCTACACTGCCACTGAGTTCTGTCCACATAATGTCGACAGAACTCAGCAGTTTTGTCAATGGCTGTAAACCTCATTCTATGAGGAATAATGCCTTTTGTCGACAGAGTTCTGTTGACAGAAGGCATTATTGCACCTACACTGTCCTTTGTCGGCTTGCTTTGTCGACAGAACTGGATATAGTCTAGACGCTTTGTCGACAAAACTTCTGTTGACAAAAGCCTGCAGTCTAGACGTACCCTCTGAAATGTACAAGAGCTGCCTGCAGGTTTTGTATATTTAAAAGGGAGAGGTGCAGCGGTTCCCTCTACCTCCCTCCCTCTAGAATGCACAGGAGCTGCCCATGGCTCTTGTATATTTCAAAGGGAGAGAGGCAGGGTTTCTGCTGCCTCTCTGCCCTTGAAATATACAAGAGCCATGGCATTTCAAAGGGTGGGAGATAGCAGGAACCCACACCAGTGGGGAGCAAAGCAGTCCCTACTGGCACGGGTTCCCCTCTGTGCCTATTCTTTTCAAATGCACAAGACCCACAGATGGCTCTTGTACATTCCAAAGGGAGAGAAGCAGCAGTGGGACCAGCACAAGTGGGACTTTCAATCTCTGCTTTCAACGTTTCCCTGCTGTCCCTGCCTCCTCTATCCCCCATGGATACAGTGCTGGGGGGGAACCAGCTCTTAAGCTGGCTCCCCCCCAGCACTAGCTCGTGCTTCTCCTCCCCCCCACCCCACTTGCTACCTCTCTCTGATTAGTCGTGTTTCTACTGGACTACCCAATAAACATTTGCTTATTGGGTTGTTGACTGGTCGCTTACAGTCTTAACATGGATCCTACTCCAAGACTATGGACAAAAATGAACAAGTACATATTAAACCTCTCTAGTCCAACACTGTCTAATCCGGCAACATCCATGGTCTGGCATGATTTTAGTGAATCGGATGTCCACTTATCTTGTGTGTGGCCAAGTTTCCCATGGCCCCATAAAGTTTGCTTACAACTACCAGTGCTGGCTGTCATTGTTCTGTCTGTTATTTAGCTCTAATTTGCCTCTAAATGTCTTATCAGAGCCCAGTAAGTGCTGGTAATGCTGCTAGACAATATTGACCTCTTAGGGTTCAGCAAATTCTCTGGTTCAGCACTGGTCAAAACCTGAGGGTGCCAGATTAGGATGGTTCAACCTCTACTAGCATTTCACTTCTTTCATTTTACTATGCATAACATATCTTCATCTATTTATCAATTCTAAATAGTGTCTTTATTGTGGAGAAAAGGGGAGGAGATGGTGACTTAACAAAAGCTTGACTGTATTCAGCCAGAAACCAAGTATTTTTAGTGGTTTACAAAGTAAGGTCTATGAACTATTTCACATGATCCACAGGATAGCCATAAGGACAGAGCATGATGCAGTGATAGCTAGGGATTGGCAGGGAAGTTGGAAACATAGGTCCACAATTTTGTTTTGTTTCTTTATGAAGGGTAAAGGCGTGTTCTATGCAACTTTTATATGAAACTGTATTATTCATCCTGTACAATTAAGAATAGATTTTAAAAGAATTTCCTTCAAGACTGAAATAATCTCGAAGTATAACATTCACACAGCCTCAGAATGTAATTGTTATAGGAAAAAAAATGATTACATATTAGAATTATCAAAAGTGCTTTCATTTCTAGGGTAAAACTATTCTTCTATTCCCTTTGGGCTCATCAAGCAAACTGAAACTTTGTACAGGTCTCCTGCCATTTCCACATTTGTAGTCTAATCTTTGGCCTTGTGGTTAAGACACCGGACTGTGACTCAAAAGAGCAAAATTGTGTCCCTAATTTAAAGGAGAAATCAATTTAGAACTTGCTTTTCAGAGCTGACAAACCTCAGAATTTTCCACTAATTAATGATTATTCAGCATCTCTGAAAACCACACCATTAATCTCAATGGGCTAAGGACTCACAAAAGGATTTAGGTGCCCTAATAATCTCAGAGATACTGAGACTCCTGCATTCGATCACTGCATTCACCAGTGCCATTGCATTCTCCTTAGCTATGCTGCAATTGCCAGGATGATCAAAAACACACCATCACATCATGCTCCCCAATTTTGTCGTTGTTGAGAAAAGCGGTGTACACCTTAATGCCTTAACCTTACCTAGCACTGCCCCCAGAGATTTGTGGATTTAGTCAGCTCTGAGAACTTCACTCTCAAAAATGCCTGCTTTGGTAACCTCAGCCGTGGTCATACTGATTGATGCAACAGTCCTCAGTAGACTGCATATTTGATTGTGATTAGGAAGATTCTGAGGTACGTCTGTCCCCATTCCTTGTGTATGGGAGTCTAGTCATCTAATTCAGACTTTGTGAATCCCAGTGATTTTCTAGGAATCTGAAAATTAGTTGTGGCAATGACCAATGCTGCCATGCCTAAGAAACTATCCTCCTGTGGTTCAGTTCCTCATCTACAAAACAGGGACGATAAAGCTTGTCTATCTCAGAGAAATATTGTGAAGATATATTTGCTTTTTTAGAAGTACTCAGATACTATAAGTGGCCCAAAAATGTAAATAAAGCTCCAATTTAAAGGTTAAGACACTCTTCCATTTGTCAATGACTGTCTATGGAATGCCTAAATTCTGCAAACATCCAATTGTAAGGAGACTACATTAAGACAAGGGCTGTCTTCCTTTAAACACTATCCTCTATGGCTATGTCTAGACAACATTCCTCTTTCGAAAGAGGAATGCAAATGAGGCAAATTGAAAGTGCAAATAAAGCACGGATTTAAATATCCCGCGCTTCATTTGCATATTGGCGTCCAAGCGCTTTTTCAGAAAAGGGTTTTTCGAAAGTGAAAGCGCAATCTAGATGCAGTTCTTTCAGAAAAAAATGGCTTCCACTGGGAACAACAGTGAGACGTCTCACAGGCAGGACAAACACTGAAAGACGCAAGAGGATGGGATGGCTGAAACAGATGGGTATAGGGTGTCAGTGTTTCTATCCCTGAGGGAGGAGGTGCCGGGAGCACCGGGGCATTGGGGAAAGTTCTTTGTATTCATGTCCATCAGTGTGAATGAAATTATTTGCATATATATTTGCATGTATATGCAGCCACACTTAAGTTGCAGTCCTCGGCATTTGCTGTAAGTATTATTGGGCCTCCGGGGCTTCCAAAGTTGAGTAGCTCTGCTCTATGACAAAGTTGTTATAATGCAATACAAAATATAATATTGCCGTGGGACTGATGCTGTATCATCCACAAAGATACACTAGAATGTTTTATTGTCCTGAAGACATAAGTGGCAAGATGAAAGAAAGCATCAACAGGCTACTCTTCAAAAAAAATTAGGGCAGGTAGCAACTGTAGCCTAGACAAAAGTTTTCTTGGTGTTACTATGGTAGTATGCAAAGAGCCCACTCAAGATTGAGGTTTCATTTTGCTAGGTGCTACACAAATTTATGAGAGTCTTTTCCCCAAAAAGGTTAAAAAAACACATGTGAAAGATGGGACAGAAAGGATAAAATAAACAAGCACAGTGATCATGGTTATACTAGAGATCTCATATTAAGTCCTTCCTTCATCTCTTTATTTCAACTGCTACCTGTAGCCTATTTTTAAAAAAAACTAGAGGCCACTTATTTTAGAATAACTGATGTTTTTTTGAAATTGGTTGCCCCATAGGTACTCCACTTCTGGTGCACATGTGTACCTGTACACCTTTGGTCATAGATGTAAGGTAGCTGTGTTTGCAGGTCAATAACTGTGCCCTACATATCCTTTTCCTCTAATTTAAGGGTATATGGAAAAAAGTGGACCCGCTGCTGCTCCAGTACCTTCACTGGAATCCAAACACAGACCAAAACTCTGAATCAAAGCAGAAGGAGAAGGAGTAATGGATCACCCATAGGAGCCCTCAATATTCGTAGTGCTTGTTGGCAACCATGAATCATGGAAAGCATCTGTTAGTTGGATGCATCACCATTATTTGGAAATATCTATTCTGAAAGTTCAAGGACATAAACCAGTCCTTCATATTTATAGATAGTATTATTACTATTAAAGTTACCATCCTGAACCTCTGGGTTGTGACAAATGTATTTAGAATGCTGAAATTGGGAACTGGTCTGCTTCCTCATCACTCTTTTGTACCAGAAAATAACAGAAGTAGACACCCCTTCCAGTGAAGAAAGGGAAATCTGGTTTGATCATTCCCAGGAGGAAGAGGAATTGAACTTCTTAACAAACAGGCCTTTGTGACAAGTGTTCCCAAAAGTGAAAGGGAGGGTAAGGAAGACTGGAGGGTATGTCTACACAGCAACATCATTTTGAAATAACTAGCGTTATTTTGAAATAACAGTCCACGTCTACACAGAAGGCAGTTATTTCAAAATAATATCGAAATATTGTCAAGCTGGAGGACTTCTCACTCCAACTCCTGCAACCCTCTATTTCAAAATAAGTGCTGTGTAGATGCTCTCAATTTTGAAATAAGCTACACAATTGATGTAGCTCAATTTGCATAGATTATTTTGAGTTAAGCCCTGCTGTGTAGACACACCCAAAGTGAATAGCATAGTTTGATATAACCACTTCTAGAACCCATCCGTCTAGTGTGATCTGCTCCCACGTTAGACCTCAGCATCTGAAGGGGTTTCTTTCCTTGTTTCTAATGGGAGGCGTATTGTTTCTAATGAGAGGCCTATCATGAAAGATGGAACAGAAAGGATAAAATACAAGCACAGTGATCATGGTTATACTATATGTATCATGTTAAGTCCTTCCTTCAGCTACAGGATTTTTATTTTACAATAACTGATGTTCCCTGAGATTTTTTTGCCGCAGAAGTGCTGCACTTCTGGTGCACACGTGTACCTGTACACCTTTGTGCACAATCAGAGATTGTGCCAGTGCTGAAAGTCATACCAGTACCAGAGGTGGCACCAGAGCCAGTGTTTAATGTGCATTTGAGAACACACAAACATCACTGGATCAACAGCACCATCAGGTGATTCCTTTCTGTATCAGCAAAGAGAGAAGAGTTGGATTCTTTTGAGAGCAGGAAAGTGCTCAGTTCCAGTGAGGTAGGCCCTTAGATGATCAGCTGTAGCTGGTGATGGTAGTTAGTAATGGTGTAGCTGGGTGATCTACATGCATTTATGCTCCTGGCCTGCTAGAGTCTGGACCCCCCTGACCTGCACACTCAGGACTTGACTGGTCCCAAACCAGGCGGTTTGCCGGACCAGGGGAGGTCAATGCAAACCTCTCTGCTGCCAGCTGCTGGTCCCTGCTACCAGCTGCCAAGCTCCCCTTTTGGTCACAGCCCCCAGCCCCAAATCCCACCACATGCCGCTGGACCCTGCAACTGTCTGCTGGATCTCAGTCCCAGCCACAGGCCCTAGCCTCAGCCCCCAACCCCAGCCTCTGAGCCAAGGCTCTGCTCCCAGCCACCCAGCTCCGTTGCTGGTCTGGGCCCCTAACCCTGGACACTGGGGCTCCACTCCCAGTCACCGGCTCCTGAACATCATGCTCTGGCCTCCAGACCCCACCCTGGTTGCAAGGCTCCAGATTGCCCACCAGCCTCCAGCACTAGTCCCCCACCAACCACTGGCGAGGTTCCTGGGTCCAGCAACATCCTGATGCACTTCCCCCCCCCCCCACATGATTGCGCCAACCCTGAAGCAACTATGGGGTCCATAATGATGCTGGACCATGGATGTTGCTGGACCAGACAGTCTCAGTAGAGAAGTTCAACCTGTAGTGTTGCTGTCTTGTTGGTACAAAGAGTGTCAGAATTTATGGTTGTTTCTTCAAGGAGATTGCATGCACAGGGCTCTGAACTGAGTACCTATGTCATTGCTAAGCAGGATTTCTTAGACCTCTGGTGATTTTCTGGAGGTAGATGAGACTCAGAACTGGGCTAAGAGTGGGTAAAGGTTGTGTGTGGGGGGAACCAAAAAATATCCATTCAGCTTTTTCACAACTTGCTGTAAAAATTTTCAGCTTGAAGTTATGCAGTCCTTCTAATAGACTCCTTCAAGAAGCCAGGATGATAGTTATTTAGGATACATCTATACTGTACCCTTAGCTCGAAATATTGCATATTTTATTTCAATCTAATTTGAAATACCTTATTTCAAAGTTTGGCACTGTCTACACATTGCCAAATTTCGAAATAGAGCACTATTCCGAAACGTCCCTTAATCCTCGTGGAACGAGGTTTACAGGGACATTGGAATAGTGAGACCATTATTTCAAAAGCTATTTCAAAATAATGGGCACGCTGTCAAGATGTGGAAAACACTATTTCAAGATACTGGAAGTATCCCAAAATAGCGCCTCTGTCTAAATAGACCCTTATTTAGAAATGTCTTGCCTCTGCATCTCTGCTCTCTCAGGCACTATGTTCAAAAAAGAAAGATCCTGGGATGCAATGCAATAAAATGTGCTAGTTGTGACTGATGACCTAACACCAGATTCTTAGGCAAATTGGTTGCCATAATCACAGACAATAAAAAACAAACATTTCCATCTAGGCCACTAACAGGTTATGAAGATAAATGAAACTCTTTCTCTCTTGTGCTTTGTTAGAAAAAAAGCCAGTAGCCATATGTTTAAGTAAGTGGCAAACAGATTCATCTGCAATGTTCCATACAGGTGGAATATCTAGTTGACTCCTCCTTAAGCCTTATAATATTTGAGGACATTCCTGATATCCAGAACTCTATAACTGCAGTTGATGGTCTTGGAGAAACCAAATGTGAAAAAGGTTTCTGAATGCCTTTTGACTTGGCTCTGAACCTTGGTAATTATTACATCCCATGTTCCAGGAATCCAGTCCTAATAAGACACTGTTCCTGGTCTGCCACAAAACAATATGAGTCATGCACCATGAAATGAGATGGATGTATGGCTTCCACAAAGACCTCATGATTCACTAAAGATGTCCCATGTGGACACGTGCCATGGATTCTATTAATATTGTGCACCCATCCTACTCCATTTTTGTAGTCTGATATTTGCTGTGGGAGTTAATTTTATTTCAGCACATTTATAAACTCCTGATCAGTATCTAATGTTGTCTCTTTTTGTACTGTCAAGAAAATCTGTTAGCTATTTCCCTATGCTGAATATGGGACACCTGGTAAAATGACTAATTCAAATAAATTCAATGGCAATTAATAGTACAAATGTTCACATTAATATTAACTTGACTGAGCCCCTGTTAAAAAGAAATACTGTGTAGTTGGATTCTTTCTATTTACCATTTTCCCCTAAACTTAGAATAGGAAATAATTGTGTAAAAGTCATTAACACCTGTTCAGTAGTGAAACTGTTATTTGCTATTATGCCATCTTGAAAAGACAACCTTAGTCCTGTATCGGAGAGCACCCTTACTTATAGTACATTCAGAAACTTGAGTATGTTCAGGTTGCCTTGAGTAAAAGTCTGTGATTTTATGATTATTGGTTTATAATTTTGCAGGACTAATGTTCTTGAATAATGGGGACATATTACAGCTCTAATTTAAACCTCACATTTTCAGAATAGTAGATGCAATTCTGTCAGTCTGGACAGTATGACTATAAAGCTAAGAGAACTGGGAATGTATTAAAATATAAAAACAGAATTGCAAACTATTTCAAACCAGGATCCCTTTATTTAGACTCTAAACAAGAGTGGTATGACTTAAATCAATGGATGATGGTGCTTAGAATCTCTGGGAGTTGGACCATTTCTCTGAAAAGGCTAACTGTCCTGATGCCCTGCCTGAAATGCTTCTGGGTGACCTTAAATGTGATTCATAGTTCAATGAGTATGGGTGCTCTATTTTGAAATAGCTCAGTGCTATTTCAATAGGCATTTGTTGTGTAGCTGTGCTATTTCAAAATAAGCAATTTTGGATTATTTCCTCCGAAACAGCTTGCTCTGAAATAAGCGTGCAGTGTAGATGTCGCCAAAAAGGGCAAATATAGTGTCCATCTATAAGAAGGGTGAAAAGGAGAACATGGAGAATTATGGACAAGTTTGCTAAACTTTAGTATCTGGAAAGATAATTGAGCAAATAATAAATCAATTGGCAAACACCTACAAGATAATAGGGAGGTAAGTAACTGTCAGCATGGATTTGTCAAGAACACATGTCAAATCAACTTAATAGCATTTTTGACAGAAAAAGAAGCCTTGTAGGAGGGGCAAAGTGGTAGATGTGGTTATTTTGACTTCAGTAAGGTTTCTGACACTGTCTCACGTGAACGAGGAATCCTGTTGTCCCTTAAAGACTAACAGATTTATTTGGGCATAAACTAGTGTGGAAAAAAATGCATTTAATCAAATGCATCTGACAAAGTGGGTCTTTGCCCATGAAAGTTTATGTCCAAATAAATCTATTAGTTTTTCCAGATGCCACAGGATTCCTCATTGTTTTTGCGGACATAGACTAACTCAAATACCCCTCTGATACTTGTCTCACATGACCTTTTCATAAACCAGCTATGGAATATATAACCTAGACCTAGATGAAGCTACTATAAGATAGATACATAACTGGTTGGAAAATCATTCCAGAGAATAGTTACCCACAATTCACACTCAAGAGCTACGTCTACACTGGCATGAATTTCCGGAAATGCTTAAAACTGAATACTATTCCGTTTTCAGCTTTTCCGGAAAAGGAGCGTCTACATTGGCTGTGGAGTTTCCGTGATAACGATGCGCTTTTCTGGAAAAGCGCGTCTACATTGGCGGCGCGCTTTTCCGGAAAAGCAAAAGCCCGGAACCATTTTGAAAAGGGCAAAGGCCACCAGACCTTTCCGGGGGTGGGGCTGGAGCTCCGTCCAGACGCGTGGTTAAAGGGGTCTCGCCGGGTAGCCGTTGGTCTCGTGCTCCCGTGCCTTGGGACCTCTGCCAGGGACTGGCACCCTTCACAGGGTCGGTGGTTGCCCTGTGAGTTTTGGGGACACCACCCTTTGGTCCTCAACTGCTTTTCCCAGCGTCTTCTTTTGTCTGCCCTGCTCTATCTGCCATGGAGCCGTGGGTGGCCATGTACCTGCTCGGGCCCCTGTTGGACCTGTACAGGTGCCTGGAGCTCGTGCTGCAGGCTGGTGCCCTGGCGTTCATATACCAGGAGGCAGAGATCGCCTTGGACTCCCTCACCAGGGAGGTCCTGGCAACCGCGTGGCATCAGCACCCAACCATAGACCGGCCCATCTGGACTTTGGAGATGAGCACCGACTGGTGGGACCGTGTGGTCCTCGGACAATGGGACAACCACCAGTGGATCCGGAATTTTCGGATGAGGAAGCGGACCTTCACAACGCTGTGCACCTGGCTCACCCCCACGCTGCAGAGAACCGCCACCCGGCTGCGGGCACCCATCCCCGTGAACAAGAGGGTTGACATCGCGCTGTGGAAGCTGGCCACACCGGACAGCTACCGCTCGGTGGCACACCAGTTCGGGTTGGGAAGATCCACCGTTGGAGTGACTGTCATCCAGGTAAGTCCCAGGGGGAGTGGGATGGGGGGAGGGTGATCCACTCCAGGCCCAGGGACACCCAAGACTCCAGGCTGGGTTGCTCAGGGGTTTCGGCCGTCCCTCCCTTGCACAGGCCCGCTGGTGGGGGAGGGGCGTGGGGGGCCCTGGGGTGTGTGTGTGTGTGTGTGTGTGTGTGTGTGTGTGTGTGAGGACAGAGGGAATCAAGGGGGGGGGACCCAAGGGAGCGCACACTCACCCCTGGCTGTATATAATGTGTTCCCTTGTGTTTCTCTGCACCCTTCTGCAGGTTGTCCACACCGTCAATGATGTCCTGCTCCCGAGAATCATCTGCCTGCGCGACGTCAATGAGACCACAGCTGGCTTCGCTGCCCTCGGGTTCCCCAACTGCGGGAGAGCCCTGGACGCCACCCACATCGCCATCCGGGCCCCGGAGCATTGAGCAGCCCACTTTATGAACTGAAAGGGGTACTGCTCCATCGTCCTGCAGGCCCTCGTGGATCACCGGGGTCGCTTCCTGGACATCTACGGTGGCTGGTCTGGCCGGGCACACAACGCCCGCATCTTCCGGAACTCAGGACTGTTTCAGAGGTTGGAGGCGGGCACCTACTTCCCCCAGCGGGACTTGACTGTCGGGGATGTGCCGATGCCCATCTGCATCGTCGGGGACGCGGCCTACCCCCTGATGCCCTGGCTCATGCGGCCCTACACGGGGCAGCCGGACCAGAACTGGGCCCGGTTCAACGACCGCCTCAACCGGGCCCGAAACCAAGTGGAGCTGGCATTTGGTCGCTTAAAAGGCCGCTTCCGTTGTTTGCTCACCCGTCTCGACATGGGTGAGCAGAATGCAACAGAGGTGCTGGCCACGTGCTGCGTGCTCCACAATATTGTGGAGCGCAGTGGGAAGGTCTTCCTCCCTGCATGGGTGGCAGCTGAGGCGCAGACCTTGGACCAGCCCAACACAGCTGCCATCCGCCAGGCGCGCCAGGAGGCGGTGCGCATTAGAGAGGCCCTGGTGGACATATTTGCCCAAGACCCGTAGCAGGGTCGCTTGGGTCACCCCAGACTACTCCATCCCAGCTCCTACCCTTCCCCACCTCCTCCCCTTACCTCCCTCCCCCCAATAGTAAAGCGTCGGGTCACAGCACATCAGCCGTCATCGAGTCTGTTAGTCGGGTGCAACGGGCGTAGTTAGGGTTTTTCTTTTAAGTTAGGCTAGGGTTTAGGCCACCATCGCCTGTCCTGAAGAACAGCCAACAGGATTTGGGACTTGTGCGGAAGGCTCACGTCAGTTCCATCTTCGATGGATCTCCTGGCTCTTCCTCTCCTGAGGCCTGGAAGGCCCAAAGGATTGACGTGGCCAGCTTCGCTGTCATCATCCGTCGAGGGATCTCCTGGCTCTTCCTCTCCTGAGGCCCGGAAGGACCAAAGGATTGAGGTAGCCAGCAACACCACAATCGTCCTCCCTGCGCCTAGACTATGTTTTAGAATCTGTACTGTGCTGCATCTTTTAACCATTTGTGCTTGTTTGTTGCTATGTAAATATAGTTTGTGGTTTACATCGTTACTGAAAAGTCTCAGTATTTCTTTATGCACTGCAAACCAATGACCACTGAAAAAGGCCCCCCCCCCGGTGATAGAGTCATGAATTTGTTGTCCACAGTTTGTAACCCTGTTAAATTGAAGTGGCTAATTGGCATCTCACATAATTTCTTTACATTTACTAGAGGAACACAATAACCACACAAGATTCAAGTGAAAACATAACTTTTTATTTACAAAGGAGACGGAGGGAGGGGACCTTTAACTGGGAGACGGAGGGGGAGCAGTTACTGGGACGGGTGGCCCCTGTGAGAGCCCCTCTGGGGGTGGATCTGCCCACGCTGGGCAGATCGCATCGGGGCAGCCTGCACGGTGAGGTGGCCACGAGTAGGAGCACGAGTAGGGTCAGGACCAGGAGCACGGTCATGGTCAGAACCAGGAGCAGGAGCAGGGGCAAGGGCAGGGGCAGGGGCAGGAGCAGGGAGACGAGCAGGTATAGGAGGGGGCATGCGGTCCGGCCATGCTGTAGTGGATGGCATGTATTAAATGTGCCGTCAGGGTGCCCATTGTGGCGCGCATCTCGCGGCATTCCTCCAGGAATGCAGCCCATCCCTCCTGCCGCCACTCCTGGTCCCCCTGCACACGCTCCGCAATGGAGGTCTGGATCCCCTCCACCGCGGTGACGTGACGCCGAAGCAGCTGGTCCCGGTGTCGGAGCCTGGGCTTCTGGGCTTGGGCAGCTGGGGATGCTGCTGCTGCTGGAGTCGCGGGTCTGGTGCTGGGTCCCGCTGCAGGGAAGAGAAGAAAGAACGGGTCAGTCAGGCAGGCCATCCACTGTCCCCACACCTCCATGCCCTCCACCCCAGAGCCCAGGTGACCGCACAGTTGTGGCTTGGGCCCACTCGGTTCCCCTCCTGCTCCCGTGTTGTATGTTGGCAAGGAGGACCGCCCCTGGAGTAGGGTCCTCCCTCCAGTATTGTAAGCACCGGTCTGTATCCTGGCCCCGTGCAGGGCGGGAGGGTGCTTGTGCTGCGTTCACCTCTGGAACTCCCTGCCAGTGGACACTGTGAAAAGCTTAGGGCTAATCAGTGGTGTTTGACAGGGAGCGAGATGCATCCCCACAGCAGTGCCTGGGAGCACACCTGTCAGTGGCGGTCTGGGCTCTCAGGGTATGTCTACACTACCCTCCTAGTTCGAACTAGGAGGGTAATGTAGGCATACCGCACTTGCAAATGAAGCCCGGGATTTGAATTTCCCGGGCTTCATTTGCATAACCGGGGCGCCGCCATTTTTAAAACCCCGCTTGTTCGAACCCCGTGCAGCGCGGCTACATGGGGCACGAACTAGGTAGTTCGAACTAGGCTTCCTAGTTCGAACTACCGTTACTCCAAATTTCATGAGGAAATTCAAATCCCGGGCTTCATTTGCAAGTGCGGTATGCCTACATTACCCCGCTAGTTTGAACTAGTGGGGTAGTGTAGACATACCCTCAGATCCCCTCGCATGGGATATCTCCTGGACAGAACCAGAAGGATGACTGGTGGGGGGATGTCCCATCCTTGCAGCAAAACTCAGGGGCCCTGCTCCCTCCCACTATCCCTCCCGCAAGCCTGGTAGCCCAGGGACAGGTGTGGCCACAGTGGGGACTTCCCTCGGGGAACCTGCCAAGGCACTGGGAGCAGGTGAGGGGCTCGGTGGGGGTCCACGGTCACAGGACTGTGACGCTGCGCTTATCCCAGGAGCAGCTGGCTGTGCCTCACAGCCAGGCATGGGACAGTGTGCCGTTCCCTGTGCTGCACCCCTTGGTGGAGCTGCGGGCTCTGAGCTGAGTCCCTGGGGCCCTGGCCGGTTCCAGCCGGCATCCACCCTTCACCCTGGTCCCGCCGAATGTGTGCGAGGAGCACGGTCCCAGGCATGCCCTGCAGCTGCCTGCCACGGCCACCTGCCGCTTGGTCACCAGGCTGCACGTTGTTGCACCTGCTGCTAACTGCCTCATGCTACGCAGCGTGCAGCTCACGTGGCCTGAGTGACATGCTCTCGCCCTCCCCCCTCCAGGCACCTGGCTCTCCGTCCCCCCCGCCCTCCGCCCCCCGCCCTTTGGGAGTGTAACCTGCAAAGACTCACCAGTGGGTTCCTCCCTGGCCACAGAGGAGCTGCTGGAGGAGGCCTGCTGGGTGGTAACGCTGGCTTCCTCTCCTGACACGCCGCCACTGTCGTCTCCCTCCTCCGGCTCGGTGGGACGGTTGATGGGGGGGTGCTGGAAGGTGTCTACAGGGATAGCTGGGGCTTGCAGGGCTGACTCGCCCAGAAAACAGTGCAGCCTCTCAAAATAGGGGCAGGCATCGGGTTCTGCTCCCCTCTCCTCCGTGGCCCGCACGTACCGCAGCCGCAGCTCCTTCACCTTGGAGCGCACCTGCTCGCAGTTGCGGCTGGGATGGCCTTGCTGGGCCAGGTTCCGTGCCAGACGGGTGTACAGTTCGGCGTTCCAGTGGTGGGACTGCAGGTCATGGAGACCCTCCTCCTCCTCCCACAAGTCCAGGAGGGTCTCCAGCTCCCTGGGGGTCCAGGATGGGGCCCTACGTTTCCGGCCCCTGGGGGCTTCCTCCCCTGCCCCGGGTGACGGTGGCTGACAACCACCTGGAGCTGCCATGCCTGCGCTGAGGTGGCTGGGCAGCACAGTTGCCACGTGGCAGAGCTGGAAAGGGTGGTCTCCGGGGGGCTCCTGCCATGTGCGGCCAGTAGCATGCGCGCTCATTAAGCCCTCGGGTTACGTGGAAGTCTGCGGCTTCTACAGTGTTTCCCGCCGTCCAAACCGCTTTTTTCCGTTTCTTCTGCTTTTCCGGAAAAGCTGTCTACACTGGCCCTTTTCCGGAAAAGCTTTTCCGGAAAAAGGACTTCTGCCCGAGCGGGATCAGCGTAGCGTTTCCGGAATAGCAGTGGATTTTGTACAGTACAGCGTCGATGCTTTTCCAGAAATTCAAGCGGCCAGTGTAGACAGCTCGCAGCTTATTCCGGAAAAGCGGCTGATTTTCCGGAATAAGTGGCCCAGTGTAGACACACCTAAGCTGTAGGGCATATCAAGGGCTATCTTCCAGGGATCAGACCTGCTTCTGGTTCTGTTCATTATCTTCATCAATAATTTAGATAATGGCATAGAGAGTACACTTATAAAGCTTGCAGATTATACAAAACTGGCGAGGGTGGAAAGTGCTTTGAAGGCTAGGATTAATGCAAATGATCTAGACAAAGTAAGAAATAGTCTGAATAGGGCAAAATTCAATGAGAACAAATGCAAAACACTCCACTTAAGAAAGAGACAATCAGGCTAGGTCTACTCTATCGCCATTTTTCAGAAAAAGCTTTTTCCAATTGCTTTTCCAGAAGAGGCTTTTCCACCATTTGGCCCCATCTAGATGGGACCAAACGGTAGAAAAGTCTCCTCTTTTAGAGGAGCCCTTATTCCTTGTAGAATGTTTGCTCTTCCGCATATCCCAGAAAAAAACCCCAGTCTAGATGTACTCTCAGTTGCACACATACAAAATGAGAAATGACTGTCTAGGAGGGAGTACTGTGTAAAGAGATCTGGGCGTCATAAAATATTAGACTCTATAGGACTCAACTGGACCTTGAGAGGATTTGTCTGGAGAAATGACAACTCATGTGGGGGAAGACATAACTACAGTTTTTAAATACATAAAAAGTTGTTGCAAGGCAGAGAGGATTTGTCTGGAGAAAAGACAACTTGTGTGGGGGAAGACATAACTACAGTTTTTAAATACCTAAAAAGTTGTTGCAAGGCAGAGAGTGAAAAATTTGAAGATATATTGAGAAACAATGGTCTTAAATTGCAGCAACAGTGGTTTAGGTTAGACATCAGAAAAAAACTTCCTGTAAGGGAGGTTGTGGAATTTCCATCAACGGAGATTTTAAAGGACTGGTTAAATAAATATTTGTTAGGAATATTTAGGTCTAGTTATTGTTTAGTCCTCCTTTATATGCAGAGGACTGAACTATAAGATCCATTGAAGTCCTTTCCAGTCCCACACTTCTGTGACTAAAATCAAAATTAAATATCCAAACTTTTAGCTACAAAAGCTGAGCAGGCCACAATTTGTGTGTGTGTGTGTGTGTGTGTGTGTGTGTGTGTGTGTGTGTGTGTGTGCGCATGCGTGCGCGCACACAATTTTTCAGACAATACATTTTTTAACTTGGACCTTGAACTGTTTACATAAAAGTGGAAATCAGCAAGTCACTTTCCAATCAGATATTTATGACAGAGACATTTATATCTTTTGAACAATGGTAAGTACTGACAGAACACTTTTGCAAGAAAGCCTTCTATATAACACCACATTAATAGAGATACTAAGTTTTCCAATGCTTATGTGCATGTTTATTGCAAACAGTCAACTGGAGTGACACAGTGTCTCTCCTCAGTGATTTGGAGCCTGTGAGAGTCAGCCTCCCAGACGGGATCAACAGATTTGGGATAGCAGGACTAACACTGGTGATCTAAAAATAGTTGCACAGGAAGTGCTCAGTGGGCAACAAATGGCAATAAAATAAAATTCAATTAACAAATAGCATTACCAACTTAAAAGTTTATCCCTCAAGTGCCCTGCTCATATAAAATAACAGGTTCTAAAAAACAAGGACAGCATGGAAATATGACACAATAGCAGTGGTGAGCAACCTGCAGTCCCTGGGTCACATTTGGACCTACATCACGTAAAGCCTATTATGGATGGGGTGGAGGGGTAATATCCTTTTCTGGATTTTACAGTCATTTGATTAACTAAAGTCTTTTTCAGCTGTTAACTCTTAAACCCGAATTGTTAAATCCTAACCCGAATTCTCTTTCCTATAAGGGTTAAAACCATAGACAGTGGGTCCTAGAGTGTCCCTAAGAATGCTAGGGAAGCAGGAGGGCCGGAGAGCCATTGAAAACAGAGTGTGGGCTTTTCAGTAGAAATCAGTGGCCTTCCTGTTCCTGCTGTTGTGTAACCACAGCAGAGCTGGAAGGACATGAATTAAGCCAGGAAGCCAGGCATGGAGTATCCAGTGACATCCATGCCCAGTGAAGGATTAATTCTTGAAACAGATACATGAGTAGAACAGGAATGTTTAGTCAGACAGAAGAGAATTTGGCCAACAGACTGAATATTAAGCAATTAAAGACCAACATCAAAGATAACACAAAGGATGATATAGTTTGCACATCACTAAATTGGTAAATTACACGTAGGTTATTCAAAATCATCACACCACACAGACACTTTAGAAAAAATAATATCTTGAATAGAAATCCAACTAATACTTTAAAGAATGTGAAGATCCTGTCTAATTTTTAATTTCACTTTATTTTTAACTTATTTTTCTGAGTTTAAAGATGTCACAATTGGATATGCTTTATTGCCTACTTGTGCATTATTGTTCGATGAGAACTGAGTATTCTACAGTTCTGAAAAAGCAAGCAATTATAAGTACTTTAGCTTATAAATGTTTGAGTTATATGAAATAAAAAATTGCTTTTGATAAAGTGATTACTTTTTTCTAATGTTAATAAATGTTCCAAGTAGAAGGAAAAGAAGAGATACTGAAATTTTAACTCAACCAGATTATATGGACTGCTAATTTATGTCAGCTCTCCAATGGAGACTGACATTCCAGGAAATGGGAAGCATCATTTGTTCCTTTGTCTTTCCACCCAACAATCTCATGAGAAGACTGAGGTTGCAGGCTATATAAGATGATGGCAAATTCTAGCCTACCTCTTATCTGCCAACATAGTGCCAGATCTTCAGGTGAGGCAGACAGTTTTCAGTCCAATATCCTGGAAAACAGCCAGTGCTAGTCTCGTTCTCCAACAAACACCAGAATCACAGGAGGCAGGTAAGTTACTGAACAACCTACTTAAACTTGCATGGCTTGGATAACTTTTGCACTATAACAATTATTGTTTTGTGTTCTTACTTTTGACACGATGCCCATTTGAATTTTAAGCAACAAAAAGATATAAAACAGGACTTGCTGAAAATGTTGTGCAAAGTATCTTGAGGAGAAAAATAGATTCTGGTATGTTAATCTATAGACAGAGAATAATTGTAAATGATTTCTAAAGAAATGATCACACATAAATGTAATGCAGACTAACCCTCACATTCACTTGCCTTAGACTGTTTCTCAAAGATTTTATCATTTCAGTCATGCTTCTGGATGTTAGTTTCATTTTTGAGAGACTGAGAGGGGTTTCAAATACCAAGTTACTGCATCCTTTGACACAGGCCTGATCTACAGAGGAGAGATTTTTTTTTTTTTTTTTTTGGTGGGATTGTGTGAGAATATGTGTGTTTCCACTATAACTGAAGTGGTATAACTGTAGTGAAAGATTATGGCCATGCTTCTTTGATTATGTCAAGCTACTTCCCTTGTGAATCCTTGCTTCTTATAGCTTCATGCTTCTTTTTGAAATAACCACATAGGTTGATCAGCAGATATGACATGACATAGAATTATGCCAGTAGTCGCTATGCATCTCACTGTGCATTGTGTGATGTCTACAGGAAACTACTGGAATTCAAAGACTTGGCATCAAACTACACAACTCTTGCTACTCCTGTTCTAGCATCCCATAATTCATCTGTTTTTTTGAAAATCTAAGCCTTTTCAAACTGCTGTCAGGAAAGATGGAGAAAACATTGCTGTGGCCCCGGTCCTAAGAGTCATTAGCAAAAGCAGGCTGTTCCACCACAAAAAATGGCAGTTGTGTAGACATGACTTTGGGTGAGTTGGGAGATAGTGTTGGTAATACTATGGTGAGAGGACCAGAGAATAAAATCAAGCAGTTCTACAGGACAGTCTCATGGACTGCTTTCACTCAACCGGGAACCATTTCTGGGTTCAGACAATTAGCATTCACTGCTGGGACAGGATAATGATGCAGACCTGGGAAGAACAGCAAAGGGAGCAGAAATTTGGGATGCAGATTATTACTTTCCTAAAAAATTTTTTAAAAAAATCAATGCAAAGCTCACTCTGGAGCTGCAGCCAGGAATATCCACATAAGAATTCACCTCAACATCACCTGGATGCTTTTTATTTTCAATTGCTATCAGTCAATAGGTAGCATGTTTTGTGTTGGAAGACTAGGGGTCAGAACTGTTATGGAGGTGTGCATTGCTACTGAAAGAGTGCTACTAACCCATGTCATAAATCTTGGCATTCCATAGGAGGTTTTCATAAATTTCCAAGGCTGAGGATTTTGAAGTGTACTAGAGCAACTATTAGAACTAATATGTATATTTTCTGCCTTTTCCTCACCAGACCTTGTTTCTTCATCAATAGAAAGGGGTATTTCCCTCAATACCTGGTTGAATCACTGTGGAAAATGTTTCCAATATTCACATGAAGTGACCTCAAAAAGCCCCCAGTACCTACTGTTTAGAAACACAGACTTCTTTTCTACAATGAGAAAGGGAACATTCACTTCCAGAACCCTTGTGGACATCACAGATACTTGGTAGGTCAAGCGTTATAACTGGAATATTGGTATAGACTGGTAAAACTTGTTTACAAAGAAAAATACGGATAAAAAGGGAAAAATTATCGCATTATATATCAAGAATATGTTCACTGTTCTAACAGACAGGAGGCAGCAAGAAGTAGACTAACTGAAATTTTCTGTGTAAAAGACAGAAGGGGTACAATATAGGGGGTAATGCCAGGATAAATAGGGACAAATTCAGAAAGGCCGAGGCATAAAATGAGCTAAACCTAGAAAAGAACATAAAAGATGACAAAAATGAATCTTTACATATGTTAAGAGTAAGAGAAAAAGGAAGGAAGGTTCTTTACTTAATAGGAAGGAAGGGTAATAACTGGTGACATTAAAAAGGTTGATGGTCAATGTCTATTTTACTTCAGGCTTCAATACAAAAAATTAACAGTGATTCCGTACAATTAATACTCAATGCATTAATATGGAGAAAGACTCAATACAATTAATATTAATAAGGGGAAAGAAACACAAGTCAAAGTAGGGAAAGTACAAGTTAAAAAATATTTAGATGAGTTAGATATACTCAAGTTAGCATCCTAAGGTACTTGTGGAAATAGCTGAAACAATCTCGGAACCATTAGCAATTATCTTTGAGAACTAAGGAAGGATGAATAAGGTCCCTTAGGAATGAAGTAAGTTATTTATCTGGGAAAAAAAAGGAAAAAGGCGATCCTGTAAATTATAGACCACTCATTCTAAATTCTATACCTAGAAAGACTGGAACAAATTATTAAATAATCAATTTATAAGTATTTAGAAGATATTAAGGTATTAATAATAGCTAAAATTGATTTATCAGAAAAAAATCATGCTAAACTAATCTAATTTCCTTCTTTTACAGCAGGGCTACTCAACTTTGGAAGCCCCAGAAGCCACAATGATACTCACAGCACATGCTGAAGGCCGCAAGTTAAGTGTGTTTGCATATATATGCAAATCTACACAAATAGCTTCTTACACAGTGATGGGAATGAATACAAAGATTAAGGCAAGACTACACAACACACAGGCCCCATTTAAGTCAGTTCTGCTGATACTAATAAAGTGCAATATTTACTCAATTTCCACCCATATGACAGCTCTTTTAGGGTATGTCTATACTACAGCGCTAATTCGAACTAACTTAGTTCGAATTAGTTAATTCGAACTAAGCTAATTCGAACTAATGGATCCAGACTAAAAAACTAGTTCGAATTAGCATTTTGCTAATTCGAACTAGCATGTCCACATTAAGTGGACCCTGAACCGGGGTTAAGGATGGCCGGAAGCAGTGCTGGCAGGGCATCAGATGAGGACTTAGAGCATGGAGCTGCTGTCTCAGGCTAGCCGAGGGCTGTGCTTAAAGGGACCCGACCCCCACCCTGGACAGACAGTTCTCAGGGGTGCCCCACTTGCAAAGCAGTCCTGGTTTGAAGTGCCCTGAGTGCCCACACTGGGCATATCACAGCACTCGGCCATCAGACCGGCTGCACTTGCCGCAGTCTGCCATCTGGGGGGAGGGGGCAATTGGAGGGCTGCAGGAGAGCTTCCACCCCCAGAAACCTGCAGAGCCAGCCCAATCCTCTCCATCGGGGGCTCGTACCCCATTCCTCCCTCACCTCCTTCCACTTACCCCTCCATAGCCCCCCTTCCTGATGTACAAAATAAAGAAAACGTGTGGTCAAAAATAGAATCTCTCTTTATTGAACAAAACTCGGGGAGACTGGGAAAAGGAGGTGTGAGAGGGGAAGAGAGAGGGTGGGAGAGGGGAGGGCAACTAAAATGATCAGAGGTTTGGAACAGGTCCCATATGAAGAGAGGCTAAAGAGACTGGGAATTTTCATTTTAGAAAAGAGGAGACTGAGGGGGGATAGGATAGAGGACTATAAAAGCATGAGTGGGGTGGAGAGGGTGCATAAAGAAAAGTTCTTCATTAGTTCCCATAATAGAAGGACTAGAGGACACCAAAGGAAAGGAATGGGTAGCAGGCTTCAAACTAGTAACAGAAAGTTGTTCTTCAAAAGAAAAGAGTCAATCTGTGGAACTCCTTGCTGCAGGAGGCAGTGAAGGCTAGAACTAGAACAGAGTTTAAAGAGAAGTGAGATGAAGTCATGGAGGTTGGGTCCATGGATTGGTATTAACCAGGGGGTAGGAGTAGTGTCCCTGCCCAAAGTTTGTGGAAGGCTGGAGAGGGATGGCACGAGACAAATGGCTTGGTCACTGTCTTCGTCCATCCCCTCCAGGGTCCCTAAGGTTGGCCGCTGTTGGCAGACAGGCTACTGGGCTAGATGGACCTTTGGTCTGACCCAGGACGGCCATTGTAAGCTCAGGGCTCAGGGTTGGGGGTCTCAGTGGACCACCTTGATTTTCATGCACACCTGCTCCTGGGTGGCCAGGCTGGCAGCTCTCCTGCCCTAGATGGCCACTTTCCTGTGCCTAGTGCGGAGGTCGTGGACGAGGTCCACGATGTCTGCACTAGACCAGGTGGGTGCCCGCCTATTGCGGTCCTGGGCAAGCTCCCGGGAGCCGCCAGCCTGGTCCCGGGAAGAGGGGGAGGGCTGGAGGGCATCGGGTGGCTGGCTCGAGCCGTGCCAGGTGCAGGGTCTGCTAGCTGGGTGCTGGCAGGCTTGCACCTGGCATGGGCACCGTAGCCAGCCCGTGCCCCTTTAAGAGGTCCGGGGCCGGGAGGGGGGCATACGAGTTTCCCTGGTGTTGGCCAGAGTGGCCACCAGGGAAAGCTGGGGAGGGCTAGCCTCCCACTAGTTCAAATTAAGGGGCTACACACCCCTTAATTCGAACTAGTAAGTTCAAACTAGGCTTAGTCCTTGTAAAATGAGGTTTACCTAGTTCTAACTAAGCACTCCGCTAGTTCGAATTAAGTTCGAACTAGCGGAGCGCTAGTGTAGCTCGAATTAACTTTGTAGTGTAGACATGCCCTCAATGAGCAATGACAGTCCAGGAATTTAACTACTAAAACGCATATCAACAGAAGACCATTATATTGACTACTCTTGTTTTGGCTCCCCCCCCATGGGCTATGTGTTGAGCTCCGCATAAATCCAAACTGCACTGTGGGCCACGGGCCGCATGCAGCCCATGGGCTGCATGTTGAGTAGCCCTGTTTTACAGGGTTACTGGCCTAGTGGATGGGGATATAGTAGATAATTTTAGTCAGGGTTATGACATAGTCCTGCATAATATTCTCAGAAGCAAACTTGAGAAATGTGGTCTAGATTAATTTACTCTAAAGTGGAAATAGCTGGTCTAGATGAATTTACTCTAAAGTGGTGCACAACTGTTCAAAGACTGTAATCACAAAGTAGCTTGGTTTGGTTCCAAACTCTGAGGACGTGTATAATCAGGTTTCCTGGTGGCCAGTTCAGGTCTGATACTATTCAATATTTTAATTACTGACTTGAATAACAGAGTGGAAAGTATGCTTATAAAATTTGCAGAAAATACCAACCTGGTAGGAGTTGCAACACTTTGGAGGACAAGATTAAATTCAAAACACACTTTGTGAGACCTCTGCTGGAGTATTGTGTCAAATTCTAAGAACTGCACTTTAGGATAAAGTGGAGAATTAAAGAGAATGCAGAGGACAACCAAAAATATAAAACCTGACCTCTGAGGAAAATTTTAAAATCTGATCATATTTAGTTGAGAAGACATGGGGTAGAGAGAGACCTGTTATCACCTCAAAAGATAACAAGGGCCGTTTAAAAAAAAGACCACAATTAATTGTTTTCCATATGCACTAATGATATGACAAGAAGTAACGAGCTTAATTTGCATCAAGAGAGATTTAGGTTAACTGTTAGATTTTTTTCCTAACATTATAAGGGTAGTGAAGCTCTGGAATAAGCTTCCAAGGGAAGTGGAATATCCATCACTGGAAGTTTTTAAGAACAGGTTGAAAAAATAACTGTCAGGGATGGTCTAGGTTTACTTAGTCTCATCTCAATGCAGTGGACTGGACTTGGTGAGCTCTCAAGATCCCTCACAGACTTGCATTTCTGTGTGTGTATGATTAACAATATTGTCATTCGTCCTGTCACACTGGAAAACCCTTTTATCCTCTGCTTCACTATCTGCTGGAACCTTTTCTTGGACATTTGAACAGGAGAAATGAGTTGTTTAACTATATCCTGAGTAGTTGAGGTATGGACATTAGGAAGACTGAAAGAAAGCTGAACAATGCTCATGACAAAGCCGAATTCTTCAGAGAAATATCTGGTTTGTATGGTAACTGCTTGCTGTGTATTATGCAACATCTATGAAGGTAAGGAGAGAGCTTTACTGACTGTTGCGAGTCAGAAGTCTAGAGAATTTCTGGTTATTATAAACAGCCAGATGGGGGGACCTCTACAAGGTCAGGAGTGTGCTGGTCAGGGAAACTTGATCCAAAATGTGTTGTGCTGCTGATTTTAAGCCAAGGTGGAAAATGAATGCAGAGTTACATTATCCTTATCCTGGAAGGAAACTCTAGTTACAGTACATGGGAGACTTTGAGAAGGATACATTGTCTTGCCATATGTGCCAAAACAGAGCAATCTTTTTTTGGCCTTAACTATTTTTATAAATACCTGCTTAGAGCACTGATTAAACTGAGCCAAAGTATTTCTTCTAATTTTTGTTCTGTGTCTGCATGTGTTTAATGCTTTCAACCCCTATAGTAGCCCCATCATTGTGAAAGGGACCAGGGGAAGCACAGGCATCAGCAAAGGGGTGGTGGTATGTGTTGCCAATTGTTATAAGAATTGTTACTTCAGGAAATAAACATTGTAGAGATTCAAGTCTCTGGTGCTGATGTCATTTTGAGCACACTGATAGTGAGGAGAGAGCCAATCAGACAGAAATAGACTCATATCTCACATCTACTCAACATGGCATCACTATGGCATATCCAGAAAAAAAGAGGATTAAATCCTCCTATATTTATATTGTAGTACTCTACATAATACTTACTTGTAGAATTCCATCTGCAGCAGTGCCAGGTGTGATCTTAGCCTGATTTTGCAGAGATCTTTGGTGGTGCCCTGATCTGTGCCTTGAGATTGGGGATGCTGAAGAGATCATGACTGTTTGGGGGAAGCTCCTGAGATGCTCTCACAAGTTGACTCCAAACTATCTATAACCTAATATTAGAGTTTGACAATGGGCTTCTCTTGCAAAAATCCATTCCAGACCCCATAATATGGACAGGGAGTAGGAGTATTACAGTAAGTCCTGTTCCTGTCCCTTTCAATCTCTTGAATTCTGGTAGTTCTGCTAAAACTCTTTTGTTTTGTAACAGCACTGACCTGTGTCCATGCCCCATAATTTCCCTTTCCCTTATATTTTTTCTTTCAGCAGCTTGGCATTCCAGTGACTTGAATTCAGATGGGTCTGTACATGCTTCTTTCCCCCCTTAGAGATGGAAATTTAGGATTTCCTATTGATACTCTGTGAAAGAAGGAGCATGACTGCTGCAGTGGGTATGTTAGAATCTCAAAGGAGTATGCGTATCTGTGAACTAACATTTTCACAGGGAGATAAAGCAGCAGAGGTGGACAGGTACAAAACAGTACAGTATTTGATAGTACAGATTAAACTTCACTAGTCCAGCACTCTTTGATCTGGCAATATCTGTGGTCTGGCATGATTTTAGTTAGTCAGGTGTCCACTTATCACGGGTGTGGCCATGTTTCCCATAGTGTCAAAGTTTGTTTACAGCCCCCAGTCTTGACTCTCAGTGTTCTGTGCTGTTATTTAATTCTAATTTACCCCTAAATGTCTTCTAAGAGCCAAGTAAGGAGTAGAAGTGTTGGTAATACTGCTAGGCAATACTGACCTCCTGTGAGTCAACCAATTCTCTGCTTCAGTACTGGTCAGGTCCGTCCCTAGGGTGACGGACTAAAGAGGTTCAATCTGTAGAAGTTCAGTCTGTCAGTAGCAGAACACTGCATCTGAAGTGTGGATGGATGGGTCTGCACAAATGCTGTACTGGAAACTTAACATATGAATGGAAGCTATTGAATGAATGACTAAATGATCAAGTGATTATATATAAATATAGAAGTCTAAATACTAAAATGGATTAACTAGAGTACCTATCCATAAATTAAGATACAGATTGGACCCCCGGATTGAACCCCTGGCACTGGCCACCCTGGCCTGGCCAATGGCCTCCCAACCAGCTCTCTACCTCCTGCTGACCCCACAGCCCTCCTGGCCCCACTGGGCAGCCATCACTGTTGTGGCTCCGGGAACCGCTGGGCAGCCCCACTGCCATGCGGTTGGCGGCCCTGCTGTCAGCTCCCTGTAGGCAGCTCACTGCCCTGACTGCCCCGCAGGGATACTTGCTGATGGACCTCTGCCAGGACTCTCTGGTCCTGCAACATCAATGCAACATCCATCTGGGACCAGAGAATCCCGGTTAAGAGAGTTTCAACATTTACTGATAACCAATATAATAGGCATTGCAGTAATTTGATGGCATGAGGACAATCAATGATATCACCGGGATAAAAATATAGAAGGAATGGACTGAATAGGTCAGACTCATGGAGATTGGTATCATATGGGAAAGAGTCAAATAAAAAAAATCTTAAATTAATCAAACTGTACTACAGAATATCTCTGAACAAAAATTCCATGCTTGAACAAAAGTGTTTAGGAATATACTACCTGACCAGGATGGTAACTAGGATTATGAAATGCTAACGGATACTAAAGAGGCTATAAAGGCAGAAAAAAATGCAATAAAAATGAGGGATTTTAACTGCCTTTATGTTGACTGGATAGACATCGCCTCAATAAGGGATTCAAAGATAAAATTTCTAATCATCATTAATTACCACTTTTTGGAGCAGCTAGCTCTGGAACGCATGAGGAGAGAAGCAATTCTTGATTTAGTCCAAAGTGCAGGACAGCACCTGGTCTAAGAGGTGAATACTATAAACTGCTCCATAACAGTTACCATAATCCAACTGAATTTAACATCCTTGTGGGGTGAAATACCAAAGAAACCCACTATAATAGCTTTTAACTTCAAAATGGGGAAGCTAGTTAAATGGAAATTAAAAAGAACAGTCACAAGGCTGAGAGGACGACATAGCACAGGCTCAAACTAAATGTACATCCCTAAGGAAAAAATAATAGTAAGACCACCAAAAAATGCTATTATGGCTAACCAGCAAAGTTAAAAAAAAAATGGTTAGAGGCAAAAAGGCATCCTTTAAAAATTGGAAGTCAAATCCTAGAAAGGAAAATAGGAGCATAAAGTCAGGAAAGTCAAGTATAAAAGTATAATAAGGTAGGACATGAAAGAATGTGAAGAGGAACTACATAAAAGCTAACAGCAAAATTACTTTTAAGTACATAGATGCAAGAAGCCTGTCAAAAAATCAGTGGAGCCAATGGATGATCAAGGTGCTAAAGCAATACTCAAGGAAGGCAAGAACATTGCCAAGTAACAAAATAAACTATTTTCACCAGTGCTCACTGCAGAGATCACTACACCCGAGTCATTCTTTTTAGATGACAAATCTGAGAAACTGTCCCAAACTGAGATGTCAATAGAAGAGATTTTGAAACAAATGTATATAGAGTAATAAATCACCAGGTCCAGATGGTATTCATTCAGGAGTTCAGAAAAAATGGATATGAAATTGCAGAACTATTAATTTTAGTATGTAATGTATTACTTAAATCAGCTCTACTACATGACTAGAGAGTAGCAAATATTGTTTGAAAGGACTACAGAAGTGATCTGGCAATTACAGGCCAGTAAACTTAAATCAATACCAGGGAAACAGATTGAACTGTAGTAAAAATGGAATTTTCAGACACAGACACACATAATAAGTTAGGGAAGAAACAACTGGCTTAAATAAAGAGCAATCATGCCTCACCAATATATTAGATGTCTCAGAGGTGTAGCCGTGTTAGTCTTTAACATTAAAAATACATTGTCGTGTGGCACCTTAGGAAATATCTACACAGCAGGGCTAAACTCGAAATAAGCTATGCAACTTGAGCTATGCTAATTGCGTACTTAAGTTGTTATAGCTTATTTAGACTTTTGGCGTTGTTTACACAGAAGTTACATAAGAACATAAGAACAGGCGTACTGAGTCAGACCAAAGGTCTATCTAGCCCAGTAGCCTGTCTGCTGACAGTGGCCAGCACCAGATGCCCCAGAGAGGGTGGATCAAAGACAATGATCAAGTGATTTGTCTCCTGACATCCCTCTCCAGCCTCTTACAAACAGAGGCCAAGTACACTATTTTATCCCCTGGCTAATAGCCTTTTATGGACCTAACCTCCATGAAATTATCTATCTTCTCTTTAAACTCTATTATAGTCCTAGCCTTCACAGCCTCCTCTGGCAAGGAGTTCCACAGGTTGACTACACGCTGTGTGAAGAAGAACTTTCTTTTATTAGTTTTAAACCTGCTACCCATTAATTTCATTTGGTGTCCTCTAGTTCTTTTATTTAGGGAACTAATAAATAACTTTTCTTTATCGACCCTCTCCACACCACTCATGATTTTATATACCTCTATCATATCCCCCCTCAGTCTCCTCTTTTCTAAACTGAAAAGTCCCAGTCTCTTTAACCTCTCCTCATATGGGACCCGTTCCAAACCCCTAATTATTTTAGTTGCCCTTTTCTGAACACTTTCCAAGGCCAAAATATCTTTTTTGAAGTGAGGAGACAACATCTGTACACAGTATTCAAGATGTGGGAGTTCCATGGTTTTATACAGGGGCAGTAAGATATTCTGGGTCTTATTTTCTATCCCTTTCTTAATAATTCCTAGCATCCTATTTGCCTTTTTGACCGCTGCTGCACACTGCGTGGAAGTTTTCAGAGAACTGTCCACGATAACTCCAAGATTTCTTTCCTGATTTGTCATAGCCAAATTAGCCCCCATCATACTGTACGTATAGTTGGGGTTATTTTTCCAGATGTGCATTACTTTACACTTATCCACATTAAATTTCATTTGCCATTTTGTTGCCCAATCACTCAGTTTGGTGAGATCTTCTTGGAGTCCCTCTCAGTCTGCTTCTGTCTTGACTATCCTAAATAGTTTGGTACCATCTGCAAACTTTACCACCTCACTGCTTACCCCTTTCTCCAGATAATTTATGAATAAATTGAAAAGGACTGGTCCCAGGACTGATCCTTGGGGGACACCACTAGTTACCCCTCTCTATTCTGAAAATTTACCATTTATTCCTACCCTTTGTTTCCTGTCTTTTAACCAGTTCTCAATCCAAGAAAGGACCTTTCCTCTTATCCCATGGCCATGTAATTTACACAAGAGCCTTTAGTGAGGGACCTTGTCAAAGGCTTTCTGAAAATCTAAGTATACTATATCTACTGGATCCCCCTTGTCCGCATGTTTGTTAACCCCTTCAAAGAACTCTAATAGATTAGTAAGACAGGATTTCCCTTTATAGAAACCATGTTGACTTTTGTCCAAAAAATTATGTTCTTCTACATGCTTCACAATTTTATTCTTTACTATTGTTTCAACTAATTTGCCCGGTACTGAAGTTAGACTTACAGGTCTGTAATTGCCAGGATCGCCTCTAGAGCCCTTTTTAAATATTGGTGTCACATTGGCTACCTTCCAGTCTTTAGGTATGGAAGCCGATTTAAGGGACAGGTTACAAACCACAGATAATAGCTCAGCAATTTCCCATTTGAGTTCTTTTAGAACCCTTGGATGAATGCCATCCGGTCCCGGAGATTTGTTAACATTAAATTTTTCTATTTGTTCCAAAACCTCCTCTAATGACACTTCAATCTGGGACAGTTCCTCAGATTCATCACCCACAAAGGACGGTGCAGATTTGGGAATCTCCCCAACGTCCTCGGCCGTGAAGACTGAAGCAAAGAAATCATTTAGTTTCTCCGCAATGGCTTTATCGTCCTTAATTGCTCCTTTTAAAGCTCGATCATCTAGGGGACCCACAGGTTTTTTAATTATTTTGAGAAAGAGTACTCTTCCCCAGACTTCTGTTATTCCTCATATAATGAGGGTTACACGAGTTGGAGTAAGCAGTTCTCCAGTTTGACATTATTTCAACATTATGTTGATATAACTGTTTGTGTTTAGACGCTGACTATGCTGTTTCAGAATAACATCATTTATTCCAAAATAACACTGCTGTGTAGACATAGCCTAAGAGACTTATATATATATATATATATATATACACACACAAACACACACACTTTCAGAAAGTTTTTGACAAGATCTCTCACATCAGGCTCTTAAGCAATTTATGTTGTTATAGGATAAAAGGGAGGTTCTTTTCATGGATCAGTAACTAGTTAAGAGATATGAAGCCAAAAAGGAAAAATAAATGGCAAGTTTTCACAGTGGAGAGACACAATTATCTAGTCTCCCAAGTTTCTTTACTGGGACCTGTGTTGTTTAACATATTCATAAATTATTCAGAAAAGTAGGGGAAGGTAGGTGGCAAAATACGCAGATGATACAAAATTCCTCAGGATAGTTAAGTCCAAAGCTGATTGTGGAGCGTTACAAAGGGATCTCTCAAAACCAGGTGACTCAACAACAAAATGGCAGATTAAATTCAATGTTGAGAAGTGCAAACTAAAGCACAATGGAAAATATAATCCCAATTATGACAAAGTCCCTTGATAGCTCCCTGGGGGTTCTGCGCTTCTTGGCGGTTACTTGGTCACCTCAGAGACTCATGGAGCCCCCTTTGTTGCCTTGGAATTTTCTTAGAGGCAAGGGTCCCAGCTTACCGAGTCATTCTCATCACAGGCCAGTCCTTGGGGTTCAGTATAGTATTGCTTTGCTTTGCTTTGCTTTGCTTTGCTTTGCTCTGCTCTGCTCTGCTCTGCTCTGCTCTGCTCTGCTCTGCTCTGCTCTGCTCTGCTCTGCTCTGCTCTGCTCTGCTCTGCTCTGCTCTGCTTCCAAAAAACTTCCCACCCTGCTGCCTGGGAGGAATCCTTTTATAGGAACCCAGAGGCCTTAATTGGCAGCAGGTGCTTAATTAACCCCAGCTGCAAGCTGCCTCCTAATTAGGCCTCTATTTTCTACACTGGCTGCTGGGCTGTGTTCAGGTGAGGCTAATTTTGAAACAAGAAAGCATTAACCCACTTCCCAATATGGCTGCCTTCTATAAGAGGTTTGCAGGCTGTGGCCTGTCACACATCCTCCCCCCTGCTCAACACCAGGGGTTGGGCAACTTAGGACGCCAAACAGTGCACGCAGGATAGCCCATCCTCATTCCCATGTTGGGTTCTGGCCCTGTGCTGCACCTTAATTTGGAAAGGTTGTAGGGATACAAACCACCGGGTGACCCTAGCATTCTTTTCCCTATTCCTCTGCATCCACTGTAGTGGAACATGGTCCATCACCGAAACAAAACGTTGCCCAAGGATGTAGTAGCGTAGCACCTCCATGGTCTATTTTATGGCAAGGCACTCCCTCTTAACTGCCGCGTACTTGCTTTCCCTTGGGAGCAGATTCCTGCTAAGATACAACACTGAGTGGTCTTCTTCCCCAATTGTTTGTGATAGGACTGCCCCCAACCCCACATCCAATGTGTCAGTTTGTAGGATAAACTCTTTAGAGAAGTCTGGGGATATCAATACCGGGTTGCTACAGAGAGCAGTCTGTAGGTCCTCAAATGCGCTCTCTGCTGCCTCAGACGATTTAACCGGGTCAGGCCCCTGGGCTTTCAGCAAATCTGTCAGGAGGGTGGCCCGTGTTGCAAAATGGGGAATAAATCATCTATAATAGCCCACTACTCCTGAAAAAGCTCGAACTTGTTTCTTTCGTTTAGGCCAGGGCCACTGCTGAATGGCCTCTAATTTATTTAACTGGGGTTTTACCACCCTTTTTCCTACCACATATCGGAGGTATTTTAGCCTCTCTGAACCCTATGGCACACTTGGCTGGATTTGCCATGAGGCCAGCCTGTCTAAAGAAGTCTAAAACAGCCTCTACCCTCTTCAGGTGGGTCTCCCAATCCACTGTGTGGATGATGATGTTGTCTAAGTAAGCAGCAGCATAGGCAGCATGGGGCTCCAGCAGCATGTCCATGAGGCACTGAAAAGTATCATGGAGGCCAAACGGGAGAACTGTGTGCTGAAACAGCCCCTCCAGGGTAGCGAAGGCTGTGTGCTCCTTGGCGTCCTCGGCCAATGGGATCCGCCAGTAGCCTTTTGTTAAGTCCAGAGTGGTCAGGTATCGTGCTCGGCCCAGGCGGTCTACCAGCTTATCAATGCATGGTAGGGGATATGTATCGTACTGGGAGATCTCATTCAGCCGTTGGAAATCATTACAAAAACGGGTGGTGCTGTCAGGTTTCGGCACCAGTACTATGGGACTGGAACACTGGCTATGGGATTCTTCAATGATACCCATCTTAAGCATTTTGTGTACCTCCGTGCTTAATTCCTCTCTTTTAGCTGTGGGCCTCATCATCACTTGGGCTCCCAGAATGATAATAATCTGGTGGGTGGCCTCCGACATTTGGCCATGTTTCTCCGAAAACATGTCCCTGTTCCGGGCACTCATGTTAGAAACCTCTTTCCTTTGGGCTGGCTTTAACTCGAGGCCCACTTTCATTGGTACTGGAGGTTCGGTTGGGGGATCAAGCTCCTCCCTCTGGGTAACCACACAGGCGTCCCTCTCCTGCCAAGGTTTCAAGAGGTTGATATAGTAGATCTGCTCTTGCTTTCGATGCCCTGGTTGACGTATCCTATAGTTTACTTCCCCAACCAGCTTGATGACTTCATAGGGGCCCTGCCACTGGGCCAGCAGTTTACTTTCACTGATGGGCACAAGTACTATGATGCAACCCCTGGGCTGAAATCGCCTCATCTTGGCCTGGAGATCATAACAGGCCCACTGGGCTTCTTGTGCCTCTTTCTATAGGGGTAACCCGGGCTATCCAGTCCCTCATTTGTGTCATGTACTCCACAATATTTTTCCCTCCCTTCATCTCTTCCCAGACTTCTTTGGCTATATTCAGGATGCCTTGAGGGTGACAACAATTCAAAGGGGGAAAACCCCGTGGATGACTGGGGCGAACATGAGATAAGGCAGCAGCATGTCCCAGTGCTTTCCGTCTCTGTTCACAACCTTCTTGATCATAGCCTTGACACTCTCAACGAGGCCATCGATCTGAGGGTGGGAGACCGAGGTCTCCAAGGTCACCCAGAGTAGTAGTGTGCAGAGGTCCTTCATCACTCGGGACATGAATGGGGTACCCTGGTCAGTTAATATCTCCTTTGGGAGGCCCACTCGGGCAAATATTTCCACCAAAGTCCTGGCTATGATCTTGGAGGCTGTATTCCGAAGGGGAATGGCTTTGGGGTATCCAAGACTACCAATATATACTGATGTCCTCAGGTTGTCCTTTCCAGGGGACCCACCAAGTCCATCGCAACCCATTCAAACAGGACTTACATGATTGGCTGTGGCACTAGGGGGCCCTTCACATGAGGGTGAGGGCTGTGTAGTTGGCACTCTGGGCAGGAAGCACAGTATTGGTGGATGTCCTCGTGCACCCCTGGCTAATAAAAACAGCGTAGGATCCAGGCCTGGGTCTTTTCTACTCCTAGGTGTGCTCTGAACATGTGACTATGGGCCAGATCTAAAATGACCTGCTGGTGTTTTTGGAGTGTCAAGAGCTGGTGTATTTCCTCTTCTCACATATGCACCACACGGTACAGGAGATCCCTCTTGAGAATAAAGTAGGGGCCAGGCCCACAGGTCTTGCCTTCTACAGGTACCCCATCTACCTCAGCCACCTCCTTCCTGGCATTCTTGTACCGGGATCCTCTGCTTGGTCCTGCCCAAATGTCCCTCTCTCTGGGCTGGCAAATTCGGGCCCTAGGGGTGGTTCCCTCTGGCCCCTGCATTGCCCCTATGGTGCTGTGACCAGCACTAGCCTCCGTGTCCCCCAGGGTCTCTGGTCCCTCTCCTGTTACTGATTCAGGGTTCTCTCCATCCTGCAGGCCACCTTCATGAGCCCCTGGGACATCTAGTTACGCAGGTAACTCCTTGGGCCTGCATCAGGATTCACGTGCCCAATGCCTTGGCTGCCCTCCTCTGTCTCTTTGTCTTTTTGCCCTCCTCGGGGGTGGAGAGCAAATCTTGGGCCATCTCTGGGAATAGTGGAGTATGCTCCCCAGCGGCATCTGTTCCCCTAGGGTCACGGGGCTCCCCTGGTTCCTGTGGTTCAGGAGGGAGCAGGCTTCCAAATCCTGGAAAATCCCTTCCAATGAGTACCGGGTAGGGGAGGTATGGGACCACCCTAGCTAGGACCTTGGTGCTGGTCCCTTGGATTTCCACACTGACCCTTGCACTGGGGTAAAAGTTCACCATGGACACACATAACCCCTGTGAGTTTTTCCAGTATCAGATGATTTGGCCTCACCAGTTTGCTTCAATTTAGGGTGATGGCACTCCCTGAATCTACTAGGGCCAATGTCTCCACCCCTTCCACCTGCACTGATCGGATGTAGTTGTGGGGGGCAACCGCCACTCTCACCAGATTAAGCAGGGTGCATGGGTCAACCCCAGTCCCCAGAATTGCACTGCATTGGTTCCTCATGGTTGTGGCACAGGGCTGCTATGTGGCCCAGCTCACCACACCCATAGCACCGGTAGTTTTCCTGGGATCCCGGAGGAAAAAGGACCTACTCTCAGGAGTTATTTTTCCTGGCTCATCCCCTTCAATTTGTGACCCCTGTGAGGCTTCTCTCCTCCCTACCTCCTTTCTGGGGCTCCCCCAACCTGTAGATGCTTGACTCCTTGGGTTGAGGTTTGGCAGCCTCTTTCTGGGGCCAGACCTCTCCTCCATAGGGGGAAGAACTAACTCTCTCGCCACTAGCCATTGCTCCACCAGTGCAACCATCTCGTCGGAGGTGGTGGGGTCATACTGGCCCACCCATGCCTGAAAGTCCAGTGACAGTTTCTGCATGAACTGGTCAATAACCAGAGTCTCCATGATGTCCTCTGCATTGCGGACATTGGGGTACAGCCACTTCCGAGTGAAGTGGATTAAGTCTAACAGCTGAGCTCTTGGGAGCCTCCCTTCTTGGTATTTCCACGTCTGATACTTCTGGGCTTGGACAACCATGGTTACCCCCAGTCAGGCTTCTATTTCTTCTTTGAGTTGGGGGTAAACACTTGCATGTTCCATTGGTAAATCTCAATAGGCTCACTGAGCTTCTCCACAAAGGAACAGGGCAAGGATTCTGGCCCATTGTTCCTCGGGCCAGGTCTCCTGCTGCACAGTCCTCTCGAATGCAAGGAGGTAAGCCTCTAACGTCATCCTTCGGTGACATCTTGAAGAGGAAAGCTGAGGCCCTCAGGGCTCTCGCATCCTAATGGCCCAGCATGCGACCTGCCTATCCCCGCAATTGGTCAAACACTTCCCCAGGAGGGCACAATCTGCTGCAGCCTGTTCCATTATGAGTTTGTTTGTTTCTTGCTGCACCCACACAGATTCCTGCTGGGTGGCTGTAGCTTGCAACAATGCCTTCACTACATCCTCCATTTTGGGGAATGCCCTCTTCTGTATTATTTGCCCTCTTCTGAGTTTTTTTTGTATTTTTTTTCCTTTTTGCCTCCACACAGTAAAGACAATCCCACTGCTGACACCAGTGTGACAAAGTCTCTTGGTAGCTCCCTGGGGTTCTGCGCTTCTTGGCGGTTACTTGGGTGCCTCAGAGACTCACAGAGACCCCTTTATTGCCCTGGGATTTCCCTAGAATCAAGGGTCCCTGCTTATCAAGTCATTCTCATCACAGGCCAGTCCTTGGGGTTCAGCATTTCCTTGCTCTGCTCTACTTGCCTTTCAAAAAACTTCCCACCCTACTGCCTGGGAGGAATCCTTTTATAGGAACCCAGAGGCCTTAATTGGCAGCAGGTGCTTAATTAACCCCAGCTGCAAGTTGCCTCCTAATTAGGCCTCTATTTTTTACCCTGGCTGCTGGGCTGTGTTCAGGTGAAGCTAATTTGGAAACAAGAAAGCATTAACCCACTTCCCAATATGGCTGCCTTCTATAAGAGTTTTGCAGTTTGCAGGCTGTGGTCTGTCATAATATATAATGATTGGTTCTAAACTACCTTTTATCAATCAAGAAAGAGATCATAGATACCTTGTGGACAGCTCTCTGAGAGCATCTCAGTATGCAGTGACAGTCAAAAAAGTTATGAAAAGGATAGAAAATAAAAGAGAAAACATAATCCACTATATAAATCCATGGTACAGACTCACCTAGGGTTGCCAGATGGTTGAAACAAAAATACCCCCCCCCCCCCCGCCCCCCAAAAAATGCCAGGAAAAAATTCTGTTGAAAGGGGGGAAAAAAGAAGGGGAGAGACCAAAGTTGTTGAGCAAAAAAAGAAAAAAAAAAGACTCCAAGGACTTATTGACCCCCCCCAAAAAATTAAAATAAAACAGTGTTAAACAAGTATATCCCCTTTAAGAGGGGTAGGAACAGGGGAGTGATTAAGCATTAAGATGCAGCAGAGGCAATTCTTCTGTAGGTCTTTTGGCCGGCAGTCTTGGGGAACCAGATAAGCATGGGGTCCGGGGGTGTTGAGGGCTGGGAGGGGAGGGGCCCGCAAGCTGAGTGTTTGTAGGGTTGCTAGGTGCCCAGCATTTTCGCCTGCTGGCTGGGGAAAAATTCAGAAAATACCGGACATCTTAGGTGTCCAGTATTCTCTGAATTTTTTTCCCGGACAATAGGTGAAAATACGGACTCTCTGGATGAATACTGGACACCTGGCAACCTTAGCCACACCTGGACTAGTGCATACAGTTTTAGTCACCTCACTCCATCTCAAAAAAAGATACATTAGAAATTGGAAAAGGTACAGAGCAGAAGATTTTGCTTAAAACCAAAAGTACAACCAGGTTTAAAAAAGGAATTAAATGAATTCATGGAGGATAAGTCAATGAATAACTATTAATCAAGGTGATTAGGGACAGAACCCGATGCTCCAAATGCCCCATAACCACCACATGCCAAAATCTGGGACTTGACAACAAGGGATGGATCTCTTGAAATTCATCTGTCCTTTTCATTCAATCTGACACACATGACCGCTGCTAGAAGAAAGGTTGGGAGGCTAGATTAACCACCAGTCTCACCCAGTATAGCCATTTTTTTTGGCAATGAATCTTAAACTCAACCCCACAAAAGAAGAATGGCAGACACAGTGTATCATTCTGAAAACCTTGCACTGAGGTAATTTGCAATTTGGCTGTGGTCAGCAGAATGAAAATTGTTGGCGTTAATGTTATATCTTGGGTAATAACTTGGTAAACACTAACTTTTCAATGGCAACATTTTATAGTGAAGGGACCCCAACTGAAATTTTAATACTATTCTTTACTTCAAGCACATGCCTAACACCACTTTTTTGGCAAAGTGCTTAAGCATGTCCTTAACTTTAAAAATGTGCTTACATGCTATGCTGAATTAAGATCAAAACTGGGTGATGGGTTCCTATTTACTGAAAAAAAAGGATGCAAATCCCACTTTCAAATTTCAATTTATGAATTTTAAATCTGAGACCCTCTAGAGATGTGACTCATCCCCTCTAGGAGTCCCAAAATATAGGATGAGAAATATTCTCCTAAAGCTATATATACCAGTAATGCAACATAAAAAAAATCTAATTTATTCTCAACATTTCAGATGGATAGTACTTACTTACTTTCCAGGGACTATATTTTACTAAGTAATACATACAATTTGTTTCAATTAGGACAATTACACTATAAATACAACAACTTTAAAAAGTCATTTCAGACTGGTAAGAGTGTGGGTGCAACTAATGGGGAAACTATAATTAAAAATTAAACAAAATAATTAGTATGCCTTTCAGCTTAAAAATACTACATAGATGTGTTACTAACATTTAAAAATTAGTGTAGCATTCTTGCCCTTAGGTTCAAACAAACGTATCTAAGTAATGCTCATTTCTTTAAAAACCCAGATAAGATTATGCAATATGTATAATTAAACTATATTTTCTTTTTTGGTTTAACAAAACAATTATTTTAAGTCTGTCATTATATATTTTCAATATAGGACAAAATCTGATGAAATATTGTTTTAATAACAAGCCAAAACCACTATGCACTTCAATACCCAATCTTTATAGATAAAATGAGAAGAAAAGTTTTAAAAGCAGTGCTGTAATTTCACTCAACTTGAAATAAAATCCTTGACATCTCAAAATTTGAATTTTCCTTATTTTATAAACTTAGTAATGTAGCTAGAATATGAAAATGAATATGTGACCTTTTTGTCATCTTAAAGTCTATCTGCTGAAGAAGTACAACTGTTGCTGTTGAGAAATTTCAAAGCACATATTCCATTCACCTCCCCAAATAAATAGCAGGCTGTACTTCAAAAGCATTGCAAGTCTATTAGGTAATCTTTTCTTTGTTTAGATTCAGTAGGGTTCAGTGACAAACATTCATCTCCTTTTCTATACCAGTCCATGTTCTTTAGCTTAGTTTAACATTGCTTTACTTTTTAATGGCAATTCATTTTAGTTCACAATTTATTAGTATAATTCAATAAAGTTCAAACAAACTTCAAAAATTACCATTTAATTACTTCAAATCATGATGAGTTATTTGTTCTCTGTGTATATCATACATTGGGAAGAACATTTACATCTGTAGGTAGGTCGATAGAATCAGACACAAAGCATTTGAAACAAACCAGTAACAGCTGCTGCCATGCCTCATTACTTTGCATTAATTGCTATTCCTGAAATATTTTAAGTTGCAAAACTGTTGATATTTTAAAAAAACATAGAGACTTCTAGAAGATTTAACAGTATAAACCAGACACGTCTCTCACAGACAAAAAAAATTAATCTTATATTTTAGGATGTGTTCAACTATTTTCCATGGTAATGCATGAATACTTTCCACCACCATGAATTTTACTTACTTCACTAGGTGAAAGTAATTAGATTTTAAAATCACTGAGTTGTCAGTGGACCTTCTCCAAAACAGGAGAATACATATTTTAAAAATTCTAAACCTAATGAAATATTTATCTGATTAATAACCCATGTTTCACAGCTACAAAAGAAATTTAATCAGGAGTTACAGTATTCTACCCAAGGCCACCATCTAATCATTCAATTCAGAGAAGTGTGGGTAATTTAAAAAAAAAAAAGTTTTTGAACAAGTCTGGTGTTAAATGTACAGTAAAATGTAAAAACTTTGCAGGTAACACACCTATTTTATATTCTTTTAAAAATGAATTATTACAGTAATTTTCAATGCATTTATTATTAGAATGATTAAAACATAGCTTATGGAAATCTGTGTAAAAATTAGATTGCAACAACTTAAATTCTCAGTAAATGGTTACTGTCAGACCCTAGTGGTCTGAAATGGTCTTTAAGTAGATCTAAAGAGATTAATCTTCTCTAAACACCAAAGTAATTTTAATGTAAAAACTTATACAATGAAAATTACAGAGGTTTAATTTCCAACAAGCCCAGAAGAATTAAATATTCCATGGTTCTCTGGATTCATCACCAATAGTAGAGATCAATTTTACCATTTATATTTTACATTTGGTGTTGGAATTAAAACCTTGAATAGGTTTAAGAGTCGTTTTGGTCTAAAAGGAATTAATTGTATACTTTTAATAATCTACTTGTTCTAAAACTGTGATTTCACTATATGGAGATTAATTAGGCAAAGAAATGAAAATAGGCTTCTGCTGTATTAAAAAAACCCAATCCCACACTATTTCCCAAGACTTTTTGTACACTGTAGTCACTCTAGAGTATCATTTTTGTGAAGTATGTTAAATTCCCAAAAGCACTTTTAATTTCAAGTACAGAGTTAAAAGTTAAATCCAGTTTGCACAACAACACATATCAGATACCAGAAATGCAATACTGGGAGGCAAATTTTAAAAGAAACAAAAAGTGAGCCACAGTTAGAATCTTCCTAATTATATTATTTCATTGTAGCAGGACTGAATAGGAGTAATAGACATATCTTAGACTATGATAATTTTACAAGTTCACTCATCCTAAGTGTAACTGAGATGTACTTTTGAAGGCCAGGATATAACTTGCTTATTGTAAATGATCATAAATTGTATGCATAGACTGCCAAATTTCAGTGAAGTATAAACTATCACCTTTATCCAATTCTAAATTTAAAAAAATTAATGGATTGCAGATTCTGTAAGTTCATATGCTACATGGAAAAAAGAGCTGTTCGTTCTTTATCACCCACAAAATGTTTTGTTTTTTACAGATTTCATATCCTTTTACCATCTTCCCCCAGATGAAAATAACAGCAAACCTCACTCTCATAAATGTAATCAGTGCTCGCCTGAACTTTCCTGATCTCATTGCTTAAACCAGAGTTAGAAATTAGAGGTAGCGATTGTTTAATATACTGTTTCTAACTTCTCACTGTTCAGTGAAAGAAAACAAGTTAGGAAAGGGTAATAGAAACATTTCAGTAAAAAATCTAGGAAGACTGTGAGAAGTGTACATTAGAGAAAGCCTTTTCTTTTTAATTTGTCAATATAGGTAACATTGCAAAAACATTTTAAACGTTTGCAAATGTTCTATCAACTGGTTCTATTTAAACTAGTAAAGTAATGAAAAATATCCATGTAACAACAAACAAACCCAACTAAATATTACTGGAGCTTTATATTAAAATATAAGTAGGAACTTCCAAATAATCTTATAATGCTGCATTTTGATTTTAAGGAAATTACAATTGTGATTATACTCTGTATTTCTTCTATATTTATCTAAATGAATTTAAAGAGGCTATGTCTAGTTTACATTCTTCTTTCGAAAGAGGAAAGTAAATGAAGCAAATCGAAAGTGCAAATGAAGCACGGATTTAAATATCCCATGCTTCATTTGCATATTCACGTCCTAGCGCTTTTTCAAAAAAGGGGTTTTCAAAAGTGAAAGCGCAGTCTAGATGCGGTTATTTCGGGGAAAAAAACCCTTTTCAAAAGAGGAACATAGTCTAGACATGCCCAGAGAAACATAAAATGTATTCTGGACTGTATATGACCATGGCAGTAAAATACAATACAAAAATGAGAAAACTAGAAAAAATCCACGTTCTCTCATTGCTGTCATGATATCAACCACTAGTCAGCAAAACTATGGTACAGATGCAATCAAAATCTCCCCACCTTCATACTATCCACAAAACCCCACACTCCCTGATTGTCTGAACCTTTCTCAGATGCCTACCTAAATATGTATGCTGTGCATCATGCCCTGAGTGTCTGGGGTCATGTCACCCAGGAGACTGGGGGAATAAGAGTTTCAAAATCAGTAAACCCTCTTGGAGAATGTTCCATTTCCTTATATACCTAAGAGCTCCAGTTCAAGCACCTCTGCTTGTCTCAACAAAGGATTTAAAAAATGGATCATGCGTGTGCTATAAAAGGCCACAATTTCCCAGCCAGATGTAAATGAAAAAAGAAAATCAGTCATGGTCACTACTGCTAGATCATTTAAAGCAGCTGGGACTATAACCAGACTTCTAAACTGAAAATATTATTAACAAATATCATCAAACTCTCTCAGTCGAGAGGCTGGTACAATCTCCACCTTATCCTTTGGTTATTTCAAACAGCCTGCCATAATTATTTCAGTCTTAAAGAGACGGAGTCTCAGGAAGTTCATTCTCAGCCACACCCCTGGTTTCTTTCAGATAGAACACAAGGGACTCACCTGCCCTCTCTGGGATGGAGAAAGTAAAAATATAGAACTCTTTGTGCCATCAATATACTGAAAAACTTAAACTAGTATTTCCTTTCCAAGGTCTCCATCACAATGAAAAAAATAACTACAGTGTGCATTCTCAATGTGCCATACTTTGGTTAGTGACCCAGAAGAAGAAGTTGCCAGCAATGAATACAAACTAGCTATTAGAAGTGGCAGGCAGTTGATAAGGAAAGCTAAGGTTATTGATGAAAAAAATCTGTGGTAAGCAGAGTTAAGGACAAGAAGGAAGAATTATTTAAATTTATCAGAAACAAACTCTGTTTGGAAAGGTGCAATATTATATATTAATCTCAGGATCTGATAGCTTCAATTCAAGTGCATTAGAACATTTAGCTGAAGAGTCTCTGAACTATTGATGCAGATTTTTACCAAATCTTGGAACAATGGGGAAGTTCAGGAGAACTGGACCAAAGCATATTATTTATAAAGGATAAAAATAATCAGTTAGCCTGTCACGAATCACTGGGAAAATCATGATAAGGCTAATATACAATATGAAATCAGTAAATAATTAAAGGTTGGTAGAAATATTAATGACAGTCAATATGGAAAATAGATCTTGTATCCTAGAATGCAATGACAATGAAAAAAAGATACATTAGATAACTAACATCAGCTCCTGCTGCTGAAATTCCTGTACCTCTGATTCAGCAGCTACATGTTTACCTGAATAAACACATTTTAACATCCCTACTCTTTAGATGGCCCAGCTCTGGTGTTCACGTGGGAGAAACAATGTTGATAAATTATAAAGTAAAAAAAAAAGAGCTACAAGAATGATGAGAGATCTGGAAAACATGTGCTAGAGAGAGAGACTTAAGAAACTCAATCTATTTGGTTGAAGCAAAATGCAGGACAATGTAGCACTTTAAAGATACACCAATCTATTTGGTGTATCTAAAAGAAGGTTAAGAGATTATTTGATCATGGTTTGCATGTATGTATTCAGGGAAGAGACTGAAGCAGATACTTTTGAGGGGGGGGCGGGGGGGGAGGGGGGTTATGTGACAGAAAAAGCCAGAGAGATCCAGTGGTTGAAAGCTAAAGATAGCTCTTGTCTGAATTTTGCCTTTCAAATTTTTAATAATGAGACTAATTTAGCAATGGAATCACAGCAAACCTTACTGGCACGATGCAGAAATTATTGAATGGGGTTCTCTGTTGTGTTTTATGCATGGTCTCAGACTAGATAATCACAACAGCCCTTTCCAGCCTTGAAATGTCTGAATCTATGAAGGACATGGGTAAGAGGTATCATTCAGATTTGTCTTGCCAGTTTTTATTTTATATTCTTTAAGGAAATTGGAAGTTGAGACACCAGCTTCACTGAATAGAATGTCTGCAGCAAGAGACTGATTTTTTAAGTAGACGCCACTCAAATTTAAAGCAAATGTCCATCTGATCATTGACTATTTTGACCAGCTACAGACCAGTATTTCCTCTCCTGCTTTCACTAGGATGGACAAGAATACAAAGCCCTGACAGTAGAAAAACATCCAGCATGTCCATAAGCAACAATAGCTGGATCTCATGACACCACATTTCTTCAAGATTCGTCTCATCCCCACAGCAAGTTGTGTCCCAGTCCGATAAATGTTATTTTAAAATCACCTAAAATTTTCCTTCCAACAGGAAGGCTTGCAACCAAGTGATGACATCCTGAGAATAACCAGACAACCAGATAGTATGCTGATGAAGATCATTTGAACTACCTCCTAGACCTACACAAGATAGATGAAGACTTTGCATTTTATGCAAGCATTTCTTTACTGCATATAGAAGAAATAATAAAAAAATATTCACATGACTCCCTCATATTGTATTTTGGTCTAGATACATGTGCACCAGCAATAGGGGTGGAGAAAAAGAAAGTTAATAATTTAAGATACAAGAATTATTTGTTAGTAACATGAGAGCATTTTTCTATTCTTCGCTCTTGAGGTGCTTTGCTCAGAGTAAATCCTGTAAATGGAAAATTCAACAATACCCAAATGCAGGTTTATTACTGATTTTTTTGCCCTTATGAATATGAAGCTTGGTCCTCAGCAGATTAGTTTGTTGCAGCAGCCAGGAGAGTATCAGGTAACATGGACTAGCCACTTATGCAAGCCTGGATGTGCTGGACTGGCCAGTTTCTTAGGCAACTGGGGGCACAAACAGGCTGCATGGGCTATGAAGTCTTTTAATTTCCCATACCTGCTATTTGCTGTCTAAAATATATCCAGGAAATTCACATGACTCTGTTCCACCCTCTGTAAATATATACTTTTATCATTTGGAGCAGTTGTGAATAGTTGAAGATTTGGATAAAAAAATGGAGGGATGGCTGGGGGATAATGCAAAAATAGGCAGTAAAGAAGAATCACAGATTTCAGCAACAGGAGAATTTCAATGCCTAGCTAAAGAATCAAATGCTGGATACTGCTATAAAAATAAAACTCTAATTAATTGTTATGTAATTTATTTTAACAGTCTAATGCTGGACATAACAGTTAATTATCATATGTACAGTAAGATGCTAGAGTACTATATGATTATGAAATAAAAATAACTTTACAAAAGTAAATCCTGTTCTACCAGGGGCTATTACATGGTTTAATGGGCTGGCACACATTTATCCCATCTCTGGATATATCTGAATTCAAATATTGCCTCAGGTGACAAGCACAAATTAAACAGGGGGTCTCAGTCTAGTACCTATTTATCTACATAAGTTCTCCAATTCATATGCAGTATTCAACCCAATCAACTGTGATCTGCTCAGAAGTCCTAAAGAACAGGAATAGTAGAAGACTTCCAGGTCATGATTAGGAGTGTTGTTTGCCTAACATAACACAACAGGAGGATGGCCTGATTTTAAAAATTTAGAGGCCAACGCACCCTTATAAATATTATCATTGATGTCCGAGTCTCTCTCTTTCTTGACTGCCACCTTTCAGCTCTCCAAATCCTTCCTTAAAACCCACATCTTTCAGGAATTCTTTTTAAATTTGTGTTTCTAATCATCTCTCCAGGTGACAGAAAACTTTTATATTTTGTATCTTATATTTTCAGAGTACTGTGTATAGTTTTACCATGGTATATAAATTACCTGACTAACCATATGGGAGAGCTGAGAAGTCTTGTTTTGAAAGGTGCAAGAAAGAAATCACATGGAAAGCTTCTGTGGACTGGAAGAGATGAATGATGATTTTGGCCACTGCAGGGGTTCTCCTAAGGGTGCAGCATGCTTTCCTTTTGGCTTCTGCAGTAGTGGCAGGTTTGAAACAAACCATAAAATGGTATTTTTTGTGAGTAAATGTCACTGAGAAGATGAAAATATTTTATGAGAGAAACTGGTAACTCCAAGATGTGTTTAGTAATGGAGGAGTGTGATTTAGGGTTGGCTTATTTTGGTAACTGAAGGTAGGTTTGTTGCAAGGAGGGAGGACTGAAGTGAAATGTATATTATTGTGAGAAACTATGGTTGTTCCTCCATTTAATGAGCTTTCAAACTTCACTCTCCCCTACCTTACACCCCCCGCAATAATTTGGCTGCCTAATGTCTGCCTTAAATCTTACAACATATCTGAGAGATGAAGATGAATCACATGCTTATATGCTAATTGTACTGTGTGCACACATTTATGTGCAACAGAGACATGATATTATAAACTAGAAAGCTCTCTAAAACATGCAGCAATGCACTATACCTCATAGCTGACCACCTTGGTGAAGATGGATGTGCATTGATAGAGCTATGCAGGGAAGCTTGTGCAACTCTTGCATGTGTATAATAGTCATTTTATGAAAAAAACAGCAGAGTCCTGTGGCACCTTAAAGACTAAGATTTTTTGGACATAAACTTTCACAGATAAGAACTACTTTGCAGATGCATTAGTCCAAAGCATCTGATGAAGTGGTTTTTATCCATGAAAGCATATGCTCAAATAAATCTGTTAGGGTATGTCTACACTACCACCCTAGTTTGAACTAGGGTGGTTAATGTAGGCAACCGGAGTTGCAAATGAAGCCCGGGATTTGAATTTCCCGGGCTTCATTTGCATATTGCCGGGCGCCGCCATTTTTAAATGTCCGCTAGTTCGGACTCTGTGCCCGCAGCTACACGCGGCACGAACTAGGTAGTTCGGATTATGCTTCCTATTCCGAACTACCGGTACACCTCGAACTACGGTGGTAGTGTAGACATACCCTTAGGGTTTGTCTACACTATGGATAAGATTGACCCTCTGGAGGTCGGTCTTCTAATGTTCAATTTAGTAGGTTTCTGTAGACCCCCAAATCGAATGCGGAGGATGCCTCCGCCGGTGTTGTGTATTCCTTATTCTGTGAGGAGTAAGGGAAGCCAATGGGAGAGTGTGCTCCTGTTGGCCTGCCGTAGTGTAGACGCTGAGGTGGCTTGGCTTATGATAAGCAGAATCCAGCTATGCATTTTGTGTAGCTAGATGGCATATCTTAAGCCAACCTGCCTGGTTCGGTGTAGATTTAGGCTAAGTTTTAAAGGTGCTACAAAGGACTCCTTGCTGTTTTTTGCAGATACAGACTAACATGGCTACCCCTCTGAGACTAATCATTTTATAAATCTCTTAAATGGTTAAATATGGCCTTGTAACCAGATGGTTTGCTTGTTAACCCTGAGTAACAAAGAAACACAGCTAGCTTGGATCAGGTGATTTTACAATAAGCAGAGAAGAAAACTGAAGTACAGCTGGGGAAGGATGAAAAGAGTTAGTGCCCTAGCCAGAGAAAGGAAACATGGTGGCAATCACTGGACGATAGACCCCAGAGGGCAGAGCTGGGGTAGGCTCATTAAAGAAATGGCTATGTTTTTGTTGGCCTTGAGAGGGCAGAAGGGAGGTAGCAGCTTTGGTGATATACCTTAAAGAAAAAAAATCCAATAGCTTTGTTGTTGTTGTTGGATGAAAGCCACAAATGAAATAGGTAAGCTGGGTATTTTATTAAATATTAATAGACCATTGTGCAGATATAATGCTGATCACATGCTGACATTTGGTGGGAGGTTCCTACTTTCATTCTGGCAATGAAATAAAATGTACCATAGAACAGTGCTTGAGCGTATTGGCTTCATATAGAAGTGAGGGTATGTGGGGGTTTTTTAAGACTTTTTTTAGTTTGTCAATGCTGTCATTTTATTCACAAAGAGTATAAATGAAAAGTATTAAAACCCTTTACAAAAAATTCAGAATTGTAGGTAATTTGGAATTATGTAATGCTGAAAGGGAACATGCATGATTACTTGTGATAATTACCTCTGACTATGCCCTACTAATGGATCAGACCCATCCGTGCATAATGCACTGACACTCTACTATCTCCAAGAGGTACTGAGAGGCTGTAACCTTAAATACCAGCATAGAAAAGGCTGTTAATTTTTAGTGTATTTAATATACAAGAATTTACAGTCATAATGGATCTGGGCAGAAGTCTAAGATGAATACCCTTGAGAACAGGAAACTTCTGAAATATGCAAAGTAAAGGTGATCCTTAAAAGTATCTTACTGACACCGTGGTAGTGACTTTCTCCAAGTCTCCTCTATCTCCTGCAGCCTGCAAGTCTATCTTAAATATGCAAATTCTACTTTTCTGAACTTTCATTTTTCCTTTTTACTACATGGCCCCAATTCCTGTCCTTTCCCTATGAAGACATGAGTAAAAATAGTTTGTTTTGCTGTCAGATGCACATCACTGAGGTATTTAAAATATATCTGAGTGTACATATTGAACTTGAAGTACAGTAGCATAATCAACTAGACCTAGATATGTGAATGGGTGGCAGGCTGTGGATGAAGGACTGTTCGAGTCCCACACGGCTAGGGTAGGAGCCAGCAGCCAGTCCTAGCTCCAGAACAGGGGCTGGTAGCCCTCGGCAGCCCTAGTACTGGGGACTGGAAGTGAGAGCCTCACAGGCTGGAAAAGTGAGATCCAGCTAGTTGGTTAACGAGTTAATGTTAGGTTAACCTAACATTTAATCAGTTAGCTGATTATTTGGGATTTTACATTCCCTATTAGACCATACACTTTTATTTTTGCATAATGATTTTCCTCTCAGAGACTGCTTCTCCACCCAGGTGTGTTTGTTTAGTTTATGCTGCAAACTAAACCAATGCTTTACTCTTCTACCTGTTTAAGATCAATTTGTAATGCAACTTGCTATCACATCCTAAATAATTTGGAACTAGGCAGAAAACTATTGCAGTTATAGGTAGCTCACTCCTGGAAAGTGGATGAAATCCAAAGAACAATGATTCTTAATGAGATGGAAGAACTGATATGCAAAGAATGATTCATACAGAAGCCATAGCTTTCATAAAGGATAGCTAAAGGAAACACGTTGCCCATCTACATATATTTCAAGGATGTAAGCAGTAAAAAGGAAGATGAATCATTTAAAATGTTACACAGCAGCAAACAAGGAAAAATGGGATACAGTTAAGAAATATTTAAAGAAAGTTTCAAGTTCCATTAGTTAGGATGTATCCCAAGAGAGCTATCAAAAATTTAATTTCTTAAGATTTCTTTAATGTATACTGGATGGCTATTTTCCATCCAGTTTTTACAAAGATAATCCATCCTTATGCTGTGTCCAGTTATGCCAAACGATGGGGATTTCACCACTTCTTTTTGAAGTACTAACAGAACATACTATCAGAAGATTTTTTTCTGATAGTCAACCTAAAATGTCCCTTTATTTTACTCTGATAGTAATCCTAAATGATTCCTCCTCTCTTTCAGGGCTCGTCTACATTGGCCCCTTTTCCGGAAGGGGCATGGTAATTTTTGAAATCGCAATAGGGAAATGCGCGGGGGATTTAAATATCCCCCGCGGCATTTAAATAAAAATGTCCGCCGCTTTTTTCCGGCTTTTAGAAAAGCCGGAAAAGAGCGTCTACACTGGCCCCGATCCTCCGGAAAAAAGCCCTTTTCCGGAGGATCTTATTCCTACTTTGAAGTAGGAATAAGATCCTCCGGAAAAGGGCTTTTTTCCGGAGGATCGGGGCCAGTGTAGACGCTTAGGAATAAGATCCTCCGGAAAAGGGCTTTTTTTCCGGAGGATCGGGGCCAGTGTAGACGCTCTTTTCCGGCTTTTCTAAAAGCCGGAAAAAAGCGGCGGACATTTTTATTTAAATGCCGCGGGGGATATTTAAATCCCCCGCGCATTTCCCTATTGCGATTTCAAAAATTACCATGCCCCTTCTGGAAAAGGGGCCAATGTAGACGTAGCCCTAGAGTATATACCTTTCGTACTTTTAAGTATCTTCTAATACTCCATCATAACCCCAGACTTTAATTATTTTGGTTTCTGTTCTTTTGGCATTTCTTTCAATTTTTCTCTACAGACTGTATTGCCCAGTATAAACATCTGCACATTGTAACGATGCTAGCACCAAGTACATTTATTGTAAAATTGCTAACCTTACAAAAGTTATTAAAAGCTAGTTACTATATTGGTGATGTTTGAATTATTACTCCCATCTAATCAAGATGACTAACTCAATGCTTCTATCCTTTTTATTGTGCATTGCACATTATCTTTCTTTTAAGTTTAAAAGATAACTTCAGAAAAGATCAGATCACATGCAGTGTGAATATAAGTGGATAACTATTTACCTGAGAACAACAAGTTTGGGGAGTATTATTATTTCTTTTTCTAACAAAAATATAACAAGTGTCAATACTTTTTGCCAGGAACAGCAGTGCAATTTGTAGCCGGCTGGATGTGCCCACCCCCGATTGAAACATAGCCAGCTGGATACAATCCCTCCTATCTCTCCCGCACCCTCACATCTACCCTCTCAGCTACAGTTTGAACAAGTTTACTGTTATGTTTAGTAGCTGTGGTCTAGACCAGCGTTTCCCAAACTATGGGCCAAATCTATGGGGCTTCAGACTGGCTGCCGAGAGGGGAGCAGAGTGGGGCGGGCTGGGAGGAGGTGTGTGTAGGGGGGAACTGGCCACCAGGAAACAGGGTTGGGGACAGCAGGGCTGTCCCGCGGAGATGGGTGCAGGGGAGGCCGGCGGAAGCAGGGTTGGAGGTAGTGGGGCTGTCCTGTGGAGATACGAGCTGGCGAGATGGCAGCCATCAGAAGCAGGGTTGGGGTAGCGGCAGTGCCGGATCAAGCCATTCTTGTGCCCCGGGCAGCGGGCACACGGCGCATGTGCAGCCCCCACCCCCTGAGCGTGCGGCGCCCTGTACAGCTATAATCAGGTGCCATGCGGCACCTGCCCCTTGCAGCTGCAATCAGGCGCCCCACCTAGGTTGGTGCCCTGGAAGCAGGGCTGGACTGGGGAGATCGGGAGGAGAAGTGGGGGTGGGGAGTGGGACTGCAGACCCGGGCAAGTGACTCCAGAGACACAAGTGACTCCAATCCCGGGAATTCCATTTTGCCACCTCCCCATACCCTCCCTCGAATAGTTGCGAACTGCCGGGCTGGTAGACACACTCACGCAGCATGAGCACATCTACCAGTGAGGCAGTTTGCAGCTAAGGACTGATACACCTAATTATAATAAAATGTACCTAATTAGAAAATACCAGACATTTTATATGTCTGGTAATTTCTCAATTTATTTCCCAGACAAAACCCTCAAATACTGGACTGTCCAGTACAAAACCGGACACCTGGCAACCCTACCCTTCCTTGTATCCTCCCTCATAGCCAGATACCCTACCCCCAATCCTGCTTCCGCCTCCTGGAGTGCCCATGAGGTGCCGGGTCCCCCAAGCCCTGGCCCAGGCTGGACGGATGATGCAGCTGGGTGAAACACTGAAAATTTATTCATTTTTCATTTTTTTTATATGCGTTTATATTTTGGGGCTAAAAAAAACAGTATTGAAAAAAAACCAGGTTCCAACTAAAGTAAAAAGTTTGGTAAACCCTGATCTAGCCAGCTTTCTATCCATCTTACAGTCCATTTATCCAATCCGTATTCCCTTAACTTGCTGGTAAGAATATTGTGAGTGACTGTATCAAAAGCTTAGCTAATGCTGGCAATGGGGGCTTTGGGAGGACCATAAACAACTTATTTGAATATTCATCATTCGCTTAATGAATATGCAAATGAATGTTACCAGTCCTCCAAAAGCTCGTGAATGAATTTATTGGCCCCTGTGTCAAAAAATTTGGAAACCCCTGGTCTATACAGATCCTGTTTTGAAAGACCCCAATAAGGTTAGATGCTTGTTAAAACCACATTGCCTTAATAGGATCAACTGTATTCTTAAGAATATGCAACCTGTCAATGTATTCATGAGGAAGTATGAGTGAGAAACTGCCAATCACAAAGCAGAACAGCATTCATTACATTTTATGGCTAAGGAAAACTCCAGAAAAGTATATAAATTGATATGACGGGTGACCCGAGGGAGTCTTCCCTTGGAAAGATGTAACAGCATGCCAAAACTCGAGACCGGACCGGAATCAGTAGAGCCCTCCCATGGATCCTAAGGTACTTCTGGGACTTTTGTGGTCTCGTGGCCAATCTCTGGAAAGCCATCACCAGCCTCCGTCAACTGTGTAATTGAAGGTAATCTACACCGCGCTTGCAGCCTGCTTTCAACTGCCAGTATGAATATGATGTGTGTGTGAGTATTACCGCACCATTAAGAATCTGAACTAATGAATAAGCCTCAGTGCTGCTCCAGTTCACCCTTTGTCTGGGCTTATTTCTTGGCTGATTCCAAGGGCAGGCAACACAATTTCTTAATTGTATCTCAATATATAATTCTCAAAATAAAAAAAAGATATTATTATCCACAAAGACAACCAGCTCACACGTACATTTATTCTGTTAAGCAAATGGAAAGTATTTAGCACTTCAGTCTGTCACAACACCTCTACTGAGCAACACAAATCTTCCCACAAGAGTTATGTTATATCAATAAAACTTATCAACCTAAAGAGGAATTTGTGAATGCAGGAGTAGAAGTTGCACTTAGACTATTAAATGAACTCTTCTGAGAGATAGAAAAGACCTCTCTACTTGAAAAAATGAAGAAGTTAGTAATTCTACTTAGCCTTCCTTCCTCTTTCACCCACACACACACAAGCAAACAAAATTATGTAAACTAGTTAGTCTAATTTTCCAACTGTGAAGAAAGTATTAGAACCATGTAGCTACTAGTAGATTTATTATTATTATTATTATTATTTTATTATTATTATTTATTTTACTTAGGAGGCTCTCAACTCTGCTCTGATGATAGGGTTACAAAAGTATAAGTATTGGGATGGCTAAATTACATATTAATACACATGATACACAAAATGGGTTAAATTAGAATAATTTAGACAGATATAGATACATATACTTGGTACTGAAGAATTATCTTAAATTTGTCTTGAACTTTGTCTTTAATTATTTACAGTGTCAAACTGTCTTCTTATTGAGATTTTTAATCAACTGCAATGTAACTGCAAGTCTTAACTGTTAACATCAATAACTACTCTATTTTACTTAAAATGAAAACAGTTGTTTTCTCTAGACAGTTAAACCCATAGTCAGTGTCCTTTCAACATAACCAGCACAGACTACAAGGGTGCTTCTTCTTAGTCTGAAAACAAGGCAGGATTATTTACTGGAAGTATATATGCCATGAAGCGGTCCAGCAAGAAAAGAAAATGTGGTAGACTACCAGCTTGTGTTAGCAGTGAAATCCCTGGTGAGCTTAGACACAAAAAGGAAGCATACAAAAAGTGGAAACTTGGACAGATGACTAGGGAAGGGTATAAATATATTGCTCAAGCATACTGGGGTGTAATCAGGAAGGCCAAGGCACAGCTGGAATTGCGGGTAGCAAAGGATATGAAGGGTAACAAGAAAGGTTTCTACAGGCATTTTAGCAATAAGAGGGTGGTCAGGGAAGGAGCAGGACCATTAGGCTATGTCTAAACTACATCCCTCTTTCGAAAGAGAGATGTAAATTAGGCAGATCAAAAGTGCAAATGAAGTGGGGATTTAAATATCCTGTGCTTCATTTGCATAATCATGTCACACTGTTCTTGCAAAAGGGGTTTTTTTTTAAAGAACCATGTCTAGACAGCAGTTTCACTTTTGAAATACCCTTTTTTGAAAGAATGCAGTGATGCGATTATGCAAATGAAGTGCAGGATATTTAAATCCCTGCTTCACTTGCGCTTTCGATCTGCCTAATTTATATCCCTCTTTCGAAAGAGGGATGTAGTTTAGCTATGCCCTCACTGGATGAGGGAGGTAACCTAGTAACAGATGACATTGGAAAAGTATTCAATGCTTTTTTTGCCTCTGTCTTCACAGACAAAGTCAACTCCCAGATTACTACACTAGGCAACAGAGTATGGGAAGGAGGTGGGCAGCCCATAGTGGAGAAAGAACAGGTTAAGAAATATGTAGCGAAGCTGGACATACATAGATCCATGGGGCTGGATCTAATGCATCCGAGGGTGTTCAGGGAGTTGGCTGATGTGATTGCAGAGACATTGGCTATTATATTTGAAAATTCATGGCAATCATGGAAGGTCCCAGATGATTGGAAAAAGGGAAATGCAGTGTTCATCTTTAAAAAAGGGAAGAAGGACAATCCAGGGAACTGCAGACCGGTCAGCTTCACCTCAGTCCCCAGAAAAATCATGAAGCAGATCCTCAAGGAATTCATTTGGAACCACTTGGAAGAGAAGAAAGTGATCAGGAATTGTCAACATAAATTCACCAAGGCAAGTCATGTCTGATCAACCTGCTTGCCTTCTATGACAAGGTAACTGGCTCTGTGGATATGGGAAGGCAGTGGATATGATATATTTTGACTTTAGCAAAGCTTTTGATACGGTCTCCTACAGTATTCTTGCCAGCAAGTTAAGGAAGTATGGATTGCAGAAATGGAATGTAAGGTGGATAGAAAGCTGGCTAAATTATCAGGATCAACAGATAGTGATCAATGGCTCGATGTCTGGCTGGTGGTCAGTGTCAAGCGGAGTGACCCAGAGGTCGGTTCTGGGGCCAGTTTTGTTCAACATCTTTATTAATGACCTGGATGAGATGATGGATTACGCCCTCAGCAAGTTCTCAGAGGACAGTAAGCTAGTGGGAGAGGTAGATACATTGGAGGGTAAGGATAGGGTCCAGAGTCACCCAAACAAATTGGAGGATTGAGCCAAAAGAAATCTGATGAGATTCAACAAGGACAAATGCAGCGTCCTGCACTTGGGACGGAAATAACTTGATCACTGTTAAAAGTTGAGGACTGATTGGCTAAGCATCAGTTCAGCAGAAAAAGACCTGGGGATCATAGTGTATAGGAAGCTGGAATTAAGTCAACAGAGTGCCCTTGTAGCCAAAAAGGCCAACAGCATATTAGGGTGCAATAGGAGGAGCATTACTAGCAGATCTAGAGAAGTGATTATTCCCCTTTAATTTGGTGCTGATGAGGACAGATCTGGAGTATTGCATCCAATTCTGGGCCCTTCCCCCATTACAGAAAGATGAGAACGCATTGGAGAAACTCCAGTGGAGGGCAACAACAATTAGGAGGATGGATGCATGACTTATGAGACGAGGCTGAGGGATTTGGGCTTGTTTAGTCTACAGAAGAGTAGAGCGAGGGAGGGTTTGATAGCAGCCTTCAACTACCTGAAGGGGGGTTCCAAAGAAGATGGAGAGATGACAGATAACAGAACAAGAAACAATTGTCTCAAGTTGCAGTGGGGGAGGATTAGGTTGAATATCAGAAAAAAACTACTTGACAAAGCCCTAGCTAGGATGATTTAGTTGGTGTTGGTCCTGCTTTGGGCAAGGGGCTGGGGACTGATTGCTTAACAAGATGACTTCCTGAGGTCTCTTCCAATCCTATGATTCTGTGATTTCCCTTTGCTCTGGTGAGAGGACACAATGGAGTCCTCCTTGAAGAGCAGCCGCCATAATATGAAAAAAATACAAACTTTTAACTAAGCAAATGGCTGCCCGGGGTTCTGAAGCGCGATGCGCAGGGCTCCAGTGGTGATGTAAAGAACTTGGGACTCCAGCCGCTGTCACTGACACAGTAGTAGCAGCACTGGCCAGGGGCCCTGGGCTCCTTTGAATTGTCAAGTCCTGTAGCAACTGCTCCCTTTCCCCCCACCCTTATAGGCAGGCCTGGTTCTGGTTCATCATTTTGTGTAGATATGAATTCAGCTTCTTAGCCCCTTTTCTCCAGGAGCTCGAAATACCAAGCACAGAAGAGAAATCCAACTCTGCAGGAATTATTTTCATGATAGTTTCATCTCCCACTGCTACCTGCCACCCCCACACCAGCCCTCTGTGCTATCACCATGATATTATATCTCTGGGCCAATTATCTATTGTGACCCACAGACTGGTTTCCATACACAGGATTTACAGTTTGTTTCAATGGTTTTCAGCACACCACTATGCCAACTGTTCCAGCCACACTTTTGTGGCTTCCACAGCCTGTGAAGCTCATCGTGCCATGCTGATTTAAAAACAGATAAACAAACAAACAAAAAAACGCTTCAACTCAGGCAAGTTTACCTAAACGTCAGCTACAGTAAAAACAATGCAATATAAAAATACTTTGCTTCGCAGTTTGATAAATGTCCTGAACTTTCAACTATTTTAGCATTTTTTAAATTTATTTCCCGAAGTGAGAGACCAAATGCAGAGAGATTGTATGGCACTAAATGCACAGATAGAGACTTGCTGTAACCAGACTCTCAGCATTGTTAACCCCTGAGGTTCAGAATAAATACAGCAGAACTCACATTTATTTTGCAGAGAACTTTGTGCATGTCTGCATGTAATACAAAGCAGACGTTAAGGCAAATATAACACTCTGTTTTGACACAAACATTGCAAGGTAATGAAGATTTCTTGTGGCTATCTATATAGGTAGTGAAGCCCATTCAGTCCTGTAGTCCTTTCCTTGTTGGGGGACTTTCTGGTGAATTACATCACTGCATATCTTTCTGTTCTGCCCATCCCCTTTTTGCCTCTTTTTGACCTGTATTCCAGTTACATCCTCCAACTTTAGGATTGTCTGGGGAGATGCAGATGCCATTATTTATCTGTGCCCTGCAAATTCCAACTATGCAAACATCCAATTATTTCTACCAACTTCTAAATTCCTAACCAAAGGTTACCACCATCTGAAACCTCCCAAAAAACACTTCCTACCCCAGCCATTCAATGCACCAATGGCTTTGGATTAGAAGAGGGTTCCTATGCAAAGGAGGAAGTAAGGTGAAACAAATCTTAGCATATCCAAGCTCTCCCAGACTGGGAAGAGACTATAGAAATGACATTCCAAATTTGAGGAAAAAGCAACATTTTATTATTGTTGCCATGGAGACAAGACAAGAACCACTTCAATAACTACTTGTTCTGTTTCTCAGCTTCCCCAGATTCTGCTCCTGACACCCTGTGGCCCTGGCAGACAGGACTATAATCAACGGTGGAATACCTGACTCCTCTCTGGAGCAGGAAAAGGAAGATCTTGATGCAGAACATGTTGGTGTAGTGTTTGGCCATAGAGTGTTTGGCCACCTCCACTCCAGCTCAGTTTTCTGCTGCAGCCCATGGAGAACACCAAATAGTAAGAGCAGCACTCTTCCCGGAGCTCAACCCATAGGCACTTCCTTCCCCCACCTGACATCACAGGATTTGTGACTACTAGGAACTCTCTTTCACCTCTTTCACAAATGATGATTTCTTGCTATGCTATTCCACATCCCAAGGCAAAAGCACCAGCATAGTACTTTTTGATCAAGTGGTGTGCATCTCTATTGTAATGTTATAGAAGGTATGCAGTGTTTTGTGTTATTTTGTAGTTTTCACAGCTTTATGTTGGGATTTGTGTTACAATGGATAAAAGTGTGCAGAGTTTTGTACAATACAGATTGTTTTTGTTTGCTCTATTTGATATTCAGTAAAGGGTTTTTTTTACAAAAGTTTCATAAAGTTTCCTAAAATTTCACATATCCTATACATAAAATAAAATGTCCTTTTAAAAAAAATCATACCAAGATTTCAAAACTTCTATTTCCCCAGCTTCTGCACCTTTATACACAGAGTAATGAAACTGTGCTCCAATCCAAAATAAAATTGTATTTCAACATTTCTCCCCCTGGTCTCCAAAGAAGCATCCAGACAATTTTCAGAAGTGTACAAAGGAAGTCTTGCTGGATGTTGATAGGGTTCTGAAAATTTCTGGACCTCTGTCTCCCACCCATCAATGAGGCTATTTCCTTTACTTTCTCAAATGTTATGCAAAACACAGCAAACAGTTATCATATATGACAGCCATCTCTTTAAAATACACACTCCACCATCATTCTGCAGCTATTCAGGTTGAACTGCTTCTTTCTCGCATCTTGAAAGTAGCTTTTTGCATCCTGAAATTCTGCCTCCCTTGCTGGTCAGCATCATTGCCCTTTTCTGATTGCAGCTGCTCCAGAAAAGCTTTATCCACAATTTGTTGCTGATTTGATCTCATGATGTTAAATGGCAGCTACTGTCCTAATTGAATAGTCGATGCAATGTGTATCGACTATACGATTAGTCACTAGGATTGCTGTGGAGCTGCAGCGAGCATAGCTCCAGGAGCTACCTGTGCTGTGGTTCTGCATTTTAAAAGTAGCAAGAACCACTGGGCTCTTTCTACATTTAAAATGCAGAGCTGCAGTGTCCGCACAAGTCAGAACTGCTCAGTCCTGGCTTGCACTGAGTCCAGCAGCCCCTGTTCATGCAGATAGCCCTGTCTGCTGCGAACAGGGACTGCTTGTCGGCAGCATCCCCTGTCCCCGGGGGGCCCCAGCTATATGTTGGGACCCATGGAGTCTGGGGCAGCTTCACAGAAGCCTCACTTATCCCCTCCGCTGCCTCTGATAAAGGCAGTGGGTGGGCAGGTGACACCCCAGAGATGGTGCTGGAGGGAAATGGATTTTAAGCTAGCTCCTTCCAGCACTGGCTCATGTTCACCTCCCACCTTGCTTCATCTCATAGAGGCAGCAAGGGGGTAGGGATGTGCGCCACAGGGAGCACAGGGTGAGCAGGGACTCAAGCAGTCCCTGCTAGCTCCGTGCTCCCACTGCGGTGCTTCAGCCTTTACATTTCAAAGGCTGAAGCACTGCAGCTGGAACCAGCATGAGCAGGGACTGCTTCAGTCCCCACTGGCGCTGTTTCCCTGCTGTATGTCTGCTTCCCCTGCTCCCTGTGGAAACAGTGCTGGGGGCAACTCACTTTTAAGCCGGCTCCCCCCAGCACTGACTCCTGCTCTTCCCCTTTGCTGCCTCTGATAGACTAGTCTGAGCAACTAGTTGAGCATAAGCTTATCGAATAGCTGACTAGTCACTGAGGGTATGTCTACACTACCCCGCTAGTTCGAACTAGCGGGGTAATGTATGCATACCGAACGTGCTAATGAAGCCCGGGATTTGAATTTCCCGGGCTTCATTAGCATAAAGCCGGCTCTGCCATTTTTAAAAGCCGGCTTGTTCGAACCCCGTGCCCCTACACGCGGCACGGGCTAGATAGTTCGAACTACGTAGCCATTCCGAACTATCTGTACGCCTCGTGGAATGAGGTGTACAGATAGTTCGGAACAACTACGTAGTTCGAACTATCTAGCCCATGCCGCGTGTAGCCGCGCGGCACGGGGTTCGAACAGGCCGGCTTTTAAAAATGGCGGAGCCGGCTTTATGCTAATGAAGCCCGGGAAATTCAAATCCCGGGCTTCATTAGCACGTTCGGTATGCATACATTACCCCGCTAGTTCGAACTAGCGGGGTAGTGTAGACATACCCTTACATCCCTAGCTTCCTTCTTCTGCTGTACATAAAACTACTCAGAGGCACAGTGGGTTGGTTTCAAAGTCAAAGTGACCCAGATACATGATTCCAAATATTGTGTTTTGACAAGTACCTGGACCACAGCTGACAGCCATCTCAAAATGGCACTAAAAAAGTCAGATGAATCATGCAACACAAGGAGAGGAATCATGGGAATTTGCTGCAGTGATCCTAAGTCCCCACATTCCAGTAGGCCCTAGGATACTGTTGTCACTTTATGCTTCAAATTACCTCGTTTCATTAAACCAAGCCTTAAGTTAACTTGTGCCTCGAATTCTACTGCAAATTCCTGCACCCTTGTATATTCCAGCACACCCCTGCATATTGCGTGGTTTTCTGGTTAAAATCCACAGTTGGCAGTTTCTTTCAAATTGGAAATCCCCTGGAACAATTTCTTGAAAAGCCGGTCAGTTGGATACTCAGAATCGGACTCTAATTTTGTTGTTGACCCATTTTATTTCATTCTATTTTAGTCCAGCCATCTCTTAAAAGGGCAAAGATAATTCTTTCTAGTTTTTAAACTATCTGTAAAAGCCTCAAACCTGCTATTAAAGGGAAAATATCAGTACAGTGTTTCTTGTTTTTATAAATTCCTCAATATTGCACAGCTTACATCTTTGTTCTAACCACATCTGCACAGTGCCAAAATAGCCAAATTAACCAGTTCCTTAAGTGGGGGTAGCCCAACCACTGCTGCATGGTACTGTACAGTGTTACTGAAAACACACTGACAAATCACTCAATTTAACATTTAAAACATATATTTACAAAATATATAGAGATTCACCCAATTAATAAATATTTTAAATCATAAAACATAAAATGTACTCTGAAACACATCATAATTTGAGGAAAATAAAAACATGGCAATTATAATTTTTATCGAACAAGATTCAGCTACACAGCAAGAAAGAGGTTGAGATTAACTAAATTTCACTCAGAGGGTTAGCACATTCAATTTTCAGTCCTCTTCCTCCTTTTCATTATTTATATATATATATATATATATATATATATATATATATATATATATATATATATATATATATATATATTACACTACTGCCTAAGGGCCCCAATCAGGATGAAGACCCCTTTGTGCTAGGCACTGTACTTCACTGTACTGGGTGCTGTACAAACACAAAATAAAAGGAAGTTCCTGATTTACATTCACAAATTTAGGGCTTGTCTATATGGGCATTTAATTAGCAGGACTCAATAGCATATGAACATACCTTGGATTATCTGGAAAGACCCTGCTAATGAAGATCCTATTAATGCAGTTTGATCTGGTACTGTTTCAAAGCAGACTAGATTAAAGAACACTAATGAGCTTTTAATGCACGCTAAGATGGTAAAGGTATAGGTATATCTGTAGGTGATACAGAATTGGAACTCATTGCCATAGAATGTTGTTAAGGCAAAAAGTATGAGCAGATTCAAGAAAATATTAGATAAATTCATAGAAGATAGATTATTTAAAGTCTATTAAGTAAGAGGGTTAGAGACATAACCCTGTGCTCTGAGCATCCCTAAATCTTTGTTATAAGTTGGAACTGGAGTACAGGGGATGAATCACTCAATAAATTGCCATCTTCTGTTCATTCCTTTTAAAGCATATGGCACAAGTCCTCTGTAGTAAGACAACACATTCACAATAAAGGGAAATGGACTGAGAATCTCATCAAAAGTGGGTTCTGCCACCAATAGGTCTGTGATGTATCCCACTCAGAAATTACTTTTGCAGCCTACCACATTAAGGCAGACATGATATTGTTATGTTAGTCTTCTGTTTCATAGATAACCTCTGTTATAGACAAAGTTGCTTCACAGAATTCTCTCTTTATATTTTTATTTTATTTCTCAACCAAGGTGAAAGTTCCTATTAGTCAAAATTATGGAACAGAAGTTACCAAACTGCAGTTTACTGGTAGGGTTGCCAGATGGTTGAAACAAAAATACCAAAAACCCGCTCCCTCCCCCCAAAAAAAACACCAGGAAAAAATACTGTTGAAGAAAAAAGGGGGGCGGGGGGAGACCACAGTTGTTAAGAAAAAAAAAAGGACTCCAAGACTTATTAAGCAAAACAAACAAACAAAATAAAACAGCATTAAAACAGCATGAACTCCCCTTTAAGAGTGAGTGCAGGGATAGGAACAGGGGAGAAGTTGAGCACTAAGACCCAGGGGAGTCATTGCTTCACCTTGGTCTTTTTTGCCAGAAGCCATTTTGTGCCGGCAGCCTTGCGGAACCAGGTAAGCATGGGGTCTGCGGTCGGGGGCTGGTGGGGGGAGGCCGGGCATTGAGTGTTTGTAGGGTTGCCAGGTGCCCGGCATTTTCGCCTCTTGGCCGCGGGAAAAAAAATCAGAGAATACCGGACATCTTAGGTATCCGGTATTTTCTGAATTTTTTTACCAGACAGGAGGTGGAAAATACCGGACTGTCCGGGTGAATACTGGACACCTGGCAACCCTATTCACTGGCCCAATGTTACATTCAAAATTCTTTAAAAAGAAATTGCTCATTCTTGTCTCAGCCTCTTAATTCCTCTAGTCTCTGCAGGTTACAAATTAGTTATGGCAGCTGCAATCTGCTCAATTTTACACAAATTCAGTACTGATCATAAATTATCAACTTGTTCCTGAGTTAGGTAAAGTATACATGTCACATCTGTGAACTAAATCAAGTGTAACAGTTATCAGAAAAGTTTAATAATAGGGCTACTATACTATGATCTGCAATACACAGTTATCCACTTGTAAATGAACACACTAGCAATTTTCATCAACAGGAATATCTGTCATGATCCATAAAACATTAAAAAGACTTTCTGAATCTTTTTTAGAGATCTGTTTTAAATTGTAGTAAAATGGAAGATGTCTTTTGAATAGCACACACCTATTTTTAACACAATTCAACTTTCATGATTCTGAGAAATAATGTTCATACTAATTGAAAAATGAAAGAAATTCCTAATTTATATTAATAAAACAAAGTAAAGTGTGAGCTCCTCTTTCTGGGTTACTTTCAGCCAATGTTGCCTTTTTACACTGAGGACACTCTTGCTTCTCTCACTTCTTTGGAGTCCTTATAAGGACGGGTGCAAGGAATAAAAGGTGTTCATGACGACAACTTTGATATATCTGTTTTTAAAAAACTGCATGATGCTAATAGAATAGGAAGCGAAAGAGAGTTTTCTTCCCATTTGCTAAAAAGTAGTGAAAAACAATGATGATAAAAATAACAAAAACATTAGACAATGTATTTTCAAATGAAAATAACTCATTAAAACTATAATATGAGTAACTCAGCATGTGATATTTTCTCCAGCATGAGAGAAACACTTATTTCAAAAGACTAGAGTAAATGAACATTTCCTCAGTTGAATATGCTGCACAAATCCAAATGTGGTCATCCTTTGAAATCACACATGAACTTTAATTAATGTGTAATTCACAATTAGGCAATTATTTTCTGATTTAGAAGCATAGCAAATAAGATTAACCTAGGATTTCAGTTACAAATTAGCTGAATTAATGAACCCCACCCCCATGGCACTATGAATCTATGTAAATTATTATTTTTTCAGTTTGATTTTTAATTGGATATGAAACATGCAACCTAATTCACAATTGAATGCAAAATTATTTAATACCTGTATGTTTCTTTTAAATGAATAAGGCAACTGTAAATATACAACCAGTCTGTACATTTGGAATACTTGTACTACTTGTCAAATCAAACAAGCTTCTAAACTAAAATTAATATGGCTAACAAAATCATGTTAATTCATATTATGCCTATTCACAGTATGCACATTATGAAAACTATCATAGTGCAAAACTAAATTCTTCTTCTCAGAAATCCATTATTGTATTTTTATGCAGTGTGTTTTGAGATGAATTTCAGGTGCTTGCTTTTGAAAAACAGCCCTCAAATACTAAAAAATATTTTAGAACTACTGATATCTAGTTTGCTATTTAAATCTTCACAACTCATGTCTGTTATTTCACTGATTTTCTAGAATAAATTCCTTGGCCATCTTTTTAACAGTTCATCATGTCAAATTCAAGTGAACATGAAAGATACTGTTTTATATTACTGTTATCTACCATTCTGACTTAACCTTTCTAGTGCTCAGGATGTGTGGTATTAGCACATTTTGAAAGCCAATTAGCTTGTAAGTGGGAATTAACATACCTTGCTTGATTCTTGAAGTCTGGTCTACTTTGGGAACTTATATTGGCATAGCTGTGTCTCTTGGGGATGTGTGAGAGAGAAATAACTAGGCTGACCCACCTCTTCCCCTTGTGTAGACAGTGCTAAGTCCTTGGAAGAATTCCCTACTGTTGATGTAGGTAGTCTAAGCATTGAAGTGCTACAGCAGTGTAGTTGCAGCACTGCGGTTATGCCCATGTGATCTTTTCACAGTAGACATACCCTGAGGCTATATATCTCTTGTAGCTTTCTATATAATATTACAACCACACCGAGATAGCCGAACACAGAGTGTTAGGCACTGCACAGACCTTATGGGAGAAGGCACTGAGAAATTAAGTGCTTTGCATGAGGTCATACGGAATGTTTGTCATACAGAAGAAAACTGAACCCAAGGGTAAAAGGATCTAAACTTCTGAGGAGCCCATTTTCAAAAGTGCTTTCATCACTCAGCAGTCGAGGGGCAGGTCTGCATTAGAAGTGCTACTTCAGCACAACTGAACCAATGCAGCTGTGGTCACTTCTGAAAGCCTGGTGAAGATGCTCTATGATGAGGGAAGAGCGCTCTTCCACTGGCATAACTATTCCACCACTGCAAGAAGTGGAAGCTATAAAGAGCATCTAAAGCCAACATTGCTCCAGTGTGAAAGGGTTCCTGTAACCTGCGTCACCTGGTCCTGTAACCTGTGTCACGCAGGTTGCGTCTAGACTCCAGAGTTGTTTTTTTTTTTTTTAAATTGAAAGAACGCAGAGGTTTTTCTGACATTGGTAAACCTCATTCTACGAGGAAGAACTCCTTTTCCCAAAGAGCTCTTTCGGAAAAAGGCATGTGTGGACGAGGAAGAGGGAGTTATTTCGAAAAAAGAGGCCTCCTTGAAAAAGCACAGATGTCCTGGTGGACACTCTGTCCACGGTCATCACAGCTATATAGTTCCTGTCTCCTGGCAGCTCTTAAAGCTCAAGGCACCTGGGACAAGCCTCGTGGCAGGAAGCCGGCCTTACAGCAGGACCTGGACTGCATAGCTCTGACTGTCACAGGTCTACTGACAGATGGCAGAGCCACAAGCCCCCCATTCCCCGAAAATCCTCTGGCCCACACAGGGAGCAGCACCAGGGGTCCCAGAACCCACCCAGGGGCACCAAATATCAGGTGCCTTCCTGGAACAGTCCAGAAATCCTCTCTCTCCTGGAGTTGTGTGGGGAGGAGGAAAAATCTCAGCTCCAAGTGTAGACATTTATGGGCATATGGGTGAAAGTCTGGCCCACAGGAGACATCACCCCCGCACCTTTGACCAAGTCGGTCAAGGAGCTCTGACAAAGGTACACCCAGGCCAGGGAGTACAGCTTTCACTCCAGGGAATGGGCACACTCCTGCCCATACCACCAAGAGCTCCACCAGATACTGGATGGTGTGCAAACCCTTTCCCCACCCTTACTGGTTGACTCGGGCTTAGAGATGCCTGTTGTCACCTGGCCAGAGCTTCTGGAGGAGGACGAAGATGACTACAGATGGTGCGGAGATGCACGTAAATCGGAGGGAGACTTCTCTTAGAGGAGAATCCATTGATAGTGATTCTCTAAGCTGTAGTCAGAAACGGTATGTCTACACTACCCCGCTAATTCGAACTAGCGGGGTAATGTAGGCATACTGCAATTGCAAATGAAGCCCGGGATTTGAATTTCCCGGGCTTCATTTGCATAAGCCGGGCGCTGCCATTTTTAAATCCCCGCTCGTTTGAACCCCGTGCCGCACGGCTACACGCGGCACGAACTAGGTAGTTCGAACTAGGCTTCCTAGTTCGAACTACTGTTATTCCTCGCGGCACGGGGTTCGAACCAGCCGGGATTTAAAAATGGCTGCGCCCGGCTTATGCAAATGAAGCCCGGGAAATTCAAATCCCGGGCTTCATTTGCAAGTGCGGTATGCCTACATTACCCCGCTAGTTCTAATTAGCGGGGTTGTGTAGACATACCCATAGAGAGGAGGGGAGAGGGCAAACCATGGGCCAGAGCAGACAAACAACCACATACAAAGGAATCCAATGCATCAGGGAAGAGCAGACAAATAAGCTGTGGCAAATTTTGAAAGTATTTGTATGCAAATGCTAGGAGTCTGACTAATAAGATGGGTGAACTAGATTACCTCATATTGAATGAGGACATTGACATGATAGGCATCACTGAAACCTGGTGGAATGAGGAAAATCTGTGGGACACAATCATACCGGGATATAAAATATATAGAAAGGATAGAGCAGGCCGGCTGGGTGGCGGAGTGGCACTGTATGTGAAAGATAATGTAGAATCAAACGAAAGAAAAATATTAAGTGAATCAACATGTTCAATAGAATCGCTATGGATAGTAATTCCATGCCCCAATAATAAGAAATTAGCAGTAGGGATATATTCCCGACCACCTGACCAGGACAGCGATACTGACATTGAAATGCTAAGGGAGATTAGAGAGGCTACCAAAATAAAGAACTCTGTAATAATGGGGGATTTTAATTACCCCCATATTGACTGGATACATGTCACCTCAGGAAGAGAAGCAGAGATAAAATTTCTCAATGGCTTAAATGACTGCTTCTTGGAGCAGCTGGTGCAGGAACCCACAACGGGAGAGGCAATTCTTGATTTAGTCCTGAGTGGAGTGCAGGATCAGGTCCAGGATATAACCGTTACAGGGCCGCTTGGGAATAGTGACCATAATATAACAACATTCAACATTCCTGTGGTGGGAAGAACACCTCAGCAGTCCAGCACCTTGGCATTTAATTTCAAAAATGGGAATTACACAAAAATGAGGAGGTTTGTTAAACAGAAATTAAAAGGCACAGTGACTAGAGGCAAATCCCTGAAAGCTGCATGGAAACTTTTTAAAGACACCATAATAGAGGCCCAACTTAAATGTACACCCCAAATTAAAAAACATAGCAAGAGACCTAAAAAAGAGTCACCGTGGCTTAACCACCATGTAAAAGAATGAGTGAGGGACAAAAAGGTATCTTTTAAGAAGTGGAAGTCCAATCCTAGTGAGATAAATAGAAAAGAACATAAACACTGTCAAATCAAGTGTAAAAATGTAATAAGAAAAGCAAAAAAAGATTTTGAGGAACAGCTAGCCAAAAACTCAAAAAGAAATACAAAATGTTTTTTAAGTACATTAGAAGCAGGAAGCCTGCTAAAAAACCTGTGGGTCCCCTAGATGATCGAGCTTTAAAAGGAGCAATCAAGGACGATAAAGCCATTGCGGAGAAACTAAATGATTTCTTTGCTCCAGTCTTCACGGCTGAGGATGTTGGGGAGATTCCTGAATCTGCACCGTCCCTTGTGGGTGATGAATCTGAGGAACTGTCCCGGATTGAAGTGTCATTAGAGGAGGTTTTGGAACAAATAGAAAAACTTAATATTAACAAATCTCCGGGACCAGATGGCATTCAAGGGTTCTAAAAGAACTCAAATGGGAAATTGCTGAGCTATTATCTGTGGTTTGTAACCTATCCTTTAAATCGGCTTCCGTACCTAATGACTGGAAGGTAGCCAACATGACACCAATATTTAAAAAGGGCTCTAGAGAGGATCCTGGCAATTACAGACCAGTAAATCTAACTTCAGTACCGGGCAAATTAGTCAAAACAATAATAAAGAATAAAATTGTGAAGCATGTAGAAGAACATAATTTGTTGGACAAAAGTCAACATGGTTTCTGTAAAGGGAAATCCTGTTTTACTAATCTGTTAGGGTATGTCTACACTACCCCGCTAGTTCGAACTAGCGGGGTAATGTATGCATACCGAACTTGCTAATGAAGCCCTGGATTTGAATTTCCCGGGCTTCATTAGCATGAAGCCGGCGCCGCCATTTTTAAAAGCCGGCTAGTGCGAACCCCGTGCCGCGCGGCTACACGCGGCACGGGCTAGATAGTTCGAACTACATAGCCCGTGGAACGAGGAGTACAGATAGTTCGAACTACGTGGAACGAGGAGTACAGATAGTTCGGAATGGCTACGTAGTTCGAACTATCTAGCCCGTGCCGCGTGTAGCCGCGTGGCACGGGGTTCGCACTAGCTGGCTTTTAAAAATGGCGGCGCCGGCTTTATGCTAATGAAGCCCGGGAAATTCAAATCCCAGGCTTCATTAGCAAGTTCGGTATGCATACATTACCCCGCTAGTTCGAACTAGCGGGGTAGTGTAGACATACCCTTAGAGTTCTTTGAAGGGGTTAACAAACATGCGGACAAAGGGGATCCAGTAGATATAGTATACTTAGATTTTCAGAAAGCCTTTGACAAGGTCCCTCACCAAAGGCTCTTGTGTAAATTACATGGCCATGGGATAAGAGGGAAGGTCCTTTCTTGGACTGAGAACTGGTTAAAAGACAGGAAACAAAGGGTAGGAATAAATGGTAAATTTTCAGATTGGAGAGGGGTAACTAGTGGTGTCCCCCAAGGGTCAGTCCTGGGACCAATCCTTTTCAACTTATTCATAAATGATCTGGAGAAAGGGGTAAGCAGTGAGGTAGTAAAGTTTGCGGATGATACCAAACTGTTTAGGATAGTCAAGACAGAAGCAGACTGTGAGGGACTCCAAGAAGATCTCACCAAACTGAGTGATTGGGCAACAAAATGGCATATGAAATTTAATGTGGATAAGTGTAAAGTAATGCACATCGGGAAAAATAACCCCAACTATACGTACAGTATGATGGGGGCTAATTTGGCTATGACAAATCAGGAAAGAGATCTTGGAGTTATCGTGGACAGTTCTCTGAAAACTTCCACACAGTGTGCAGTGGCTGTCAAAAAGGCAAATAGGATGCTAGGAATTATTAGGAAAGGGATAGAAAATAAGACCCAGAATATCTTACTGCCCCTGTATAAAACTATGGTACGCCCACATCTTGAATACTGTGTACAGATGTGGTCTCCTCACCTCAAAAAAGATATTTTGGCCTTGGAAAGGGTTCAGAAAAGGGCAACTAAAATGATTAGGGGTTTGGAAGGGTCCCATATGAGGAGAGGTTAAAGCGACTGGAACTTTTCAGTTTAGAAAAGAGGAGACTGAGGGGGGATACGATAGAGGTATATAAAATCATGAGTGGTGTGGAGAGGGTCGATAAAGAAAAGTTATTTATTAGTTCCCTAAATAGAAGAACTAGAGGACACCAAATGAAATTAATGGGGAGCAGGTTTAAAACTAATAAGCGAAAGTTCTTCTTCACACAGCGTGTAGTCAACCTGTGGAACTCCTTGCCAGAGGAGGCTGTGAAGGCTAGGACAATAATAGAGTTTAAAGAGAAGCTAGATAATTTCATGGAGGTTAGGTCCATAAAAAGCTATTAGCCATGGGATAAAATGGTGTTCTTGGCCTCTGTCTGTCAGAGGCTGGAGAGGGATAACAGGAGACAAATCGCTTGATCGTTGTCCTCGGTCCACCCTCTCTGGGGCACCTGGTGCTGGCCATTGTTGGCAGACAGGATACTGGGCTAGATGGACCTTTGGTCTGACCCAGTACAGCTGTTCTTATGTTCTTATGTACGGACATCAGCTGCAGGATGAGGAAGAGGAGGAGCACAACAGCAGCTTTGTCACCCTCAACCTGGAGTCGGTACTCCAGGCCTTGGATATCTCCCAGGTATTATCTGACGCTGGGGAGGGATCATCAGGTGAGTTCTGTCAGGTTGTCACATACACGGTGGAAGAGGCGGCAGCACAGGGGATGGGGCGCGATCATCACTCAACATTCTCAGCCTGGACAGTGTGCAGCTGGCCGTGCACATTCAAGCCCATGCAGCAGCAGTGTACACCACATGGTCTCAGAAGCCAGCCTCGGAGCACACACGGGCTGCTGCTCACAGCCTAGGAGGAGGCCCCACACATGTCCGACCCCTGGGAGAGTCATCCTCCCCCTGCCAGGCACTGCCAGAAGCAGGCTGGGCACAAAGGTGCACGCATGACCCCACACAGCCTGAGAAGTGTTGCGCATAGCACACGGCCATGCCTGCACGCACAAGGCAACACCTGCTCCCACAGACAGTGCTGCCAAGTGCAGGTGTGCTTGAGTGTAGGCCCCAGGCCCTTGTGCGTGCAGGCATGGCCGCGTGCTGTGTGCAATACTTCTCGGTCTGTTTGGGGTCATGCGTGCACGGCCAGCACTGTGACCGAACATTTCCTGGCCTGCTCATCCATGGGGCAGAAGTGGACAGGATGGTCCCCAGGGAACCTCGGAGCCCCTGTGTAGGTGCTCTCAGAACATTGCCATCTCCTGTTCCAAGGACAGTTGCTCACTGCTCACAGAGGAGGGCACGCCCTCAGGGACAGTGCCTGCATGGATGACTGACCGCCTCTCACTCTTGTCCTCCACAGAGGGACTGGCCGTCACTGAGAAGCGATCCACATCAACCCAGGCAGCCGACCGAAGCTGGGGGAGCCACAAGCGGTAGACATGCAGTAGACCTTGGCACCAAAAGTCTGCAATGACGCCGAGTGGCGCAATCGCATGTGGGATCAGCTTGTGCGGCAGGGTGAAAACTTGTGCCACCTTCCAGGAAGTGATGGTATACCTGAGTCCTGTACTTGTTCCCACTCTCCCCACTCCCATTCCCCCTGCAATCCCTGACCCCACTGCAGCCCCCCCTCTCCTGCCCATCCCCCGTTATCCCAGGCTTCACCCAACTCCGAGTTCATCGAGGTTCCACACGCCACTCCCAGCCCTGAGCCCCCTCCTCTCTCCTCCTCCAGGTTCTCATCCCCCCTCCGCCCCAGTTACTTTGATTATAAAAAACAAAATGCATAGTTTTTGTTGAAACCAAAACGGGTGTCTTTATTAATGGCACAGGGTAGGGGGGAAAGGAGGGGTTGTGGTGGGCATAAGGGGGCAAGGCACAAGCTCCCATTGGAGAGGCCCTGGGGAGAGTCACTGGGCTACTTCAGAGAACCTCTCCCTCAGGGCCTCCCGGATGCGTAGCCCCAACTGATGGGCCTGGCGGATAGCAGCTGTTCACAGCAACCAGACTCTGTCCCCCACCCTGGGAGGAAGGCCTCCCCTTTGCTCTCTGCTAGGTTGTGGAGTACGTAAACTGCAGCGACCACCTCAGGAATGTTGCGCTCCCCCATGTTGAGGCATGTCAGAAGGCACCTGAACCTGGCCTTGAGGCACCTGAAGGCGCATTCCACCTGCATGTGGGCCCGGTTCAGGTGTGCGTTGAATTGTTCCCTGCTGGGGTCCAGGTGGCCAGTGTAGAGCTTCATGAGCCATGGCATGAGTGGGTAGGCCGAGTCTCCAACAATACAGAATGGCATCTGGAAGTCCCCCACGTGAAAGTCCCACTAGGAGAAAAATGTTCCAGCCTCCAGCTTGTGGTACAGGCTAGAGTTCCTGAATATGCGGGCATCATGTGCCTGGCCCAGCCACCCTACAGAAGTGTCTGAAAATTGTCCCTGGTGGTCCCAGGGCCTGCAGCACCATAGAAAAGTAGCCCATCCTATTAATCTACTGAGTCACTAGATGCTGTGGTGCGCAGATCGGAATGTGAGTCCCATCGATTCCTCCTCTGCAGTTCAGGAAGCCCTGGGCAGCAAATCCGGCCACGATGGGGTCCAGGTCTAAGGGGCAGATGACCCTGCACAGCGGGGCAGAGTTGATGGCTCTCACCACCTGCAGAAGGAGACATAGAAACACACAAAACAGAGAATGAGAGGGGGTGGTTGAGCCTTTGAGAGGTGCCTGTTCCCCTCCTCCTCCCCCAAACACCCCAGGAGCCAGCCCCCATGAGGCTGCCCTCCCAGCAGCAGGGCTGTGTGAGGGCAGGACGGCACAATTCCCCTCCCCCCAGGGATGGCCCTTCCTTCCAACCCCTCTTCACCCCCACTCCCTCCCCTTTCCAGAGGGTCCCCCTTTTCCTGCACTCCCTCCCACAGGGAGTGCACCCCAAGAATGCCTTACCTCCATAAAAGGACCCCGACGGTGGATTTCCCCATGCCGAACTGGTGGCCCACTGACCGGTAGCTGTCGGGGGTTGCGAGCTTCAGTATGGCAATTGCAACCCGCTTCTGAGGGGGATGGTGAGCTTCAGGTGAGTGTCATGTCTCCAGAGGGCAGGAGCAAACTAGGCACACAGTTCCAAAAAGGTGGCCTTCCTCATGCGGAAGTTGTTGAGCCACTGCTGTTCATCCCACCACTCCATCACCAGGCAGTCCCACCAGTAGGAATTGTGTCCAGCCTCCAGATTAGTCTCTCAACCGTGGGGTAACGGGGCAAGGGCATTGGTCCCACATCCAGGCAGAGGGACTCACAGATGAGCTGGGAGTCAAGCTGGTGCAGGATTGTCAAGATGGTCTGCTGAAACTGCAACATGAGAGTGTGGGGCCATCACATGTCCAGGGACCACTCCTGCTCCATAGCCAAAAAGAAAAAAAAATACTGGGGAGTCCAACCAATTGGGAGTCCAACCAATCTGGTCAACCAGAGCACGCACTGCAAAAGCTTTGCTGTCCCTCAGAGAAGTAGGTAAGCCCGCAGTAGAACCTGAGAAATGGCTGTCCCATGGGGTCCCTTTAAGCACGTGTCTCAGATAGGCAACAGCATCCAGAAGTAACTGCTGACCTAATGCCCTGGCTGAAGTGGTTCCAGGTGTCCTTTTATGCAAGACAGTGTCCAATGAGTGTGGACACTCTCTTTCGAAAAGGCAGATCGCTTTTTCAATCCGCTTTTGAAGTGTGGACGCTCCCTTTCAAAAGAAGATTTTTCGGAAGAGATCTTCTGAAAAAGCTTCTTTTGAAAGAAGCTTGCAGTCTAGAAGTACCAGGGAAGTGGCTTTCTCTAACCTTCAAGCAATATAAGTTAGATCAACATAAGTGGCAGTATAGACCTGTCCTGGGTAACTTCTGACAATAGGACTTAGGTGTTTATGCATTTTTTTTTATCCTAGATCATCAGAGTCTAAGTTCAGAGCTTTTAACAACAAGGTCATCTTTCCTTTTGCAAAGAACATGAAAATAGCTGTTGGCATCCTTACATTGTACATGTGATGTGTCTATCATTAAAGGCTAGATGGAGGCAGACGATATATCTGACATGTTCATGCATCTGGTGTCTACTTGCAGACAAAAAGGCAATCCCATTAAGTAACGGCTGCTCTCTTATCACTCTCTTGCCTTATGCACCCCCAACAATGCAAATGAAGTATGGCGCACATACTTTCCCCCATCCTATCTAAGAGGAAAGAATTTTTTTTTTACAACTTGTAAAACTATAACACAACCAACGGAAAAAAGGTTAATCTGTCAGAGACAGGACTACTTTCCAACGAAAGCATTTTCTCTTGGATTCCCCTGCCCTTTTTATTTGTTACATTGTTAATGCTGTACTGTGTAAATATGATGATTAGAACAGAAAATGGGGACTACAAACTTCAAGAACAATTTCTCATAACATTAGTTTCCAGTCCAATTGCATTGTGTATTGTTATCCATAAGCAACTAAGGAAACATTCCACATGAAGCAGTACAGGTACTGAAAAGTGCAGCCAATGTAGACTACATCTGGAAGAGAAAGTACAAACAAAACTCCCACTGACTTCAGTGCAGCCAAAATTTCACCTACAGTTCAAAATACAAAACACAATTTTACTTTTGCAAAAGGAGTTGAAATGTTGGCAACTATCAAACTATCATAACTATCAAAATCTCATAGGGTATGTCTACACTAGCCCCCTAGATCGACCTAGGGAGACTAATGAGGGAGACCGGAATTGCAAATCTAGCAATTCCGTGCTTGATTTGCATGTTCCCGGACGGTTGCCATTTTAGAAATTGACTAGCCCGAAGTAACTGTCCGTGTCTACATGCGGCAATGAAACGGGATTCTGGAATCAAGCCCTAAATCGAATTATGTGGTATTCCTCATGGAATTAGGTGGTATTCCTCGTGAATATTTAAATCCCAGGCTTGATTTGCAATTCCGGTCGCCTTCATTAGCCTCCCTAGATCGATCTAGAGGGCTAGTGTAGACATACCCATAGTATCTGATATTTTTCTTAGAGTACCAGTTGATGCAATCAAGAGATTGCATGAGACTCTCAGCTTTTATTTATAAAAAGGAAGTTTCCAGTCATGACTGTTGCAGAGAAAATCTTGAAAGCATGCCACCAGCACACCCAGTATACTCCAAAGGCTCAGAAACAAAATGGCAAACCAAAAGAACAAAACACATATACTTCTAAAACTTTGCATGGTGTCAAGTATCAGAGGAGTAGTCGTGTTAGTCTCAATCTGCAAAAGTGATGAGGAGTCCTGTGGCACCTTATAGGCTAGCAGATTTATTGGAGCATAAGCTTTTGTGGGCAAAGACATGCATCTGACGAAGTGGGTCTTTGCCCACAAAAGCTTATGCTCCAATAAATCTGTTAGTCTATAAGGTGCCACAGGACTCCTCGTCGCTTTTTCTAAAACTTTATTATACTTCAGCCAGTTTTATGATTTTTGAAGGGCTGATTCTGATTTCATGAGATTGGCTTAATACCATGAAAATAATAAACACATACCCTTTCCTTTTTTATGAGTTGGGTATACTGGGTTTATTTTTTTAATTCAAAAGCTTTGCTCTTCTATTCTTATTTTTTTACCTCTAATTATAATTTTGATTAGAATCAAGTCTCAATTAGAGTTTCCATAATAGTGATGAAAAACAGTTTTGCTCCATCTCCAGTAGTTATGTCATTTTTAATACTAGCTTGGAGAGAGACCTGTTGTTGAGAACTATTGTCAACATTAGTCAATTTTATAGCATTCTCAGATATTATCTCTAGAGCTGCGGGGATAATTAATTATGAATAATTTATCTAATCCCCTGAGCACTCTCTTTTCTGCAGTGTCCACCAAAAGGTTATGATTTTTATATATTTTTCACTGTTTGTCTAAACAAATTTTGGACCCCAATGTGATCATGAACTGGCTTCTATGATTTCTTTGTATTTGTCATTTGATATTCATATTACCATCTGATTTGTCATATAAATCACAGTACACATTCTGTTACTAGACTGAATGATGTAGACTTTACAAACTTGAGTCCCTTTTTTCTGTTCACAAATTATCCATTAATAGGCTGCAAATTTTTATGTGTTGCTTGTTATTTATACTTGCTTGAGAAAGTCTGTGTGAATTATTAAGAACAAAACTTACTTTTTGAAATTATTTGTTAAGACTGATTTTGAAAATGGAACTTACATTCATTGTAAATTATTGTTCTAGTTCCATATGTAACCTGGTGTGGGAAAAGATGACTATCTCCTAACAATTTCTAGACCAGATTATGTATGTACACCCTCATGTGAAAGCAAGAGAGTTTTTTTTCCTCATAGGGAGTCCTACTAATTATATTATCTTGTACTATAGTTAAAGTATATAGAAAATTATGCTTATTGATAGGGGTTGTTGAATACTTCCAAAAACTGCAGAATAAATTTAATGAAAAGCAGCAACTTTTGTCATTTAAATGTGTTTGATATATTATTCAACCATATGCTGTTATCTCAGACAAAAAATCCAAGAAGTACATTGTTCAAACATCATAAAGTTGTGTTAATTCACATGCTGGCTATTTCTTGATACAGTATGTATACAACTAATTTAACCACTCTTCACTTGTCTTCCCAAAATGGAAAAACAAAATGCTGAAAAATAGCATTATTTTTCATTCTCATTTCTGCCAACCCAGGAGCATTCACACAAAATCTGCACAGCTGCCTTTGATGATTTCTTGCATCAGGCAAATGAGTAATCCCTACTTGAGGACAGCACAAACTAAAAATACAGAATCTAATAGACTGTTCTGCTTAAGGGATAACAAGTGGAGTTCCTCAAGGGTCTGTTTTGGGACCCGTACTGTTCAATGATGTAGATATTGGGATAGAGAGTACGCTTATTAAGTTTGCAGATGATACCAAACTGGGTGGGGTTGCAACTTCTTTGGAGGATAGGGACATAATTCAAAATGACCTTAGCAAGTTAGAGAAATGGTCAGAGGTAAACAGGATGAGGTTTAATAAAGAGAAATGCAAAGTGCTCCACTTAGGAAGGAACAATCAGTTCCATACATACAAGATGGGAAGCGACTGTCTAGGAAGGAGCATGGCGGAAAGGGATCTAGGGGTCATAGTGGACCACAAGTTGAATATGAGCCAACAGTGTGATGCTGTTGCAAAAAAAGCAAATATGATTCTAGGTTGTATCAACAGGTGTGTTGTAAGCAAAACTCGTGAAGTCATTCTGCCACTCTACTCTGCACTAGTTAGGCCTCAGCTGGAGTACTGTGTCCAGTTCTGGGCGCCACATTTCAAGAAAGATGTGGAGAAATTGGAAAGGGTACAGAGAAGAGCGACAAGAATGATTAAAGGTTTAGAGAACATGACCTATGAAGCCAGGCTTCATGAACTGGGCTTGTTTAGTTTGGAAAAAAGAAGATTAAGGGGGGACATGATAGCGGTTTCCAAATATCTAAAAGGGTGTCACAAGGAGGAAGGAGAAAATTTGTTCCTCTTGGTTTCTGAGGACAGGACAAGGAGTAATGGGCTTAAAGTGCAGCAGGGGAGGTTTAGATTGGACATTAGGAAAAAAATTCCTAACTGTCAGGGTGGTCAAATATTGGAATAAATTGCCAGGGAGGTGGTGGAATCTCCCTCTCTGGAGATATTTAAGAACAGGTTAGATAGACATCTGTCAGGGATGGTGTAGACGGAGCTTGATCCTGCCTTGAGGGCGGGGGGCTGGACTTGACCTCTCGAGGTCCCTTCCAGTCCTATTATTCTATGATTCTATGATTCTATAACTCCTGACCCTCTTCCAGAATGCCAGCACCAAGACTCAGTTTACTAAGTGAGTGTTCCAAGAGGCAGAAGTTAAATTAACCATGTCATAAAACCATCACTTTTAAATGTCTTACATGTATTAAATACTAACTAGGCAGAGACATTTTCTTATTTTACACTTTATATAAAGATCTTAATGCATATGACATCTGAAAAAGAAACAACTTGTGTACTATTAAATCTAGTGTAATGTAAATTTTAAACCATATGGCAAAATTAATTCATCAGTACTTCAAAATGAATTCTAAGCAAATCTGCTATGTATTTGAGAGAATTGTCTGTCTGTGAGTGTGTGTCTGTTCAATAACTCCTCCTAAATAGTAAGAGCTATGACCACTAAATTTGGTATGCAGCTTCTTCTTATCATAACTTAAAGCAAGATAACGGTTTAGTTGTGCCAGGAAAATGGAATATGCCTGGAATGGGATTGTTGCTCATAAAACAGAAAGGGAGTGCTTTGTTACATGACACATGGGGGCAGCAAGTGATATAGGATGGAAAGCTGGGACAGTTATATGGTATAATGACCACAGGGGGGAACTAACGGGCCAGAAAACAAATGAGTTTGGACTGGGACAGCTATAACTCCATTGGAGTAGCAGGAGGCAAGGATGGAGAAAGGGACAGCTATCTACTTGTAAGGGGACTGTTAGCCCCTAACTAAAACTCAGTGGGAGTTTTTGGTTGGCCAGCTCCCAGTACCAAAAGGGGAAGGGTCCATGAGAAATCAGGACCCTGAGACTGACAGACCCCAGGGACAATGGGAAGAGGCCAACACTCCAGCTCAGCCTAATTGACAGGCTGGACAGATCAATGAGAGAATTAGAAGGCCAGGTCCCGTCCTCCGTGTGAGCTGGAATTTCTGGGTCTCTGTTAGAAAAGGAGAGAGAGCTGAGAACAGCAGAAAAAGCAAGCTGTGTGGAGAGATAGACCTGTAGTGTCAGAGCCAGGCACACGCAGACCAAGGAGTGTAAGCTGCGCTGAGGGGGCAGACCTGCAGTGACACAGCCACACACACAGCCCAAGGAGCTGAGCAGCAGACCTGCAGTGACGAGAGAGCCAAAGGGGTCAGAGAAGCAACACAAGGAGCTGGAGTCTGGCAAAGCAGCATAGTCTGCAGCAGGGTGTGGTAAGCAACTGAGACCAGCAAAGGGGGGGGAAGAGGCTCTGGGCAGGGACACGCCACCAGCCAAGTGGCCCTGCAGGCCAGACTTGGAGAGGGATTGTAACTCCAACTGGGAGAAGGGTCCTGCCACCTAGAGCCTGAGGCCATGTGGTCACTGCCAGAGCAAGCGTGTCCAACCTGCAGCCCCCCAGCAGCACAGCCAGGGCCTGAGAAAGAGCCCTGGGACCTATAAGGAACAGACTGTGAACTGTCCTTACACCCTGCAGAATGCTGTTTGTGATGTCCCCATGCTACAGAGCAGGACTGTGTGTTCTCATTTAACCTTTCTCGTTTCTCCTTATTCTTTTCTTTTTAATCAGTTGTTATTTAATAAATTGTATTTGCTTTGAACTGTATGAAATGATCACTGGGTCAAGAAAGCATGCAGTGTGCAGAGAGCACCCTGGAGGGGGGACACCCTAGTCCCTACCCCAAGTGACTATAAGGTCAGGGATTAAGTCCCAGAAAACCTGGGCCCAGCCTTGTTGGGATTTCGAGGACTCTGCTACTCAGAGTGGAAGGGGAGCCCTCAGAGCCAGGGAGGCCTTTGGGTAAAAGAAGTGGGAGCGGGGACTCAGATCCTTTTGCTGGTCCATTTCACCAGAGTAGTATAGAAACCAGGAAAGTTCCCCACAATAAAGGGGCCATTTCCCCGCTTACATACTGTATATTTGAGAGAGTTTGTCTGTCCGTCCGTCCGTGTGTCTGTCTATTCCCCAACCAGGGAACATGTACCACTCCCCCAGCTTTGCCCCCTAGAGCTGCAGCAAACAGGAACAGATGCTTCTTACCTGGCCCCAAGCTGCTGCATAAGAGAGGGCTGGGGTACTCCTCTCTCCCTGGGGCAGCCTGTATATTGAAGCCCTCATCCCAGCTCCACCCCAGAGCAATGATTTAAATTAAGAAAAAAAAATTGAGTTAAGGACCCAAGCAACACCAGGTAAATCATCCAGTATAAAATATATTACTCATCTTTACTTGAAACAATACTATCAAGAATAACATATTTTTAACTTTTTAAAAAGTCTACAGTAGTTCTGTCTCCATATGGTATAACATATAGATATAGAAGCCTTACTATAAGCAATTGAACTTTTCACACCCTCAAAAGCCACAAAATCAGATGGTCTGTGGTTTTTGCAGCTGGTGCACTGTATTCATATTGGGTAGTGTCATTTGAAAAATATTTCACTCCCCAAGCCCTAAACAGAGTCAGTCATTAATGAAATGCAGGCAGTACAATGAGATCATATAAAGTATAGATTTCAACAGCCACACTAGACACACTAAAAGAACACTGCACAAGAACACAAATCAAGTTCTTTCTGCCAGAACAGGAATTTTTTTTTAAAGGAATGTCTTCTTAGATTTAGTATTTGCTTTGAAAACAACTGCTAACTCGTGCCCAGAAAAACCTTTAGTACAAGTGTTAGCAGACTAAACAATCACAACTTGGCAGAGGAAAAACAGTAAATAACTTCAGACATAGTTACATTGCAGGATGTCTCACTAACAGGCAACTATCAAATCATGGAATGATTTGCTTAATATCACATATGGTATCTGCTTACTTAATAAAATAAGCTGTCACTAACCAATAAACTTTAAAAAAAATAATTTCAGAGCAGAGGTTTATCCAATTTCACTCTTGTTTGTTTTTACAAAATTTGTATGAAATCTTTAGCCACAATAACACTGTAAAATACTTCTTCAACTAAACATTTATGCTCATGTGGGATTTTAAAAACATTATTACAGCTTGTGAAGGGATTGACCACAACATTGTTTCATATGTCTGGTTGCTATAATCAATATTTTCATATAAAAATGAGTTAGTTTATTTTTTTCCATTTTAGTCTCTTCCTCAAGCAACCTCTGTTTTCCCAAAACAAACCTTTGTTTAAATGAGAAAAGCATTATAAAAATTGGTATACAATTTTAAAACTAAACTCTGGCAGAACTGAAGACAATGTGATACAATGTATTTGTACAATGGGCCTGATTCTCGACTCAGTTACACTGTTGTAACTCTGTGGACTTCAAGAAGGTTACTCTCAGGTGACACTAATATAACTGTATGGAGTATTAGGTCCCATATTAGTATTTTAAAATCCTAATAATGGGAGGAATTATTTCTGAGAAGGCCATCTTGAAGGAAAATCAACAATTGATATACCTCTAATTTTGGTGATTAGATTTGTAATTACAAAATACATATGTGTCAAAAAAGTTTGTACACATATATAAAATGGATAGTTATGGCCTAGTGATGAAACATAGGACTGGGAAACAGGAAACAAGTATTCTATTTTTTGAAACTTCAATTGACTCACTGAGACACCTTTTAAAAGCAACTTGGCCTTCCATTAGCATGCCCTTAATATCTACAGACAACATTTTCAACCTTTTGCAGTGCTTTATCTCAAACAGTTTGAATGTCAGGGTATACAAATGCAGAGTAATAGTATTACATTCCAGCTGAATTTCTGAAGTAATATTCTGATAGTCCAACAGCAGTTAATAGAAAGGAAATATCAAAGTTTGCATCTCTTAGCACAATAAGTCTATGATGAATTAGACAAATTCCTTCATTTCTCTGCATCTGTTGTCCATAAAATGTTTATATGCCTCATTCATGCCATCTGGCAATAAACTTTAGCCTACATATGAAACACTGTGCATAGTTGACATAATGTGCAGTACAACAATGTACCAAAGAGTAAAGTAGTGAACCTGGAGTAAAGTTGTGTGGTATTATCCATTCTCTAAGGATACTATTGCAATAGGTTCTTATGATCTTTAAATAAATGTGTAAGTAGTGGCAATACCATGAGATAACATATTACATGTTTTTCAGCTACATATTTTGCCACAACTATTCAAATTTCAGAGTTTCTGTGTAACACAAAAATAGCAGGGATTTAACGGAAAATTGATGTGAATTTCAAAGACCGTTATTCACTGACAGTGGGAGACTTGCCATTTTTGTAAGAACTTTCCAGCTACTCCACTACATTAATGTGAGATAACACTACAATATCTCAGAAGAAAGAGCATTAAATCCTTGGATGAGCATTAGTTTTATGTGGTTTATTGCTGTATCATCAGGTATGTAGAAGATTATACTAAAGTGAGTCCAACTCTTTCTCAGCATAGCCCCGCTAACATCTTTTCTGTTAACAAAACAGACTCTATCTTCAGTTTAAATTAGCTGTTCACTTGTTATAAAAGAAAAATTAAAAAAGTTTCATCTTAAATCTTTTTTCTAAAAATACATTAATTCTGCAAAATGATTTTTTTTATATTATATACCTTCCTCCTCCCGCCCTAAGGAGAACCTGGAGTCATAGGGCACCTCTTGTGAAAGAAGAAGCACGCTGTGATGTTACAAAAATATCAGGATTTCATTGAGATCAGATAAAATTTTAGCAGATACCATCAAACCATAGTCAGAGAAGTTCAATCACTATAGCTTTCTGTTTACATTTTCTCCTACCAAAACCCTACAATTGTAAAGGCAACAGCATGAAAGGCAAAGGACATGTCAGAGTATCACCATTGACAAATGATGTTTGGCCATTGCCTAGTAGACAGCAATCACTAATGGTTGCCAAGCCATACTCAGGCCTAAAACCAGTCTGGAAGAAATCAAGAGAACAAATTCCCTATGTATTGCAAATATTGACTTACCTCAACTACAAAAGCTGAAGAGTAGAGACAGAAAATAATTGGGGAGATCAGCATAAGATCTTATATGAGTAAAATGACTGCTAGGTAGAAGTACTGGCAACTTATCCTCTAGGAAGCTGGGACTGACAGCTTCCAGGTGCCACCATTTCCCCCACTAGATTATATCAGTCAAGAAAGACATGGATTTAAACAACAGATGGCAAACCAAAACTCCAAAAGGACTTTTAGTGGTGTTCTCATCCATCCTCTCTGTTGAAGGGAAAGGACTGGGCAGGGATTGTCGAATTGAGGAAGTAAATACATGGTTGCGCAGGTGGTGTTGCAGAGAGGGCTTTGGTTTCTTCGACCATGGGACTCTGTTCCAGACACAAGGATTGTTAGGAAGAGATGGGATCCACCTAACCAAGAGAGAAAGGAGCATCTTCATGGGCAGGCTTGCAAACCTAGTGAGGAGGGCTTTAAACTAGGTTCGTCGGGGGACGGTGACCAAAACCCTCAGGGGAGTGGGAAAGTCAGATACCAGAAAGAAACGCAAAGAAGAACGAGCAAGAAAGGGGGACCCCTGATTCGAATAGAGAAGATAGGGCGATCTGAGGTGTTTGTACACTAATGCGAGAAGCCTGGGCAACAAACAGGAAGAACTGGAGGCCCTGGTCCAGTCCAAGAAATATGATTTAATTGGGATAACAGAGACTTGGTGGGATGACTCGTATGACTGAAGCGCTGTCATGGAAGGGTATAGACTGTTCAGGAAGAACAAGCAGGGGAGAAGGAGGAGTTGCACTATACATAAGAGAGTGCTATGATTGCTCTGAACTCCAGTATATAGAGAGAGAAAAACCTGTTGAGAGTCTATGGGTTACGTTTAGAGGTGCAAACAGCAGCAGTGATGTGGTGGTTGGTGTCTACTATAGGCCACCGAATCAGGTGGATGAGGTAGATGAGGCTTTCTTCGGACAACTGAGAGAAGCTTCCAGATTGCAGGCCCTGGTTCTCGTGGGGGACTTTAATCACCCTGACATCTGTTGGGAAACCAATACGGCAGTACACAGGCAATCCAGGAAGTTTTTGGAGAATGTTGGGGATAACTTCTTGGTACAAGTGCTGAAGGATCTGACCAGGGACCGTGCGCAGCTTGACCTTCTGCTCACAAAGAGGGAGAACTAATAGGGGAAATAGAGGTGGGTGATAACCTCGGAAGCGGTGATCATGAGATGGTAGATTTCAGGATACTGACCAAAGGAAGAAAAGAGAGTAGTAAAATACACACCTTGAACTTTAGAAAAGCAGATTTTGACTCCCTCAGAGATCTGATGAGCAGAATCCCCTGGGATGCTAACATGAAGGGGAAAGGAGTCCAGGACAGCTGGCAGTATTTTAAAGAAGTCTTACTGAAGACACAGAAAGAAACCATCCTGATGGGTAGCAAGAGAGGCAAACATGGTAGGAGACCGGGTTGGCTTACAGGGGAAATCCTTGGTGAACTTAAGCACAAAAAGGATGCTTACAAAAAATGGAAATTTGGACAAATGACCAGGGAGAGGTATAAATGTATAGCTCGAGAATGCTGGGGGGGCTATCAGGAAGGCGAAAGCGCAATTGGAATTGTGACTGGCAAAGGATATGAAGGATAACAAGAAAGGTTTCTACAGGCATGTCAACAAGAAGAAGGTGATCAGGGAGGGTGTGGGGCCCCTACTGGAAGAAGGAGGTAATCTAGTGACAGATGATGTGGGGAAAGCTGAAGTACTCAATGCTTTCTTTGCCTCTGTATTCACGGACAAGGTCGGCTCCCAGACTAATGTGCTAAGTGACGACAGATGGGATGAAGATGGACAGTCCTTGGTAGGTAAAGAACAGATTAAGAACTATTTAGAAAAGCTAAACGTACACAAATCCATGGGTCCGGACTTAATGCATCCGAGAGTACTGAGACAGTTGGCAAATGTCATTGAGGAGACTTTGGCCATTATCTCTGAAAAGTCATGGAGATCGGGAGAGATCACGGATGATTGGAAAAAGGCAAATGTAGTGCCCATCTTCAAAAAAGGGAAGAACAACGATCCAGGGAACTATAGGTCGGCCAGTCTTACCTCGGTTCCTGGAAAAATCATGGAAGGGATCCTTAAGGAATCCATTTTGAGGCACTTGGAAGAGAGGAAAGTAATCAGGAATAGTCAGCATGTATTCACAAAGGGCAAATCGTTCCTGACCAATCTGATTAGCTGCTATGATGAGGTAACTGGCTCGGTGGACATGGGAAAGTCTGTGGATGTGATATACCTTGAGTTTAGCAAGGTTTTTGATATGGTCTCCCACAATATTCTTGCCAGTAAGTTAAGGGAATGTGGATTGGATAAATGGATGGTAAGATGTATAGAAAGATAGCTAGAAGGCTGGGCCCAGCGGGTAGTGATCAACGGCTCAATGTCAGGATGGCAGTCGGTTTCTAGCGGAGTGGCCCAAGGTTCAGTTCGAGGACTGGTTTTGTTCAATATCTTTATTAATAACCTGAATGAGAGGATGGATTGCACCCTCAGCAAGTTTGCAGATGACACTAAGCTGGGGGAGCGGTAGACACGCTTGAGGGCAGAGATAGGGTCCAGAGTGACTTGGACAAATTGGAGGACTGGGCCACAAGAAATCTGATGAGGTTCAACAAGGACAAGTACAGAGTCCTGCACTTGGGATGGAAGAATTCCAAGCATTGTTACAGGCTGGGGATCAACCAGCTAAGTAGTAGTTCTGCAGAAAAGGTCCTGGAGGTTACAGTGGATGAGAAGCTGGATATGAGTCAACAGTGTGCCCTTGTAGCAAAGAAGGCAAATGGCATATTAGGTTGTATTAGAGGAGCATTACCAGCAGATCCAGAGATGTGATTATTCCCCTTTATTTGGCTTTGGTGAGGCCACATCTGGAGTACTGTGTCCAGTTCTGGGCCCCCCAATACAAAAAGGATGTGGACGCATTGGAGAGGGTCCAGTGGAGGGCAACCAAAACGATTAGGGGGCTGGAGCATATGACCTATGAGGAGAGGCTGAGGGACTTAGGTCTGTTTTGTCTGCAGAAGTGAAGAGTGAGGGGGGATTTGAAGTTCCAAAGAGGCTGGAGAAAGGCTGTTCTCAGTAGTGACAGATGGCAGAACAAGGAGCAATGGTCTCAAGTTGTGGTGGGAGAGGTCCAGGTTATTAGGGAAAACTATTTCACTAGGAGAGTGGTGAAGCACTGGAATGGGTTACCTAGGGAAGTAGTGGAGTCTCCATTCCTAGAGGTATTTAAGTCTCGGCTTGACAAAGCCTTGGCTGGATTGATTTAGTTGGGATTGGTCCTGCCTAGAGCAGGGGGCTAGAATTGATGACCTTCTGAAGTCTCTTCCAGCTCTATGGTTCTATGATTCTATGATTCATAACAGAGAGTTGGTGGCAGAGAAGTTGCCCCCAGATTCAGATCAGAGATAATGTATTTTCAAAGTATGAGAAAAACCCCTATTGAAAAACATTCTTGACTCTCTATACCAAGGAAGATGGCCTGAATTCATCATGATGCTCACCAACCAGAAAACTCCCAGGTGTAGAAATGATAGAGGCATTAATGATGTAAAACTAGAAGAAAGCTTTTTAGAAGCATCTTTTTAAAGGAAATCTCTAAATCTGAACACCACCTTTTTTCAAAGGATAGGCAAACGATAGAGAAAAGGCTGATTCTATCACAATGAGAAGGTAATGGAATCATGGAATACACATGGCAATTACTACCAAACCATTAATAGGATCCAAGGACAGAGCAGCAATCTCCATGTTCCTGAACCCAGCTATTCACTTTAATCCCCAAAGGACCATTAAAACAGGTCCACTGCCCACATACGAGAAATGGTGAGCAATGAAACATCTAATGATGGATAAAATAACTGTCTGCAACAACACACTCCTCTCATCCTGCACAAAAATATGTTGCAGTGTGTGGCCAGCTTTATGCATGGAGCCAAAAATCTAGTAGATTGCATGGCAGCCATGGGATCCAGAGCTAACCAACAAAAGTGACAAAGAGTCCTGAGGCACCTTATAGACTAACAGATCTACTAGAGCATAAGCTTTTGTGGGCAAAGACTCACTTCATCAGATGCTGTAGCTCAGCAGTTCATTTACAGTTCATCTGCAAATTTGACACCATCAGTTTAGGATTAAACAAAGACTGTGATTGGCTAGCCAACTACAAAAGCAGTTTCTCTTCTGTTAGTGTTCACACCTCCACATCAACTGCTAGAAATGGGCCTCATCCTCCCTGACTAAATTGATCTCATTATCTCTAGCCTTACTTTTGATTGGTACTCTTTTCTTATGCCTGTATATTTATACCTGCCTCTGGAATTTCCACTACATGCGTCTGACAAAGTGGGTCTTTGCCCACGAAAGCTTATGCGCCAATAAATCTGTTAGTCTGTAAGGTGCCACAGGACTCCCCATCACTTTTGCAGATTCAGACTAACACGGCCAACCCTCTGATACAGAGCTAATCTAGTCATCATATACACTGATGCTAAAGAGCTTCAGGGGGCAGTCGAGTTAGTCTGTTACAGAAAAAACAAAAGCTCATGATACCATCTACATGTTTCGTTAGTCTATAAAGTGCTACCAGACCATTTGCTGGTTTTTTTCTGATGCTAAAGTCATCCACGATAGTCAGCTGCAGTGACTTCATCACCAAATCAGACACTGTCTTGATCAGTGGTTACATCTCCTTTTATGTCTTTATACTATGTAAAAAGAATTTGATTCAGCAACATTATCTGTCAAAAATACTATACTTACATTGCAAGGAAGATATAATTTGAAAATCTACTATATATTTGAGTTTGTGTGCCTGTGAGCAAGAAAGCCTATCTGTCCGTTCAAGAACTCCTCCTGTAAGAGCTACAACCATCAAATTCGATATGCAGCTTCCTATTATCATAACTAATAGACAGATAATGGCTTGGTTTTGCCAGGACAATGAGATATGCCTGGAATGGGATTGTTTCTCAGAAAATGGAAAGAGAATGTTCTGCTATATAGTGATCATATGGGGGCAGCAGGAGATGCGGGATGGAAAGCAGGGACAGTTATACTGTATAATGATAAAAAGAAGAAAAGCAAAGTGAAAAACAAAAATTAACTGAGTTAAAGACCTGCACAATTCTAGGCAAATCTTCTAGTGAATGTATAAATCCTTAATAAAATAATAAGAAATAAGTGACACTGCATTTTGAGTAAGGATACAAGAAATTAAAAACAATGATGATTGTATTGTGAGAGTTGACAGCAGTCAATAGAACTAAGTGAGAGGGGGGAAAAATCCTTGACTAACTCTCAAGGTTCTTAAAACCAGAAAACACCATATTCATGGAAAACTTTCAACCACCCAGTCTCTGTTGGATAACAACAAGAAAAAAAATCTCAATAAAAAGTTCCTCAATTATGTAGAACAGCAGTTCTGAAACTTAAGGAATCCGAGGACCTCCTTCTGATTTATAATATTTGGGGGGGGGGGCCCAGCCCCTTCTCTGAGGCTTCACCTCCACTCAGTGCTTTTTTTGTTTAAAAAAAAAGGTGCTGGTACTCTTTAAGACCCAGCCAACTGTCGGCCATTTTCATTACTGAGGTGCTGGTACTCTCTGTTCTTTCCAGGTGAGCTCTGACTGGAGGTGCTGATACTGTGTACTGGGCAGTACCATCACAAAAAAAAGCACTGCTTCCACTCACTCCACCCCTTTCCTTCTATCACTCACTTTCACTGGGACAGGGGAATTGGATGTGAGAGTGGGGTTCAGGTTTCAGATGGGTGTATGGGCTATGGGTTAGGTCCAGGGATGAGGGGTTTGTGTGTGGGAGGGGTACTAAGGCAGGAAAGGTTGGGATGTGGGAGGAATGTGAAGGTTCCAGCTGAGGGTGCAGACTTTGGGGTGGGACTAGGGATATCAGGTTTGAGGAATGGGAGGAGACTCCGGGCTGGTACAGGTTGTGGGAGTTGTGAGTTCTGGGAGACAATTTGGGTACAGGAGGGGGCTCTAGGCTGAGGCAGAGGGTTGGGATGCAGAAAGGAGTTTGGAGTTCAGAAGCAATTACCATGGCTTGCAGAAGTGGCCACCAGCTCCCTACAGCCCATAGGTACCTGGGCTGCCAAGGAGACGCCACCTGCTACTCTCACACCCACAGGTACTGCCCCCCCATAGCTTCCATTGGTCACACTTCCCAGCCAATGGGAGATGCAGAGCTGGCACTTGGTTGGGGCAGCACGTGGAGCTCCGTGCATCTGAGGAGTGCAGGGAACTGGAGCCGTGTGCAGCCAGGACAGTTAGGAAGCTTTGGCATGGGAAGAGAGAGAGGGAACCAGAGTAGGAGGGAGAGAGGCGGAGGAGTTGATCAGCAGGATCTGTGGACCTCCTGGAGTTTCCTCAATGAGCACAATTTGAGAAATGCTGATGAAGAAAACTGCATTCCAAGAACCAGAGAATGTAACCAAAGGAGAGCCTACTGTGAATGTGTGTTTTGCCAATAAGGAGTAACTGACTTGAGAATGTGAAAAAAATCATCATAGTAAAACATACTTGAGTGCTGCCGAGAAATTAATTACATGATGAGGATTAAACTGATGACTACTCAAAAGTGCCTGAGATATTGAAATCTTTTTTCAAGATCTCACTCACAAAATTAATTCAAATTTCATGGATATCAGCACTGTCACATGGATCAAAATCTGACTAAAGAATAAAGATAAATGGCAGTGTATCAAATTTGGAGGGAGGAGTTCACTAGTTAGTCATCCAGTTCAGTGTTAGTATTATTTAACTCCATTAACGATCTGGAAAAGGAGTTTAAGACCATGTTACCAAAATGTGTCGATGTTACTAAACTGGGAAATTTTGAGAACATTGAATGGAATCATAGAAATAATATAAAAGAACTTAAAGAGATTAGACATACATGCATAGCAAGACAAAGAAATATGAGCAGAACATAAAATGACCCACAACTCAGAAAAAAATTATTTGAAATCCAGATTCACTGAGATGGAAAAATGGGAGAATATTAATGACCAAACAGACACAAATTTGACTGTAAACAGCAAATCAGATATGAGTTCGAAAGGGATATCAAAACACAAAAAACATGTGGCTTCATGTTCCTAGGCATCTCATCACGAAGCAACACATGATACTCCACCTTTTCTTCCTACTGACGTGAAGAGAGTGCCCTTGGAATATTCTGCTTAGTTCAGAGCAAGTCAGTACTTGAAAGATGCTTCTTTTATTGCATATGTTTATTCTACCATAAATTAGCGAATATAGCACGCGTCCAAGTATAACATGCACTCATGTATTACCCGGAGTTTTTCTGTTGTATGTAAAAATATATTAGAATACTGATGGACGTACATAACCTGCAGGTTTTCGTAAAGAACAATAAATGACCAAAATCTGTGTTGGCTTCTTTTCATTAGGTATAAACATAGCATAGAATAGTAGGGTATGGTGAATCATCCTTTCTGTTTATGATACCATTGAAACCCTAAATTGTCTACGGTCCCGTAGTCATCCCAATTTTGAAGTTGTCGGCATTCACCAGTACAGCTATTGCTTGCACAAAAGGCAAAACCAGTATAATTTTGCCAGTCAATTAACATATTATCACAGAACAAAGTCGTCAACTATCGTATTGAAGGAGACTTCTGCCGCCTTCATAAAAGAATCTGGTGGTCTTTGATGTGATTGCCACTTGCCATGTATAAACGTTGAAGATTACGACATCATACAACCCAATAATACTGGATCTTGGTATACCGGTAATGAACCATGGCTAAGGCCACTGAGCTATAAAATCAATAAGCACTACCCTACTACCGGTATATAAGACCTACACTAACCACAAACTTTTAAAACTTTTTCAGGTTATAACAAATGTAGTCCAAGAAAATATTTTTAAAGATGCCTAAGAGCAAATTATATACAGCCAATTTTAAACTATCTGTTGTTAAATATGCAAAAGAAAATGGCAATAGAGTAGCAGGCAGAAAATTTTCCATTAATGAAAAGTCTGTTCGCGAGTGGAGAAAAGAAGAAGCGGATATTGAGAAATTAAATCCTCGCAAAAGTGCACGCTGAAGAAAGAAAGCCAAGTGGCCAAATCTAGAAACAACCTGGCGAAGTGGGTTCTTGCACAGAGAAATAGCCAATGTGCGGAAACGAGCCTTCAAAACTATTACTACAACGTGATACCGGTAATATGAGTAAAAATCAAATTGCATAACACGTGGACATATATACCCCATGGGGGGGCGCGTGGTAGGGAAAAACGTGGACAACCCAAGGGCTATATTCACTAATTAATGGTATTTGTCTGTCGTACTTCATATTATACTTAGATTGCAAGCTCCTTCAGGAAGAGGATATCTTTCTATAATGACTTTGTATGCCACCTAGCTATCACACTCGGGTCTTGGTCTATGTTTGGGGCCTCTGGGTGCTACCACAGTACAAATTAATTATAACAAATTGGAAGATTAGAGAAAATGTAAATACCACCAAAATGTCTCTGGAAAGATAGTTTTTTTGAGGAAAAAGTAAGTAAACTTGTAAAACCTGGGTAAACAATAGTAAGAGGGATGCAATACATAGATACAATAACCATCTTCATATATTTCAAGGGTTTAAGTACTATGGTGAAAAGAGAAATATCTTCATTAGCCCAAGGGTTTTAGGAAAGTAAAAAGATAAAGATGAAAACTTAAAGGAAAATTTAGACAGAATATCAAACAAATATTGTCCTGAATATGAAATCATGCATTACATTACATTAGGGGAGAGAGAGATCACTAAGGGGAGAGAGAGATATCCCCCACTTGAGAATTTTAACATAAGACAAGATTCACGTGGTCAAATATAGTACAACAATTAGTGAAGCCGGAGTTAATGGCCTACAAATTAGCATTTTGGAGGGATTGTGGAGGATCATCTGACCTTCTGACTACTACCCCATACTACTCATCCATATGGGCATTAATGACTGCAAGGACAATATGAGTCTTGGCAGATCAGAAGTGACTAGAGGGCTTTGGAAGTAAAGGTGAAGGAGTTTGGAGCACAAGTGGTGTTCTCTTCAATCCTTCTGGTCATGGGTAGGGGCTCAGGCAGAGACAGATACAGCCTGGATGTGAATGCCTAGCTGTAAAGATGGTGTCACCAGGAGGGCTTTAGCTTCCTTGGTCACAGGATGCTGTTCCAGGAAGAAGTACTGCTAAGCAGAGATGGGATCCATGACTGAAGAAGGGGAAGAAAGTATTTTAATCCAGACTGGCTAAACTATTGAGGAGGGCTTTAAACTAGGTTCTACAGGAGCAGGTAACCAAAGCCTACAGGTAAGTATTGGTGTAGAAATACTTCAGAAGGTGGAGGAAGTTACTATGAGGGAGGCTGTTCTAGATTAGATTTTAAAAACAGGGAAGAAGTTGTTGAGAATTTGAAAATGGAAGGCAGCTTGTGTGAAAGTATTCCTGAAATGATACAGTTCATAATTGTAAGAAATGGTAGGGGAAAAACCAGCAAAATAAAGAGGACTGATTGTAAGAAGGCAGATTTTAGCAAACTCGGGTAGTTTGTAAGTAAGATCCCAAGGGAAGTAAGTCTAAAAGGAAATACAACTGAAGACAGTTGGCAGAGACATTACTAAGGGATGGTCTGCAAGGTGCTTGGCCCTGCCATGACTACAGAAGATGGGACTTGATGAACCCTCGAGGTTCCTTCCAGTTCTATGTTTCTATGATTAATTTAAACCCATCAGTGTTGTAATCCAGGCAATAGAGTAATGTGTTAAAATACATAGATTGATTTTCTCACTATGGAGCTTATTTTCCAATCCTTTTGGTAATTCTCATGGCGAATAAGTTAGGAAATCTGCATTTCTGGTTCTATCACCGGCTTCTACTCTGCCTCCATTGCCCACACACCTTCAGTCTATTGAGACCCTCACTATGTACCATATGAATCTTAAATCCAATCCTTTACAAATGAAGTTATTTCGGTTGTAAATTATAACAGACAATATCTTCCAGACTACTGCATATCAGGGACAGGAGAAATTCTCCCATATATCCTGAAAACATCAGGGTGGAGTAAAGGGATACTTTTTTTTCCCTACTAGAGATTTCCTGTGCTGGACATGACCATCATTACATCTCTGACATACTTTGCTCTTAAAGTGACATGTATTGTAAAATCAGAAGGAGTCACTGAGATCTAATTTAAATGCCTGTATAACAGAGTCCATAGAAGATCCCTGAATTAGCTCGTTTGAACCATTGATATGCATGCCCCAGAGGGTACAGAGGTCTTCCAGAAGGTACATCAACTCATCTAGATATATGCCTCGATTTCTTAGGCTACACAAAAAGCATCAGCAAAATCAGACAAACTAAAGTTTCATTCATACAATGATTTGTATATAGTACTTGATATACTATCTACTGAAATTTAAGTAACATTTAAATATTCCAGTAGATCTGTTTTATAATTATATGGCTATATGTATTTATCCTGGGGGATTTCTGCACCACTTCACACATGCATATTTCTTGTGCTGCACACTTTTTTTTCTTTTCAGAAAAAAGCTTCTGCTGAAAAGGTGCTGAGGTCCTGCATTTTGATACCCAGAGGGTGGTGTGGCACTACAACAAAATAGCCACTCCTGAACAGCCCCAATTATGACAGAACAGAGGAAGAGCCTGCCCTCTTCACTGTGTCTGTTGGTTCACCTCAGGAGACAGGAGATATGGGGAAACAGCATGGGACAGCTGGGGGCTCACACAGGGGCTCGTAAGGACAGACTAGGGCAGGGGTCTCCAAACTTTTCAGCCCGAGGGCCGCATTAACTATCAAACAGCAGTTTGGGGGCCGACTACACACTTGAGGTCCAAATAAAAAACAATCAAAACATGGATGTTGTTGCTGATAAGTAATTACGCGAAGGAAATTATCACTAAATAAAATAGAGTGCAACATGTTTCGAAATCAGACGCTAATTGACACCAACACCTCCTCATCGCAACAGTCAACCGCAACTGGCAAACTGTGATCAAAATAAGTCTTGAACCAGCAGCAAACCATTTAAAAACTCCGCCACTAGATGGCATTATATCATCTCATTGACTGTGAATGGACATAGAAAAAGTAAGCATCGAATAAGGTTTTGCAATGTAATGATCGGTTGGAAAACATAATGCACTACTGCGTGCCTCTATTTTAATTCGGTAAAAACATAACATCCACGTAAGCGGCGGCTGATCTTGGCAGGATACACGTAAATTTCCGTAATTTTTTTTCCGTAGACAAAAAGGTCTCCATGGGCCGGATGAGAGGGCCTCGCGGGCTGGATGCGGCCCGCGGGCCGTAGTTTGGAGACCCCTGGACTAGGGCAAGGAAATATGGGAATAGAGATACTGGGCCACAGCGAAGAGGAAAGTTCAGGAATATATGGCTAGAGAGGGAGGGCGTACAGAGCTACAAGGAGAGGGTAATAGTTGAGTGGGAGAAAAGGGACACATGGGGACACAGGAGATGATGACGGGGGCTGGCTGATAAGGTATAAAGCCATGTAAGGAAAGAGGATGGCTGAGTGGGGCACAGACACATGAGGCCAGGAGAAGATGTGCCTAACTACATGGGAGAGGTTAAGAGTCATCCAGAATCTGTATGGGGGATGCTCCCTAACAGTCCCTTCTTGCTCCCCCCTCAAAAATATATTCCATACTTTTCCCACCCATACTCAACAACCCTTCAAGTTTACATCCAGGCCCCTTCTCAGCAATTATTCCCTCACCCTCAGCTCTGCCATTACTCCTGACTCCCTCAACCCTTTGCACTGTTTCTGAAGAGTACAGGAAATGTGATTCTATACTGTAGTTTAAATGAATTATTGCTCAGAGTTCTGAATTAATATGCTCAGTAAAGTCTATCTTTCAAAACATATTTCCCAAATCTTTTTGTTGTCTGTGTTGTTACAGCCATACTTGCTGATTGGTATTTTGAAATAAATGACCAAAAATAACTGAAACTGGTATGATTATACTGTGTTATTTTGACAAAAACATGTAGCACTTTGCAGAATTTTAAAATATTATATGCAGAATGTATAATTTTTTGGTGCAGAATTCCCCCAGGACTAGATTTTCCTCTCCACATTGACCTTCTTCCAGAAAAACATGGCCAAGACACTCTATTCTCAGACAACAAATGAACCTTTTTTGTTTGTTATGTTTAGGGACTACAATGCATCAATATAGATATTATATTTTAGCCACTTTGCTAGATGATGGACTTAGCCAGGGAATACAAACAAACCTTTTCAACTGTACTTCAGACTATTACACATTCCATTCCTTAAGCAGAAGAAAAAAATTTTTTTACAATGACACCCTAAATTTTGTCAAGTAATTGTAAGTTTGTTTTTACCAATCAGGAGCCAGAGTCCATTGAACACTACTGACTTTCACCAACTGATGATCTGGCCCAAGATATTTAAATATCTTACCAGTTTTGTATGGTTACTTTCTGAGATTATCATTCAAAATATATTTTGACCTTCTCTCGTACAGACAATTTCGTTCAAAATTAAGATATTTGCAGTAAAAATGAGATACAGTTATTTTTATTTGGTTATGCAAATTGTTAACTTGCACTATGGTGATTATTTTAAGCTTTGTACGATTTTTTGAATTGTTACACCATAATGAGAGCTCTCTTTTTTGCAATGCTCCCATTGTTTTCAACTTTCTCCAGCTAGGTGCCATTTAATAAATAATAACAACAACCCAGCAACAATGTAATCCTCAGTGTTCCTATATACATCTCTCCCTGTTCAAAATAACAATGGATGTGAATATCTGGGATCTTATTTAAGTTCTTCACATGCCCTCCAGCTATATAGTATATTTTAACAGGGATTTTTATACCTTCTCTTTTCCATCTCCCTCCAGTCACAAAAGAAACTAAACCGAACAAAAAATCTCCAACAACAATAAAAAACAAGCTATCACTGTTGTAGGAAAAGTTATTCTCAGGACTAGGGTTGCCAGAGGGTTTAACAAAAAATACCGACCCCCCCAAAAAACTTCTGTTGAAAAAACAAAAGGGGGGAGGCCAAAGTTGTTAATCCAAAAAAAATCCCCCCAGAACATAATTGTGGAGCAAAAAAAATTGTTTTTTAAAAAGGAGGCTGCCCCTTTAAGATGGCTGCCATCTTTAAGATGGGCACCATTTTTAAAATCCCGCAGCTCCACCCAGTAAGCACAGGGAAGCCAGGGGACAGGAGGAAGCCAGCAGGGGACGGGGGCCTTTAGGGGGGGTGAAGGAGCAGCCTCACAAGCCACACTATTGGGGGGCAAGAGCCACGGGTTGGCCACGGCTGGTGTTGAGGGAGGCATCAGGTGGCCAGCTCCTGGTTCTCTGCTGGTCACGTGGGCCAGAGCAGCATGCACTTCGCTCCAACCCCAGCCTGGCGGCTCCCTAGTGTGGCACCCTCCTGCCCCCCTTCACTATGCCTCTGCCACACTCCTCACTCCTCCACCCCCACCAGACACGGCAGGGGAAAATTGTTCCTACCGGGCTTCCGTCCGAGGGAAACAGGAAATACTGGACATTTCACATGTCCAGTAGTTCCTGTTTTGTTTTTTGTTTTTTTACCAGACGGAGCCTGCAAATACCAGAGTGTCCTGGTGCATACCGGACACCTGGCAACCCTAGGAATCATTAAATATGGCAAATGTCTCATTTCTCGTAAAGAAAATGTATGCCATTCTTCTCTGATATAAATTCATATTTAATCGGGCATATAAATGGAAATAATTCCTAAAAGCAAAAGAGTGACATCAATTAAAATGAGCTTTATAAAGCACAGAAGCATTTTTTTCAGTAAATATTTCAATATTTGTTGCTGCCCTATGTATCTTCTCTGCTTTCATTTCCTAAGAGAGAATATTCCAAAGACTGCAGCCAGTGGGAAAGAAGAAGCCAAATGCTTAGACATTTACAGAACTTTCTGCAGTTCTGACTGGACTTTTCTGCCCTGTGCTAATTGGATTCTTGCCTCAGCACTTCCTCTCATTCTCCCTCACAGTCTCTTCACTTCAACTTCACCCCACACCTCCCTTTCCTACTCCCTTCTCCATTGTTCCCTCCTTTGATTCTTTCCATTCAATATCAGCCTTCATTTTTTCTTTTGATCTATTTTTTGCCTCCTAACTAAGCCCTTCCACAGTCCCCCACATTTTGAAACAAACATGATGTTTACCTCCATCACATTGTTCTCTCTGCTTGTGTGTTCTACCTCTTCCCTTGCTCTGTGTCTCTCTTGTCTATTGAGATCATAAGCTATTCAGGATAGGAACTGTTTGCAACTTGGTTTCTACAGTTCCTAGCACAGCAGGGTTCTAAATAATTTACTTCAGGAAACAGTATTTGGAAACCCATTAAAATAATTTAATAAAACAATCTTTGAATTTGGAGGTTCCCTTTTGCCTAGACTTCAATCCTAGCATTCAGTTTACCAGGAAAGAAAGAAATGTGGAATAAAGAAATAATTCTTGAATAAAAGCACAGGCCTCATTACTATTTTCCATTAAACTAAAACACATCTTGTAGTCTCAGAGATTTAGTTATCAGCCAACCAGGCACCACAAAAAAAAAAAAAAAAAAAAAAAAAACATGCCACACCACAAATCCTATCTTTAAAGCAACAAAATCAGCATAGGGTCAGGTGACAAAGGTGTTGCTGAAAAGATTGTTTTGTATTTACAAAGAGCCGTTGAAATTCTTAGATAATCAAAGTTGGATTTAGAAAGATTTACCATATATTTGAGGTCTGACCCATTGCTCTCAATACTACTTTGTATTCTTTATGTATCACATACCCTTAAGGCAGTAAGGCCATCATATGACATATAAAGGAATATCTCCGTAGGAATTAATATAATGGAGTTGTTGTTGTTGTTTCTTTTTGAACGTGGCAAATAAAAAGGTCTGTACATTTTATTTTGTTATCTCATCTTATATTTATATAAAGCCCAGAAACAACCTCATTAGCCATCTCATAAAAAGATGAAAAAGGCGGGGGAAATTATCTTTTTTCTTATCTTGGATGGTTTTGTCCATACATAACACAACTTCTCTCCTCTCAGTGACGGTCAGGTACTTAATTTAAAGATATGGTTAACAAAACAAAATCATGAACATTCTGAATAAAATCTCTGCCCTTCTCATTTTGTTCACTTTGCTTTCTCTTGGTACTTATGATTCCATAATGCTGCTACTTTTTCAGTTGTCCATAGAGATATCCAGGAGGGGAAAAAAGGAGATGAGACAATAACTTCTAAAAAAGCAGGAAGACCAAATATAAAGATAAGCACATGTGAAAGTCTGTGTCATATCCTTAGCCTTTAATAGGCTATATCTTAATATAGAATCTCTGAATTTAAGAAAGAATAGAATATATTAAACTCCAACAATAAAAACCAATAAAATAATTTTAGAAAAATCAATGAAGAGCACAGGCATGGAGGTGTTAGTAACTGGACAAGGTGAGAGAGATGACAACATTGAAACAGTGTTTTTTAACTACCAAGCTGAGTGCACCTGAGAAACTGAAAGTCAGTAAGACATATCATCAGGTCCATTTGAATTGTTCTCAATTTAACATCCGCACCGGAGGTGGGGACACATGGTGTTGGTGTTAAGATCCATTTCTGTTTTCTCCTTATCCATAATATTTGGATCCTATATTGGCCCAGATATTAACCTAGCACTTGGTTTAATTTACAGCAGTCTCAGGGCTATTCTAAATAGTACAGGTACTAAGAACCCTTAAGAAATCTGATGGCCAAAAATCATGAGAGCACAACAGGTATAAATTATACGATTTTTTTCTTCAAATATTTGCTATTTTTTACATTAAGCATATAAAAACTGACCAATTACACAATAAAATACTTGTTTTGAATATATGATCTGTTTGTATGCAATTTAGAAATATTCTGTATTCTCTGTACCTGTTCCATCATTCTAATCTTGATTTTGGGTTTGATGTGAAAGTACAAGCTAAAATATTATAATTCATAATATGATTACATTACATTTGCATTACAGCAGTATTTTGTTTAGAGTTATTTTAATTTTAATTATATGTCATCAGGATTATTGTTTTGATAGTTTTACTGCTGTGTTTCATTTTTATTACCCATGAACCAGTTAAAAGTGGAAAGAATGGCAATCACAAGGATGAAAGACTATCCATCAGTGTGTCACACACCATGTGGCATTGTGTTTTGCTAAGTCAAAGTCACGCTCCAAGTTTCAAAACTTCAAACAACCGAAATACCACAACATTCATAAAACAGAACTGAGCTACTGGGAGTAAGGAAAAAAATATAAAAAGGTAACAGACCTCAACAGCAGATAGTAAAATTAACATTTCAACAGTTCTTTCCTTTCATCTCAGTCTCCATAGTACATTTTTTCTGGAAAAGCTACGATTTAGGTTTAGAAAGATGCAGAATTACATAAAACATCTGGAATATGGGACAAGGAATATTGGCTTATTATCCCTGGTGGACCCTCCCTATGAAAAATTTAATAGGTCTGTTTTGGTAGTTTTAATCTCCAGAGCACCCCAAGCTATGTTATGGAAACATCATCTTGGTAATTTATATTAGAAAGAACACCTGGTGATGAAAGCAAATATACCCTCTTTAAAATTATGACTGATTTTTCTTTAATCCTCAAACTTTTCATCTTCTTAAATATATAATTCTAACATCTTACCTAAAAATTAGTTTTTGTATCTTTGAGACTGATCACATTGTAACCATTGTGAACTTACACCATTTTACTAGAGAGATACATTTCTTCATTCCTGTTGTCAGAGAACAAGTCATTTTGTCTCTACTTTGACATATGCCTTTTACAAATTATAGAGGAGGCTGTGTTGAATCTTATAATATGAATGTCACAAAATCACTTGAAATTAATATTGTCAGTTTATTACACCTGAGCTTTAAAAATAAAAAAGTCATTGTTACAACAGATTTTCTTTCTATTCAGTACTCCAATTCAAAAGCCAGAGTTTACAATATAATACTAATTTTAGTTAGTAACTTCTCCATTAAACAAATGCAAATTATTGGTTACAGCAATCACAATCAATAAATTATATGTATCCTCTAATATAACTGCCTTGTCAATATGTTATATTTGAATTATGATTTCAAAATAACCAATTACACTCTCTAAATGAAAACTAACAGATTAATTATTTTTCCACTAAAACCATTAAGTGGATTCTTCTGAATACACTTTCAATGAAAATATTATATTCATTTATAGCTCACAAATTTTAGCATATAACTTACCATAGAATCAAGTTACACTATGATTTAGTAGTAAAACAGATTTCATAATTTACTAATGTACTCTTTTATTGAGAAGTTATGAATGTAAGATTACTTCTGGTACTATCATATCTTAAAACAAAGTAACTAATAAAAATGCATTTCTATAGTGTTCAGTCTACAATTAAGTTTTCATGTATCAACTTTCTAAGGAAAAAAAACACATTTATTCATTAATTCATTATTGATACATGTCATATCACTCAAAAATATGCTATAATATACATTTGTGTACTCTGATAAAAATGACCTTAGTATATATTACAGTATTTAGTCTATAAAGACATTTGGAAACATTTTTATTAATTTTACACTGATACGCCTCCATTTCTAATATCCCAACCCTGCAACATTTTAAATGCAATTAAAAGTGGTCATGAAAGAGTGTGGACTTCCTTGTGAAGAAGGAAATCACTCCTGTGATTAACATGCAAACGAGCTCATGCTGGCAGAATAGATTGGGGTTTTAAAACCCCAATTACTTTTGTATGATTATCTATTTACCAGTACACAGAGTATTTTCATTTTTCATCTAATACAAAGTCATCCTGGTTACATTTTAGCATAGCAATTAATATTTACAATAATTATGACATCAAGTATTACTCAGAGTATACCAGATAAATCATTTGTCATTTGTATTGTTTTTGTTTTTTAACATATATAATTACAATATTGTTTACTGTAATCTGTTGCAGCAAGTGAAGATACACTATTGGCTTTTATACATAATCCAATCTATCAATGTTCTATTAGATGTAAATTAGTTATAGGGCATACTATTTTTAGCATTTTTAGATTACAGAAGCCAAAACTTTCAGATCTGTAACTGCTTTGAGTAAAGTGCAAGGTTTGTTTAAACTTTCACAGTAAAATTAACTATACAATTATTTCCTCATTATTTATTTATGTATGTATGTATGTATGTATGTTAGTAATAACAGATAATTCTTAACTTTCATACACACACTTTGATTCATACCTGCTACAGAGTGCATATATACACATTTTTTTCTAGACTTCTAAAGAAAATTATAATGCATTAATGACAGGAACCATGGTAATGGAAAAAGGTCACCCTCTCTTGAACACCTTCTGTTTTAAACCATTATATATAAAGACATTTGAGAAAGCAAAGGTTTAAAAGGCAGCCTTTGTGCAACCCATTACTGAAATATTATAGAATAATCTATATCAAATGTAGTGGAATAGCAGATTCTTTTGGATCTAAATTAACTGCAGCCATAGAAACGCTTTTATGCTTATTATGTATCTGCATGTTGATTTAATTATTAAAAGAACACCTGACAGCATCAGACTTATTTAATTGAATTAATTAAACAGGATGAATAATCACTGAATTCCTATTGTATGAAATTTGTTCTGAAAAGTAACACTGGCATTTGGAAATTGCAAGTAATTTGCATGGTGAAATACAGCAAGTAGGGAAGTCTCCACTTTCTGTTTTCTGAAATTCTTCATCTCATACATGAACAAATGGACAAATAAATTTATAGACAGTTGTGAGTAATGAATTTTTCCCCCCTTTATATTCCAATTTTGTCTTTCAAGCCCAGTGTTTGCTACTAGATCTTTAAACAGTTTTACAATAATAGTCTAAATGCTGGTGATGATTTTTATCTCTTATTCTAAATATAGCATGCACTATCAAATACTGAAATAGGTATTATAACGCTCAAACTCTGATGTAGAAGAAAGCACTTTCAAGTGGATTACTGAGAGTTAGATTTTTATTATCTCCAAACAGTAACCTTTAAAGACTCAAATATTATTTACTGACTAGTACAAAATAAAGGTACACACATCAAATGATTTTCTTAACATACATTAATAGATCAGAATACTGACCCTTTTAGCAACAGGAATAATTTCCCTTTGTGATTGTTATGACATGACATATACAACATATCTTATAATGCTTTCTAAAACCATTTTAAAATTCAAAACCTGCCTATTGTGAAATCCAGCAGATTTTACAACATCAGTGCACCACCTAGTAAGTTCAGTGATCCACTATTTATGAGGTAAGTTTTACATAACAGATTTTACGTCCATTTTCTATTCTCCTTGCTCTCACACCACAAACACACAGAATAGAAGTTTATACCGGCAGAGAACATTCCTGGAGTGCAAGAACCCAATTTGGCATAGATCCAAACCCTAGCTATTAGCTCTGCATCACCAGTGGGTATTTTTTAAACTTCCTCTTGCAGTCTGAAAAAAGATCTGTAACAATCTTAATACAGAGAAGATGTATATAAGTACATATTCTAGTTCAGCAACAAGGGTGTCACACTATGATAAGGAGAGTGACTGGATCTCACCTACTTTAAAAGTGGTCACTATACATTGGGAACATACCCACCATGTTATCTTGAAATAGGATTTTTTTTGTATGACTGAAAATAAATATTCATGCTTCTCTGAATTGTTATCTCCTGAGTTGTAGGTGATTTTTAGTTCATTTTTGCAGCAAATAAAAACAATAGCTCTTCACATTAAATCAGAATATGTAAATTTAAAGGATGAAATATATAATATGATGTCTAACATCTACATACTCCAAGTCACTGATTCTTTTTACATTCAGATTTTTCCTCATCTTCATACTTGAATATAATTCACTTTACAAATATGCCTGATCCTGCCTCTGACCTTACTACACTTTAAGCTCTTTTCTGCACTTGGAAAGCTAATTTGCATTTCTTAAAATGCCTCCGCATTAATGATCTAACTTGACACAAAAAGGCTTTACAGTACAAAAATGCATAAACATTAGCACTCTTCCCACAATAAAATCAAAATTAAAAAATCCCATACAACAAATATTAGTAGCATTTTTCTAATATAGCACTTAATAAAACTGTACAGTTCATTCAGCATTAATTATATCTAAATATTTGTGCTGGATTGTTGCTCTATACCGAAAGTAAGGGATATTATAAATATGCAAAGTTTTTCAAAAAACACTTTTTTGAAAAATATATGGATTCATTTTAATACCCATATTAATAACCATAGTGGCTGAATTTTTCTTTTACATAAATTATATGAAGTACATTGGCATTACACACCATTTTAATACCAGTTTATTATAGCTTTATTTCATAATATTGGAGGTGGAAATGGAAACAGTGCCATCATGTGATACTTTTTAGGGTACTTCACTTTTTCTGTTTCCAACGAGTGAGTCTGTAGCTGCTGTATAAATAAAAGAGTTCCTAGAAAAGCGTAGAATGGCAGTATAATTTATTATACAATATTTTGCAACTAGATCCCATCAGGAATTTTTATGCATTAAATATAGAGAAACACCTTTTAAATCTGCAAAGGTAAACAAGTATGTGACCAATACAACTGTTACCTAGCATCTTATTATTAAGAGTTTACAAATTATCCAAAATAGCTTATGAAATTCCTTTCAATTTATAATAATGATTTTAAACCAAACTGCTTCATTTTTACAAAAGAGCTAAGAAAGTTAAATTCACTGGTTTTAATTAGTACTGGGCAGAATATTTGGAAAAATATGAACACGAAACCTTCACAACTTAGAATCTCAAAGCCAAATCCAGCTCATATTATATTTACCATACAAGGTATGTTTTACGCAAGCAGACACACAGTAAATTCTCTGAATCACTCGATACTGAAATAAAAGTGTTCTTCTCTCTCCCAAGTGGTCACAATGAACTAATTTGTCCAAACTTGATGCTAAAGGCACAAAATATTTCCACTCATCCTTTGCTTTTTCCAGAGATCAAGACAACCCTTTGACAACTGCATGGAATTTAGAAATCCAAGTCATCTATTAAACCTGAAATTCCACTTCACTGCACAATTCACAGCTGCCACACAAGGTACTTTATATTACTGATTTAAAAAAATATACTTCTTTATGCAGAATAAAAACCATCGCTAAAACAAATTCATTCACATAGAGCTGAGCATCAATGGAGAAGAAACAGCTATCTAAACTTGAATGTGAGCTTACCTACTAAATATTGGTTATAGAGCATGGAATTAAATGAAGACTGAATTCTGCAAGTCTCACAAATACCTAACTTATTGATGTTTGTTCAATGTTCCGCTAAAGAGTTTTTTTTATAATTATACACTTGTTTATAAGCATCTAATTCTGCACACTCTGCACAGTGGAATAAACAAAATTATATCAATTTTAAAATGCTTAAATAATTGCCCAATAAAAAAATACTTACTATTTGCATATATCCTAAACACCTGTGTTTCACTTAAGTGTGTTACATATCTAAAACAAATAAATAAACAGAAAGGGATAATGCAGGTTAGTCTTTTGTGCATATACAGAACTTCTGCTAATGGAATTTCATTACACTTCACCAAGCTTTGAAACAACATACTAGGGAGCAACTTGCATTTGTTAAAGGGTGAAAGAACTCTAAGCTTGAGAACATCTGGAGAGCTAAATTCAAGACACCGGAAACATTAAATATAAGGAAAATATTGCAATAGAAAGAGACGAGGGAGAAGATGTGTTATGTTGTTACCTAATTTTGCTAAACACTTCTTAAGGTCTTTGTATAGTAAAGCAAGCAAATTGTGAAGATTTGTTCACCTAATACAGAAAGGTTGGATTTTATACCCACAAATCAAAAGCAAACATATTTTTGAAAGGCAATGGAGACCGAGAAAGATCTACTGGTATTTATCCTCATCAGTGTTAGCCTATGTACTTGCATCTAGGCCAGAGGTTCTCAACTCGTTTCAGTCCACGGACCACCAGGCCAATCAAAAAATTTTTGTGGACCATCTCTGACACAGGACGAATGACACAGCAACCAGTCAGCATGATGGCAGCAGCTACACTGACACTCAAAACCTCAGACGGAAGTTATTGGCAAGACAACGTGGTTGCGTCCTAGGTGACACTATGGATGACACACTGCATGCTTGTAAACACAGTGTAAAACAGCCTAATGGCAGCGCCAGCTCAAGCCATGTGACTTTGGACCATGTTCCTGCGGACCACTGAAAAAGTCACCTTGGACCACCAGTAAAGAACCACAGATCTAGGCCATTAAATTCCACCCTACATCACATTCTTGTTTGTTTTTTAACAATTGGTAAGAAAATTAATTTGTCTGGAATTCAATGGGAACAAAGCAATAACCTCATATTGTTGCTACCATAAAAAAATTCTGGCAAATTCTTTCATTCCTGTCATCTCTATACCTGATATTGGGCTTTTCTATATATTAGTAGTGGAGAAGGAAGAAGTGAAAGGTACACTTTTTGAAAGTGTTAAATATTGCTGATTTTGTCTGGTTCAAATTGATAGCATTAGGTTAGCAACAGCGAAAATCTTCTGAGTTTTTAACTGAGTTAGAGTTTCTATGAACTCTAAGAATAGTACCCATATAGTTATCAAGTGGTTTCATCTTGTTTACCAGGATTAGATTATGACAATATGACCTGGTTTGAGCAAGTAACACTGTATTTTTGGGCTTTCCATGGAGCATCCAGGAAACAAGATTAAGATTTACAATCACAACCTACTTTTTAGTTACCTCTTACTCCAGAAAAGGAGTAAATTATGTCAGGAATAGACAAGGGTAGGATCTGTTGGTTGGTTGGTATACTGAGAGAAAAGCTAGCACATGGAGCTAACACCCACTCTTGACTAGTCCCATTCCCATCCACTGGTGCAGGAATGTTAAATAGAAAAAGTCTTGCTGATAATTTCCTTTTTTCTAGCAATGTCTCCCACAGCTCTTGACATTAGGTCTTCTCTCCTCACTCAACAGCTTCCAGAAACAGATCAACATTTTAGTGCTTCCACTTTGGCCAACCTCCTTCTGTTCCTGCTTGCGATCAGATGAAGCTATGTCTAGACTGAAGGCTTCTTTCGGAAGAATCTTTTTTCGGAAGAGATCTTCCAAAAAAACTTCTTCCGAAAGAGAGCATCTACACACAAAAGCATATTGAAAAAGCGATCCTCTTTTTTGAAAAATAGCATCCACACTGAATGGATGCTCTCTCACATGTAGGCTGTGATTACTATGGATGGAGTGGCCCCCAGAGCACCTGTGCTTTTTCCTCTTTCCTCTTCTTTTGAAAGAACTCCCTTTCCCCTGTCCGCACACACCTTTTTCCAAAAGAGCTCTTTTGAAAAAAGGCTTCTTCCTCGTAGAAAGAGGATTATCAATGCCAGGAAAAACCCTCTGTTCTTTCTATTTACTTTCAGAAGAACGCGAATGCAGTGTGCACGTAACTCAGGTTTTGTTGGAAAAACTGCTGTTTTTCCAACAAAACTCTATAGTGTGGACATACCCTGAGTTATTCCAAAGCAATAAAAGCTTATATGTTATTAGTAGTAACAAACACTTCAAGCTGATAATCTGTGTACAATGGCTCCCACCAAAAAGAAAGGGTCCCATGGTAAGGATCTGCATCTTGTCCTTTGGGCTCATGAGTCATTCAGGGTGGGTAGAGTTGTGGAAGATACTGCTAGCAGAAAGGCAGTAAGAAAATTTCCATCCTGTAACCTGGTATCATCCACAATTTTTGGCATCTGGGTAGTAGGGAGTAATGAATTGATGTAAGGAGGGTCACAGAAAAGGTCAGAAGGAAAGGAAAAAGTACCGTTCTCCATTTTATAATATTTGTTTAAAGGGTAAAATTATTTATGAGCCATTACCTCCAGCAGATTGTTACCAAAGGATGCTTCTGGAAAGAACAAGAAGTTCTAAGGCTTGAGAAAGGCTGTAGCTATTGACAGGGTAGCCACCTTGCAAATTATTGAGCTAGATGCATTAACTCTTTCTGCACATCATGTTTCCAAGGATCACATGAACTGTTCCCTGATGCTTCCTGGAACAAGAATATCTAATGTTTTGTATGCCTCCATAATGCATAGTCTAATCCATCTTTCAATGGAGGACTTAGAAGCTCTAAGTCCTTAGCTTTTTGGGTGGAAGGATATAAACAGGACTCCCCATCTCCTTATGGATTCTGTACATTGGAGGTAGATTTTCAGAGCTATTCGAACATCTTAGTCTCATTCCTTGTTGGTAGGATACTATGGTCTTAGAAGCACAATTTTATCCTTATGGAACACACAGTAAGATTAATTAACAGAAGGCTGCCAGATCTTACATAAATCTTGCAGATGTTATGATCAGAAAGCATGTTTTGATAGAAAGCTGACACTGACTTCAGTGGTATGAAGGGATGGCTTGTCAGGGCTCTCAGCACAAGCAGTGGGTCCCATTTTCAAAAGATCATTTGTGATTCCTAACTTGGCTCATCAGATTGTTCTAAGGAAACTGCCTACTTAGGATTTATTGCACTCCCCCACCTTTTATTTCAAAAGCACGGCTCCTATAAAATTGGACAAGGTCAGTTTGGTCACTGCGTTATCAGCAACAAATGCTGTTGTCAGGGCAATTTTCTTTAATAATATAAACTCAGGCTGATCAGGGTGGGTTATAGAGTGACTAAAGAGATAAGGCATTTGCCTGGGGAGTGCAGCGTGGTGCGTTCCAGTCTGCCTTCCCTCCCACCCCCCTGTTTACCCCTGGAGCTCCTGGATTAGGGCTGGAAGAGACCTTAGGAGGTCATCGAGTCCAGCCACTTGCCCAAAGCAGGACCAACTCTAACTAAACCATTCCATCCAGGGTTTTGTCAAGCCAAGACTTAAAAACCTCTAGGGATGGAGATTCCACCACCTCTCTAGGTAACCCATTCCAGTACTTCACCACCCTTCTAGTGAAATAGTTTTTCCTAATATCCAACCTACTCCTCTCCCACTGTAACTTGAGACCATTGCTCCTTGTTCTGCCATCCATGATCTTCCAGCCATGAGAGAAATGCTCTTGCAAGGCAAGTTAATGGCTAACAGCACTGAAAAAAGTGGCTATGAAGGCCTCAAAGCCTTTTTAAAGACTCTTTTTATGGGGCCATATTTTAAGATAGAATTTCTCTTTTGGAGGTTAATCATATCTTTTGCCACGGACACTACAACAGCCTCAAACTTCAGTAGCTCTGTAATCTGGTCCTGTGGAACTTATAGAACCCGAAGTCCTTTCTGTTAATGTACTCGCCATTCTACAGCTTATCCCCACTGCCAATCACTTCCTGAAAAGAGGAGTGTAGAAGAATCATAGCTTCATGGGAAGATCTCAAGAGGAGGAATTTACAAGGAACATTACCCTTAGGAATCTGTTCAGATTGAATCTTAATTATGGATTAACTGCTGCATATGGCCTCAAATTAGTTAGTGAATTAAAAAAAACTTGGTTGACTGTTTCTCTGGCGATGTTCTGATTCAATATCTAACAATTCAATAGCCAACAATTCACTACCTTCAGCGGAGGAGGGAGAAGAAGAGTCAGAAGACTCAGACCTTCTGGATATTTTGTGCCTTTTCTTTCTCATTTCTTTGCCTTTTTGGGGGACGGGGGAGGAGGACAGGGAAGTAGGACGATGCTTTCAGAGTATACACACTCTAGTGCAGGTTTGGTGTGGCTTTTACAGTTAGCCTTCTGTAAAGCTTGAAGCCCTCTCACTAGATCTCTCTGTGTCCTCATTGCTAAATCACATTTCCACAAGGAGAGGAGAGAGGATACATTGCTTGAGTCATACTGCCTACATTGGGAAGGAGGCAGTCTGTTTATGAGCACTGCTTTACTGACAGGGCACTCAGGTGGGGGATTTGTGGCCCTGTAAGCCTTCCCTCTATGTTCTCCAGTGGGCTAAGCTGCTCCTCATATTTGGAGCCTCTCCCTACTCCGCTCAGGGAACTTATCCATATTGGAATCATATCTCCTCTGGTGGGAAACAAATCCCACATAACCCTCCCACTCTCAGCCTTGGGACCTAACAGAGGGATGGAAGGCTGCATGCAAAATGGGCACAACCCCCCACCTACTGAGCCTGGCCAGGCCATTTCACAGACAGAGCAATGTTCGGATTTTGTTTTGGTCTTTTTTTGTCTATGCTGCCATATAGAAAAGGTGCAGAGGAGCCAACAGGTAGGTGTTGCAGTGCAGACACTGGGTGGGTTCAATTTTCCAACTGGCCCATGGACTGGAGGAAAGAACTAGAGAACACCACTTTCACAACTGCCCTAAGGCTAGCCAAAAAAACCAAACAAGCAAAAGCACAAACACACACAAATATACCAACTCCTTCCCCTCAACCAATGGAGGCAGAAGTGAGATGGTAGTAATAGACCCAATGACTGCATGCTACCATGGAGGCAGAACTACAGAGTGAGGAGAGAACCCCTGATGCTGGGAATTATGGGGGAAACTGGGATGCAAACTGTAACATGTCTGAGAAGCCAGCTTTTTCAGGTTCATAGGTAGCTAGCCCAAAGAAAGTTAAGTGGTACTTTAAACTTCTTTATTACCTGTGCTGCTGCAATTTGGTCCTCTAAGTCTCAACAGAGTTTTGTTCAAGACTAATAATTTCACGTTCTCAGAAAAATTTTGTTGAAAAGCATTTACAACAAAACACGGAGGGAGAGAAAGCTCCTGGGGGCAAAGAACAAGACTTTAGGGGCAGATTTGGAAAATGAAGGTGCTACCTATTTTTTCCTACTGCTTAGGGGAAAAAAGTTTTGTGCATCTTCTTTGCAAATAAATAGGATTACCTTGAAGAAATACATGAGTTATACCATTGTTTTCTCCTCTAACAGAAAAAAACAATCAAGGCCTTGGATCTTGGCTAGCTGCTTAGGCAAATGAGGGTCAACAATAGCCACAGCTATAAAGTAGGAATGGATATTGGGATGCAACCAAAACTAGAGCAGATAGCACATAGTGATGAAGGTCAAAGCCAAGTAAGCTCTCTCTCAGCCCTTTCTTTAAAAATAACCTACAATTTTTTATGGAAGAAGAGAAATAATATTTTAGCGAGGATACAACTGAGGCTAAAAATCTCTGAATGATTCAAACTCACCAAAAGAACTGTAATTAAAGTTCAAAAGCTTCAAGCACCAGAGATTAGATATAGCCAATGACCCCCCCAAAAAACACGGTCAAGGTAACTACAAGGCTATGCTGTTTGAAATGGACATCAATACCCACCAGGCAGCCATAGTCAGTGAAAGGCTAAGAGCGTGAGTGTTCATTTCTTCTGCCAGGGGGAAAGGTAGTAGGGTACGTCTAGACTACCGCGTTTTGTCGACGGAAGTTTTGTCAACAGATACTGTCGACAAAACTTCCGTCAACAATTTGCGTCCAGACACATGGAGTTCTGTCGACAAAGCAAGCCGCTTTGTCGACAGAACTCCGTAGTCTGGATGCAGTGTTACAGGCAATAACACCTTCTGTCGACAGAGTTCTGTCGACAGAAAGTGTTATGCCTCGTAAAATGAGGTATACCAGCGTCGACAAAACCGCGGAGTTCTGTCGACGTTATGTCGACAGAACTCCGCGGTAGTGTAGACGCTGGTATTGTTTTGTCGACAAAAGTCCACTTTTGTCGACAAAACTAGGTAGTCTAGACACACCCGTAGATAAAAAAGGAGAACCCTTGGTGGTTAGTCTCTAGAAAACTTTAAGTGGAATCTAGTTCAGAGTCTAGATATTAAAGAAGGCAGTTGACTTTGTGAAATTTTCAAAAGGTAAAAATGGTGAAGCAGTCAAATGGTGAAGGAACCCTCTGCTGATTACAGAATATTCAAGATAAGATCCAGTTTGTCTCTGAGATCACATTGACTTCACCAGTCTGATGGATAAATTGTCAAGTCTGAGTAGCATGGTAATTCCCATTCCAGGCTAGTCACAGGGATGGTGCCTGCTTAGAGTGACCACTCATCCCATTTTTACCAGGAAAGTCCCATATTTAAGGTCTGTTGCTGGCATCCCGACTTTTTTTAAAAATAACTGGCACATTGTCCTATATTTCTCCTGCAGTAGGGGGTGGGGAAGATCCGTCAATGCTCAGGGTTTCAGTCGCAGCTCCCCTCTCTTCCCAGCCTACATGCTGCAAGGCTGAACATAATTCCTGCAGTGGGGCAAAGTAGGTGAGGAGCCACCGGCACTTGGAGCTTCAGCAACTGAAGTCCTGAGTGTCCCCAAGTGCTGGTGACCTCCCTCTTCCCACTCTGGGGCTAGAGTCTCAAGTGCCGGCCCCCTCTCCCTCTTGGTGTCCTGTATTTGGCAGGGGGAAATATGGTCACCTTATCCCTACTGACGCAAACCACTAGCGCTAAGGGAATCTGCCCCAAGTTCCGTACCTCACTGTAAATACAAAATTCCATTTTGGAGCATGGAAATGAGCACTGGAACCCTCTGCTTCAGGGGTCAGATGACCACTCAAACAGCTGAGTGGAGCATGAGTCTAGGTCTGGGGTGCTTCCATGAACGCCTTAAATAGTTCTAGATGATGGCAAAGCTGAAAGACTGAAAAATTGGCGAGGGGCAAATTAAAGAAAAACTACAAATAAATTCCTTGTGATAAATTCCCACACAGGGAAAAGAGGGAATATCTACTGTTCTAAAGGCAGAGATTCACGCAGTCCAATTACATGATCATGTACGGGTTTCCCCCCAAAAAATCCTGCATCATTGAATGCACAGGCTGAATGGAGATTACTAAAATGGCTGGTTCTATTTTTTTATCCTTATCATTCAATTCATGGCCCCAGGCTTTATTTTACAAGCCAAATCCCATCCATGGGGTTGTGAAGTTTCCTCTACTTTTGGTGGTCCAACTTGATATACACCTAGGGTGTGAGTTTAAAGAATAAAGAGCATTTGTATAATACACTAGATTAATCCAGCATCGCTTGCATCCTTAACTCAATTAGTTTTTTTCTTCATGTAAATCATTGCTTGGGGTGGGGCTGGGGGGTTTGGTATGCAGTCTGCCCCAGGGAGAGAGGACAACTCCAGCCCTCTCTCACTGCAGCTCTTGGGGCCAGGTGAGAAGCATCAGTGCAGCTCCAGCAGCAGAGCCAGGGGTGGAGTGCATGTCACCTGGCTGGGGGACAGCCAGACACAAATACTGACAAACTCTCTCAAATATATTGTAGATAGCTATCCCTTTCTTCACCCTTGTCCCCTGCTGCCCCAATGGTGTTATAGCTGTCCCAATCCCCATCTCTGGTCCCTTGTTGGTCCCTGTAGTCATTATTCAGCATAACTGTCTCTGTTTTCCATCCCATAGCCCCTACTGCCCCCATATGGTCATTATATAGCACAGCTCTTTCTTTCTGTTTTATGAGAAACACTCCCATTCCACGCACATTCCATGTTTCCTGGCACAACCAAACCCTGACCTTGCTTAAATTATAAGAAGAGGTATCTGTGTACCAAATTTAGTGGTCCTAATTTTTACCATTTAGGAGTTCTTGAAGAGACAGACAGATGGACAAACTCTCTCAAACATACAGTAGATTATATATTCAAAATAATTGCTCCAATTCATTTCAACAGCAATGTCCACATGTTCCACATCTCCAAATCTGGCTTCAGTTGTCTCACACTGGGGCACCAGAAACCAAGAATCACACATTTAGTGGCCACTTGTGCAAAAAAAGTGCTTTGCTTAGTACACACATCACAAAAACTCTGTCAGAGAAACAGGACTAGTCACTAGGGAAGCATTCAACTTCTTTAACTATGAAATTGTCCTTTCCCTTCATGCAGTCCCCTGCCTTCTTTACTAAACACTTTCGATCTTCTAGAACAAATCAGGAACAGATCTCACAAACAACAGTCCTCTTCATTACACAATCCTACTTCAACCTCAGAGCTTCATATGCATAGTCCATTTTGGTCAATTTCACAGATTGAAAAAAATACATATTATTTCAGATTTTTAAATCTGAAAATAAACAGTGTTGTGATCATAGGGGGGGTCTCACCCAAAAAGGTGTTGTGGGGAGTCAGGATACTGATACCCTGACTTTCTGGGTGCTTCCTTCAGCATTCAGCAGCCATAGAGTGGAGGCTGCTGGCTAACAGCTTAGCTCAGAATGCAGAGCAACTACCAGCAGCAGCTCAGAAGTAAAGATGGTTTGGTCTGGTATTACCACCTTTACTTCTGTGTTGCTGCTGTTCAAAGCTGAACCAACAACCACAGCTCTTTGGACATCCAGTTTTGAAGGCAGCACAGAAGAAAGGGTGGCAATACTACACTCCCCGAAATAATTTTGCAACACCCCAAAAATTGGGTGACAATCCACAGTTTGAGAAATAGTGGCCTCTCCTTATGAAATCGGTATAGCATAGCATAATAGCACACAGAAGACGCATTTTTTATGATCATGAATTTGGTAGGGCTCAAATTGTAAACTTAGGTTGCCAAGAATTTTAGTTTTGGCATTTCCTAACATTTGAGTTCTTGAATTTTCAATCTTAATGTTATTATAATGTACTGTTTACTTTATGTATGAAATTATGGTCACCATATTTCTGTATGCTGAATAGAGAACACCTGGGAAAATTACTCAGATTCAGGCATGTTCAATGGCAATCAATCATACAAATGTTCAAATTAACATCAAGTTCAATGAGCCTCTTCAAAAAAAATGCTGTGTAGTTGGATTCTTTTTATTTATCTTCTTAACTTTAAGGCTTTAGTTTTCACACAGGAAGGAGTGACACACACACTCTCTCTCTCTCTCTCTCTCTCTCTCTCTCTCTCTCTCTCTCTCTCTCTCTCTCTCCCCTATAGATCTCTCACACAGGGGAGTATTTGTGTGAGTGTACAGTCAAACCCAACCCTCACTGGTGCTTTCTGTCTTCCATGCATGACTAAGTCCCTGGGATGGATCGGCCTCTCCTGGTCCTTGGCATTGCAACTTTCTATGGCAACACGACTGAGAGGGGAGAGCATAGGAATCATGCTAGATTAAATGCCTCCCCTAATTTCACAGTTCACACCAGAATGGCCAGCAGCAAGCAGCCTTTCAGTAGTGTTCAGGAAGGAAGGGTTGGGAGCTGCTTCCAGCCACATGGAGGGAAGGGATGATTTGGCCTGTGTCTTTGCAGAGCTCATCTCTTCCCCTGCCTCCCTGCTCCCATGCATATGGAAGTAGTTTGTCCCTTCCCACCTACACAGTATCAAAAGATAGCTAATACCTCCTGGCTGCTGCTGGTCACTGACATAACCCAGCCAACTTCTGTTCTCCTGCTACAGTGTGGCAGGAAGGGGTTAAGCCCCAGAGATGCACTGTACATCGGGGCCCAGGATCCTGACTATCTAGGCTTCAGCAAACCTGGCCAGAGCTGGCTCAGCAAGGGAGGCTGCCTAGGGAACAGAGCAGCACTATGCTCCCTGGGGCTAGGCCACAGGCGGGAGAGAGAGAGAGTGAGAGAGAGAGAGAGAGAGAGAGAGAGCGTGCATGAGCAGCACACCAAGCTGGAGGGCCTTGGGCTCTCCTGGGGAATTGGCCCGGCCAAAGGCAGTGGGGGAAGGAAGGAGCCTGCCAGCCAGCTTGCCGATGAGCTGAGCACTCCAACCAGGGGCTGGTACTCCGCACAGTCCTGGGACTGTGACACACTTTGCTAGGGAGAATATGGAAGATCAGTGGGGTAGGGAGGTAAATGGCAAAGCAGAAAGAGGAGCAGCCAATAGGAGGGCAGTAAAAGTGACACATAACTGGCTGCAGTCTGGCACCTGCCCACATTCACCAACCATAGCAGGTTGCAACCACTGCCAGCTGGACATTGGATGGCAGGTAACCTGCCGGCCAAGAGTTGGCATATGCAGGGGCTGCACTGATGGAGAAGCAGGGGGAGTGTCTTCTCCATGCACTGCAGTTTCATCCCACCACCAGCCTTGCATACCCATCCCCACTGTTGGTCACTGGACCCTCACTGGTGGGCGGGTGGCTGGTGAGTAGGGATATGGCCAATAGCAGGACCTGCTAGTACTGATTGGGGGGAGGAGAGGAAAGGACAGAAAACACGAGACTCCTGTTTGAGGGCTTAAATATAGGACTGTCCCTTTAAAATGGGACAACTGGTCACCCTCTATAAAATCACTATGGTATTAGGAACTTTGAAGACTAGGATAAAAAGCAAGTTCTTGGCCCAAGATGACTTATATTTCAACCAATATTTAAGTCTATTCTTGACTTCGCTACCCATCAACCGTCTGACTCCAATGCCATGTAATCCACTTTTAGCTCATCTCTTGCCACTAAACCGTTCTCCTGTACTAGAGCTTTCCCTTTGAGAAAAATTTGTGTAGCCTTCACAGCTGTGGAGAGAGTGCTGAAGACATGAACTGTATGTAACACAGTGAAGTACTGTCTTCCTAAGTCTGCACAAAACCTAGAAATATAGCTAAAAAAGATGGGGACTTGATTGTTATCTGCTTCACTGCTGATCTTTTTTCAAAATCGCCTAAATAAATGACTCTTTCCCAGAATTTCTATTGCACCAGTGTGTCAGAATCTGGGGATTTGGCTGCGGAGTTTAGGTACAGCGTACATGGGGCTTGGCTTGTAAGTATAAGATTAATAAATGAATTAAAGTCACAGTAATGTTATATTTTATTTATAGATTTATTAGGTGCCCATTGAAACAGTACTTGGATGCCATTCAAAATTTTAAATATATATGTTTCCTCAAAGGTAACAGAGTTATATAACTAATAACCTCTTTCTTTTTGCTGCCAAAAGAACAATAGGCCCAGTTTAAACAAATTTGTGCCAAAATTATTGCATTTTCAAGCATATTTGACTTAAAGAAATGAAAACTAGAAATTCTACCTGGGTTGCAGTGTAAAAATCCAAAATATAAACAATATTAAATCTGAGAGAGTACACAATCATGTGAATGAAATCACAAAAATATCATATGTAATTCCATTAAATAAAACTGTCAATTTTAAACACATGTACTCCTCTTTCTACAGCACAATCAGATACATTTGTGATTAAATAAATACACATCAGATTCTGGAAAATACAAAGCAAATCTTGACTATAAAATATTAGGAAACAGAGCAAATTCCAAAGCAGAAGACCCTCTATTAAAGGCAGTTCCCTATAATATAAGAAGAGCTCAACATTCAAGATTGGCAGCAAGAGCACCTATACAGATTTCAATCATCATATAGGATATAAGATGCAAAGTTATATAAAATGTTTCCTGTTTTATTTTAAGTATTAATAAAAAGAGTAATTAGTGGAAGTATTAGATATAGCAGATTCAGAAGAAGGAGAAACTAATTCTACTAAATACTTATAAGATGTGTGCAGTAATATCTTTTACTGTTGATGGCATTTTTGTGGACTAGTGTATTCATGCAACATCAAAAAAGCATCAGTAAAAGAGGACGTATTTCTTGTGCTCCCATAACAGTCTTGCGTCTGTATGACAGAAAAGATGATGAATCAAATTAAGTCCTCATGTAATTCCACTAATTGATTATACCAGAGATTAACATAGCCCAATGTTAACATCTGCAATAAAAAAATGGTCCCCAGTTCTGATATAGTTACTCTTCAGTTAATGGCTCAACCACATTTCTGAAGACATAAATGCTCTTATGTAATCTATTAATTAGACTTAGGATATCTACTGCTCTTTAAAAGATGGTGGTTTCTTCACTGGATATAAAATATAACCTCTTCATTTCTCTCATTGTCTCATTGTACTATAAAAATAAAGCTAAAAATTTCACAAAGATGGAATTCAAGGTTTTTGCATGTGACCTACAAAGACAAAAACTCTAGTATTTGGACATTAGTATGCAGCAAAAACCCCTAAATCTACTATTGTTCAGAATGCTTATCAAAAATGAAATTCTGTTGGTTTAAGTCATAAGTTAAAGAATAAGATCTAGCAGATCACACAGGGCACTGGAGAATATAATTCTCATAAAACACATCTAATATTAAACTGAAAGCATATACTAAACATAACCTCAGCCACAAAGCTGACAAAATGATGCTGAGTACAACCTTGCCCTAACAGAATTATTGGTATTCAAAATATAAGTAGATTTCAATACCAAGATATATATTTGGGGCAAATCCCTTAATTAGGAGAGACTTGTTCCCTGGAGTTTATATCTGTGATGAACAGATCACAACAGCTGTAGTTTGTATTTGCTGCACTTACTGTATTGATGAAAAGACCTCTGAGCAACTCATTCATTCACACAAGATACATGCATGTCATATATAAACCCATTATGTATCTTCACTGTCTCTTTTATAGTTCTATGATAGACATGAAATTCATCTCTACTATATTTATGTAAGTATGAATGGGTTTCTCCGAGTATAAAGCCAATGGGATAGGAGTTTTCACAATGTTAACGACATCACAAAGGAGATGTACTGCTGTGCCAATTTCAGACAGAATCAGCTAAACTCAAATTATAGTGTAACCTTTAATGATAGAAACTGTTTAATATCAAAAAATATTTTCTGCATAATTAAAATAGAGAATAGATATAACTGCATAAGGAAGGGCTTTAGTTCACTAAAGAAAACACAATAATCTATGAATGGTGAGGCCATGCACAGAATTACATGAGTAAGAGTTAATATACTAGCCTGCCTCTATATCACAGTACATCCTGTGATAAAAAAATAGTAGTTTTGATGCAATTTTTAAATAAGAAACATTTAAAATTTTATTACAATGCTTTAGCATTTAAGATCCTTTTAGGAAACATAGGAATATAAATAAATTACTGTAATGAAAGCATTAGGGTCAAATCAATCTGTGTAAAGTGAAGACACTTCAACTCCTGGAAGAAAAAGTCAGCCATGAATTTAAAAATTACAGATATTAATTAGAAAATGTACTAATCATATGCAGCAGTGCAATGTTACATGAAAAAAATGTTACGATTTAACCAATCACAGCTGATACAATGCGTAAATGAAGAGCTAACGGAGCACTAGGACAAAGCTGTTTTTGCAGTGGTTACAAGTTTTCAGAAAGGGAGAAAATGTATCAAAAGGGGGCAAGGGTGGCTGAGGCAAAAAGGAGAAAAGGAGAGAGGGGAAAGTAGATGCCTGTGCAGGGCATGGTTCCAGAACTTAGATACATTTATTATTCAAAATAAAAATAATGCAAATTTTGAATTGTGCGCCTTTCGTTCCTGATATTCTTCTACACAACCCATTCAAGCTTCATGGCCATTGTTTATATCTCATAATAACCTCCTCATTGAAATCATTGTTCAGTAATTTAGTTTCCTGGTATTTATTCTGTATGCATTCTATTACTAAATTAAAAGTATAAACCACTAAATAACTATTACCTTTGTATATTGTAGAGTGGAACTTTTGTATTTTAATTTCTAAACATGACACGAATGCTATGATGTTATGCCACATTTTGCTCTCCTAACCATATAGCTCAAAGGCAATCATCTTAAAAGGCAAAAATGGAAGGGATTAAAATACTCTAACCAACAGTGTCACCTTCTTGTAATTGGACACAGAATTTCAGCAGGAATTTCATTTTAGGATTATTCTTGACTCTTGAATACCTGAAGACAAGTGTTATCTGCACTGTAGTTACTTTCATCCTTATCTCCTACTTCACATATAAAGAATGGGAAGCAACTGTCTAGAAAGGAGTACAGCAGAAAGGGATCTAGGGGTTATAGTGGACCACAAGCTGAATAGGAGTCAGCAGTGTGATGCTGTTGCAAAAAAAGCAAACAAGGTACCTGATGACGATATGGTGACATTGAGGAATCACAGAATACTAAGACTGGAAGGAACCTTGAGAGGTCATCGAGTCCAGTCCCCTGCCCTCATGGCAGGACCAAATACTGTCTAGACCATCCCTGATAGTTATTTATCTAACCTACTCTTAAATATCTCCATAGATGGAGATTGCACAACTTCCCTGGGCAATTTATTCCATTTATTCCAGTGTTTGACTGCCCTGACGGTTATGAACTTTTTCCTAATGTCCAACCTAAACCTCCCTTGCTGCAGTTTAAGCCCATTGCTTCTTGTTCTATCCTCAGAGGCCAAGATGAACAAGTTTTCTCCCTCCTCCCTCCCCTTTTAGATATCGGAAAACTGCTATCATGTCCCTCCTCAATCTTCTCTTTTCTAAACTAAACAAACCTAATTCCTTCAGCCTTCCCTCAAAGGTCATGTTCTTTAGACCTTTAATCATTCTCGTTGCTCTTCTCTGAACCCTCTCCAATTTCTCCACATCTTTCTTGAAATGCGGTGCCCAGAACTGGACACAATGCTCCAGTTGAGGCCTAACCAGCGCAGAGTAGAGCGGAAGAATGACTTTTCTTGTCTTGCTTACAACACACCTGTTAATGCATCCCAGAATCATGTTTGCTTTCTTTGCAACAGCATCACACTGCTGACTCCTATTCAGCTTGTGGTCCACTATAACCCCTAGATCCCTTTCTGCCGTACTCCTTCCCAGACAGTTGCTTCCCATTCTGTATGTATGAAACTGATTGTTCCTTCCTAAGTGGAGCACTTTGCATTTGTCTTTATTAAACTCCAGCCTATTTACCTCAGACCATTTCTCCAATTTGTCCAGGTCATTTTGAATTATTACCATATCCTCCAGATTAGTCGCAACCCCTTCCAGCTTGGTATCATCTGAAAACTTAATAAGCGTACTTTCTATATCTAAATCATTGGTGAAGATATTGAACAGAGCCGGTCCCAAAACAGACCCCTGTGGAACCCACTTGTTATGCCTTTCCAACAGGATTGTGAACCATTAATAACTACTCTCTGAGTACGGTTTTCCAGCCAGTTATTCACCCACCTTATAGTAGCCCCATCTAAGTTGTATTTACCTAGTTTATTGATAAGAATATCATGCGAGACCGTATCAAACACCTTACTAAAGTCTAGTAAGTCTATACCACATCCACCACTTCTCCCTTATCCACAAGACTTGTTATCCTATTAAAGAAAGCTATCAGATTGGTTTGACATGATTTGTTCTTTACAAATCCATGCTAGCTGTTACCTATCACCTTGCTACTTTCCAAGTGTTTACAGATGATTTCCTTAATTACTTGCTCCATTATCTTCCCTGGCACAGAAGTTAAACTAACTGGTCTGTAGTTTCCTGGGTTGTTCTTATTTCCCTTTTTATAGATGGGCACTATATTTGCCCTTTTCCAGTCCTCTGGAATCTCTCCTGTCTCCCATGATTTTCCAAAGATGATAGCTAAAGACCCAGATACCTCCTCTATCAGCTCCTTGAGTATTCTAGGATGCATTTCATTAGGCCCTGGTGACTTGCAGGCATCTAACATTTCTAGGTGATTTTTAACTTGTTCTTTTTTTATTTTACCTTCTAAAACTACCCTCTTCCCACTAGCATTCACTATGTTAGATGTTCCTTCAGACTTCTCGGTGAAGACCGAAACAAAGAAGTCATTGAGCATCTGTGCCATTTCCAAATTTCCTGTTACTGTTTCTCTCTCCTCACTGACCAGTGGGCCTACCCTGTCCTTGGTCTTCCTCTTGCTTCTAATGTATTTATAAAAAGTCTTCTTGTTTCCCTTTATTCCGGTAACTAGTTTGAGCTCATTCTGTGCCTTTGCCTTTCTAATCTTGCCCCTGCATTCCTGTGCTGTTTGCCTATATTCATCCTTTGTAATTTTTCCTACTTTCCATTTTTTATATGACTCCTTTTTTATTTTTATATCATGCAAGATCTCGTGGTTAAGCCAAGGTGGTCTTTTGCCATATTTTCTATCTTTCCGATGCAGCGGAATAGCTTACTTTTGGGCCCTTAACAATGTCCCTTTGAAAACCTTCCAACTCTCCTCAGTTGTTTTTCCCCTCAATCTCGATTACCATGGGACCTTACCTATCAGCTCTCTGAACTTACCAAAATCTACCTTCCTGAAATCCATTGTCTCTATTTTGCTGTTCTCCCTTCTACCCTTCCTTAGAATTGTGAACAATATGATTTCATGATCACTTCCACCCAAGCTGCCTTTCACTTTCAAATTCTCAACCAGTTCCTCCCTATTTGTTAGGATCAAATCTAGAACAGCTTCCCCCAGGTAGCTTTTTCAACCTTCTGAAATAAAAAGTTGTCTCCAATGTAGTCCAAAAACTTATTTCGCAGTGTTATTTTCTCAACATATAACTGGATAGGTGAAGTCCCCCATCACCACCAAATCTTGGGCTTTGGATGATTTTGTTAGTTTTTTATTCATTTAAAAGAAAGATATAGAGACACATGTGATAATGAAGCTAAGCTGAAGATGTGCAAAGAACTTCTTTCCGTCTTCAACCAGTCACTCCTCTTCTTTTCTCTTGGCTCGTTGACAAACCATTATTTATCTGCCAGAGCACTGAATGAAGGTTTGGGGGAACAGCTTGAATATCAGAAATAACAGACTAAAAAAACCCCTATGATTAAAATCTAGATGGAGAAAAAAATGTTAGGAAAATGACAGTGGTTAGAATAGCAGTATCACTACAGAATCACAAGGCTCCCTGTTGTTTTTATTTATGTATACCATTGGTAATCACAGGCACCCAAGTTTGGATTATTGCTTGGGTCCTCCATTCCTTATCTTCCTCTCTCTAGATGGCTGCACACAGCCCCCTTGGAGAGCTGCTTTCAGTTCTTGTTTATAAACTAATTGGGTTCACTCTCAGAACAACAAAACTATCACCTTTGCTTAAAGGAAAATTATTTTTATTATGTATTTAACTATCAGAATTCCCTCAGGTTGTAACCAGCACCACTGTTCTTACTTTACAATCATACCAGAAAACAGATTTCACTGGTTAGCTCACCCCTCTGGGGGTCAGGCACCCAATCTACTTATGATAGTCTCTGCTAAGTAGTATGAGCAACCTATGTAGTTAAATAGTTAGGTGCTCAAATGGCAGTTAATTAGTCAAGGAACACTTGGGCTAGGCTTAATAAAAGGTTAGTGGAACTCACTCAAGCAGCTGCAGAGCACACAAGAGTAGAAGCTTCCAGGGAAAGGCATTCAGGAGAGCTGGTTTAAGAATTCACCAAGAAAGGAGGCCTAGGAATGATGATTCTGGAGGGAGCAGATTCCAAGAAAGCAATGAGTGACAAAGGAAAGTCCCCTCCCAACAAAAGATTACCACCAGAGTGTGGTAGGAAGTCCAGGTTGTTGAGGATCTACACACTGCTCCAGAGGACCTGAACCCAAGAAGGATCCATTACCCAAGTGAAGACAGGCAGCCTGACTCCTGAAGAGTATCTTGGATTGAGAGACTCTTACCGGCACAGAGCCTGAATAGAGGAGACAGATGGACTAAGTAGGAAAGACAGACTAATGTTTACTCTCCCTCCAGCTCTCCCCTAAGCTATGACCCCTTCATGCTTTTGGGATTGTGTGCAGGTGTACCCACACAGTTAAGAGTTACACAGATGTCTTGCAAAAATCCACCAAAATCCTGAGGAGATGGGGCTATTCACATGGCAACCATGGGTGTTTGCCAAGAATCAAATTGGTAAGTAATGTAGGGGGAGGAATTTCCTAATGGTAAAATAGATGATTGGTTTAAGAAGGGACAAACTAGGCCAAGAGCAATTACCAACTTCCATAGATGAAGTAACAAAGGGGTCGTTTCTGTAATTCAAATTCATAGAATCATAGAATCATAGAATAATAGGACTGGAAGGGACCTCGAGAGGTCATCGAGTCCAGCCCCCCGCCCTCAAGGCAGGATCAAGCTCCGTCTACACCATCCCTGACAGATGTCTATCTAACCTGTTCTTAAATATCTCCAGAGAGGGAGATTCCACCACCTCCCTTGGCAATTTATTCCAATATTTGACCACCCTGACAGTTAGGAATTTTTTCCTAATGTCTAATCTAAACCTCCCCTGCTGCACTTTAAGCCCATTACTCCTTGTCCTGTCCTCAGAAACCAAGAGGAACAAATTTTCGCCTTCCTCCTTGTGACACCCTTTTAGATATTTGAAAACCGCTATCATGTCCCCCCTTAATCTTCTTTTTTCCAAACTAAACAAGCCCAGTTCATGAAGCCTGGCTTCATAGGTCATGTTCTCTAGACCTTTAATCATTCTTGTCGCTCTTCTCTGTACCCTTTCCAATTTCTCCACATCTTTCTTGAAATGTGGCGCCCAGAACTGGACACAGTACTCCAGCTGAGGCCTAACTAGTGCAGAGTAGAGCGGCAGAATGACTTCACGAGTTTTGCTTACAACACACCTGTTGATACAACCTAGAATCATATTTGCTTTTTTGGCAACAGCATCACACTGTTGACTCATATTCAACTTGTGGTCCACTATGACCCCTAGATCGCTTTCTGCCATGCTCCTTCCTAGACAGTCGCTTCCCATCTTGTATGTATGGAACTGATTGTTCCTTCCTAAGTGGAGCACTTTGCATTTCTCTTTATTAAACCTCATCCTGTTTACCTCTGACCATTTCTCTAACTTGCTAAGGTCATTTTGAATTATGTCCCTATCCTCCAAAGAAGTCGCAACCCCACCCAGTTTGGTATCATCTGCAAACTTAATAAGAGTACTCTCTATCCCAATATCTACATCATTGATGAAGATATTGAATAGTACGGGTCCCAAAACAGACCCTTGAGGAACTCCACTTGTTATCCCTTTCCAGCAGGATTTAGAACCGTTAACAACAACTCTCTGACTACGGTTATCCAGCCAATTATGCACCCACCTTATCGTGGCCCTATCTAAGTTATATTTGCCTAGTTTATCAATAAGAATATCATGCGAGACCGTATCAAATGCCTTACTAAAGTCTAGGTATATGACATCCACCGCTTCTCCCTTATCCACAAGGCTTGTTATCATATCAAAGAAAGCTATCAGATTAGTTTGGCATGACTTGTTCTTCACAAACCCATGCTGGCTATTCCCTATCACTTTATTACTTTCCAAGTGTTTGCATACGATTTCCTTAATTACCTGCTCCATTATCTTCCCTGGGACAGACGTTAAACTGACCGGTCTATAATTTCCTGCGTTGTTCTTATTCCCCTTTTTATAGATGGGCACAATATTTGCCCTTTTCCAGTCTTCTGGAATCTCCCCTGTCTGCCATGATTTTTCAAAGATCATAGCTAAAGGCTCAGATACCTCCTCTATCAGCTCCTTGAGTATCCTGGGATGCATTTCATCAGGACCTGGTGACTTGCTGACATCTAACTTTCCTAAGTGATTTTTAACTTGTTCTTTGTGTATCCTATCTTCTAAACTTACCCTCTCTCTGCTTGTATTCACTACGTTAGGCACACCTCCAGACTTCTCGGTGAAGACCGAAACAAAGAAGTCATTGAGCATCTCCGCCATTTCCAAGTTCCCTGTTACTGCTTCTCCCTCCTCGCTAAGCAGTGGGCCTACCCTGTCCTTGGTCTTCCTCTTGCTTTTAATGTATTTATAAAAGGTCTTCTTGTTTCCCTTTATGCCTGTAGCAAATTTGATCTCATTTTGCACCTTTGCCTTTCTAATCTTGCCCCTGCATTCCCGTGTTGCTTGCCTATATTCATCCTTTGTTAGTTGTCCTAGTTTCCATTTTTTATATGACTCCTTTTTTATTTTGAGATCATGCAAGATCTCCTTGTTAAGCCAAGCTGGTCTTTTGCCATATTTTCTATCTTTCCTACACAGCGGAATTGTTTGCTTTTGGGCCCTTAACAACGTCCCTTTGAAATACTTCCAACTCTCCTCAGTTGTTTTTCCCTTCAGTCTTGCTTCCCATGGGACCTTACCTACAAGTTCTCTGAGCTTATCAAAATCTGCCTTCCTGAAATCCATAACCTCAATTGTGCTGGTCTCCCTTCTACCTTTCCTTAAGATCATGAACTCTATTATTTCGTGATCACTGTCCCCTATACTGTCTTCCACTTTCAAGTTCTCAACTAGTTCCTCCTTATTTGTTAAAACCAAATCCAGAACAGCTTCTCCTCTGGTAGCTTTTTCAACCTTCTGAAACAGAAAGTTGTCTCCAATGCAGTCCAGAAACTTATTGGATAGCCTGTGCCTCGCTGTGTTAGTTTCCCAACATATGTCTGGATAGTTGAAGTCTCCCATCACCACCAAATCTTGGGCTTTGGATAGTTTTGTTAATTGTTTAAAAAAGGCCTCATCCACCTCTTCCACCTGGCTAGGTGGCCTGTAGTAGACTCCTAGCATGATATCACCTTCGTTTTTTACCCCTTTTAGCTTAACCCAGAGACTCTCTACACAGCTATCTCCTACGTTCATCTCCACTTCAGTCCAAGTGTGTACATTTTTAATATACAAGGCAACCCCTCCTCCCTTTTTTCCCTGTCTGTCCTTCCTGAGCAAGCCGTACCCTTCCATACCAATATTCCAATCATGCGTCCCATCCCACCAGGTTTCTGTAATACCAATGATATCATAGTTGTATTTATTGGTTAGCAATTCCAGTTCTTCCTGCTTATTACCCATACTTCTCGCATTTGTATATAGGCATCTAAGATACTGATTTGATCTTGCCTCCCTGTTGTGCCCTGACCCTCCTTTCTCCTTGCCATTATAGGCCGTAGTCCCCCCCATTTCCAACCCATCTCCCAGTCCCGCACATTCAGCACTCAAGCTACTGTGAGCTTCTCGGCAAACTCTAACTAGGAGGGCGGGTGTTCTGGAATGTGTGGAATGTTAGTTAGTAGATAACAGCATCAGAGAAGAGGATGAGATGTCTTATTTCTTCCAATCAACTAAGCTAACTAATAGATAAGCATTGGGGCTGCCTCTAATGAGGGTGACTCTGGTTTAGGTGTGTGAGTTACAGTCTCACACTGTTTATTTTCAGATTAATAAATTAACAAATTAATAGTAATCCAAAATTGCAGAAATGTTAAAATTCCCACACATGTATCAGCATTTGGAATTTTATGGAACATAAGAACAGCCATACTGGGTCAGACCAATGGTCCATCCAGCCTAGTATCCTGTCTGATGACAGTGGCCAATACCAGATGCCCCAGAGGGAGGGGACACTACAGGTAAACCTCACATGATCCCTCCCCTGTCACCCACCTCTGGAAAAACAGGCTAGGGACACCATTTCTATCCATCCTGGCTAATAGCTATTGATAGACATAACCTTCATGAATCTATGTAGCTCTTTTTTGAACCTTTTTAAAGTCCTAGCCTTCACATCCTCTGGCATGGAGTTCCACAGACTGATTGTATATTGCGTGAAGAAGAACTTCCTTCTGTTTATATTAAACGTAGTGTCTATTAATTTTATTTGATGACCCCTAGTTCTTATAGTGTGTATACAATATTTATATATGTGTGTGTATATATATTATGTCCATATAATATTTTCCTTATTCACTTTTTCCACACCAGCCATGATTTTATAAGCCTCTATCATATCCCCCCTTAGTCTCCTCTTTTCTAAGCTGAATAGTCCAAGTCCTTTTAATCTTTCTTCATATGGGACCTGTTCCAAACCCCTAATCATTTTTGTTGCCCTTTTGGAACCTTTTCCAAAGCCAATATATCTTTTTTGAGATGAGGCGACCACATCTGTACGCAGTATTCAAGATGTGGGCGTACCATGATTTTATATAGAGGCATTAAGATATTTTCTGTTTTATTCTCTATCTCTTTTTTTAATTATTCCTAACATTCTATTTGTTTTTTTTTACTGCCGCTGCACACTGAGTGGATGTTTTCAGAGAACTATCCACAATGACTCCAAGATCTCTCTCTTGAGTAGTTGTAGCTAAATTAGTTCCCATTATATTGTACATATAGTTGGGATTATTTTTTCCAATGTGCATTACAGGCAGTCCCCGACTTACGCGGATCCGACTTACGTCGGAGCCGCACTTACGAACGGAGCTTTCTTGCCCCGGAAGTCGGGGCGAGAAAGCCCCGTTCGTAAGCTGCTCCGGTGCCCCTGGTCTGCTGGAGACCGTCTGCTGCTGCCCCTTGAGACCCGGTGCCTGTGGTCTGCTGGGGACGGTCCCCAGCAGACCACAGGCACCCGGACTGAAGCCGCAGCCGCGGGGGGTCCCGCGCCTCTGAGGCTTTGCCAGAGCAAAGCCTCAGAGGCGCGGGGAACCGCCGCTGCTGCCGCTCCAGTCTGGGTGCCTGTGGTCTGCTGGGGACGGTCCCCAGCAGACCACAGGCACCCTGACTGAAGTCGCAGCCGCGGGGGGGTCCCGCGCCTCTGAGGCTTTGCTCTGGCACCCCCGCGGCTGCGGCTTCAGTCAGGGTGCCTGTGGTCTGCTGGGGACCATCCCCAGCAGACCACAGGCACCCAGACTGAAGCCGCAGCCGTGGCGGGGTCCCTGCCTCTGAGGCTTTGCCAGAGCAAAGCCTCAGAGGCGCGGCACCCCGCTGCCGCTGCGGCTCTGCTCCCAGTGTCCCTGGTCTGCTGGGGGGGGAGGGGCGCAGCTCGTGTGCTCCCCCCCACCCCCCAGCAGACCAGGCTTTTGTTTTGGACTCTGGGGCAGAGCAGCTGGGGCGCTGCCGATTGGTCCTGCAGCGCCCGTGGGCACTACTGGACCAACCCGGCAGCACCCCAGCTGCTCTGCCCCAGGTCCTGATTCAGCCGCTGCTGGTCAGTTTCAGCAGCGGCTGAATCAGGACGTCTGGGACAGAGCAGATGGGGTGCTGCTGGGTTGGTCCAGTAGCACCCCAGCTGCTCTGCCCCAGGCGTCCCCAAGTCAGCTTCTGCTGAAACTGACCAGCGCTGACTACAGGAAGCCCGAGGCAGAGTTGCTCTGCCCCGGGCTTCCTGGAATCAGCTGCTGATCAGTTTCAGCAGCAGCTGACTTGGGGACGCCTGGGGTTCTTAAGTTGATTCTGTATGTAAGTGAGAACTGGCGGTCAGTTTCAGCAGTGTCTGAATCTGGACGCCAGTTCCGACTTACATACAGATTCAACTTAAGAACAAACCTACAGTCCCTATCTTGTACGTAACCCGGGGACTGCCTGTACTTTACATTTATCAACATTAAATGTCATTCGCCATTTTGTTGTCCAAATGGAATTTTAATTATATTGTTTACTTATAACTCTAAGAGCAAAATTCCAGAGATTTATATAAGCTCAGGCATGTCCTATATGTGGCCAATCACATGTAGTCTCCTTTCTGCTTAGGCCACGTCTATACAAACGCTTACTGCACAGCAAGCTGGGAAGTAACTCTACAGCGCTCCCGCAGGCCATACACTCTGATATTCTCTGCTACTGGCACTTGCAATATGTTTCTCAAACTGCAGTAAGTCTAAGTGCACCATGGAACTTTCCAGTGCCTAGCACCAGGATCCACACAGCAGTCAGTGGCAGGTTGCTTTACACTCCAGCTTGCCCTTTGATACATTAAACCCGAGAGCACACTAGGATTTTTTTATTTAAAAATAAAACTTCTGTGGAGCAGATACAAGTACCCTTCTACAGCCATTATTTACAGGAGATTTGTGCACACATTACTTAACCAGAATGGACATTGTACAGCAGAATGTTAAATGGATGATCTTTTGGAGAAGTCCTAAATGTTGTATGCATTCAGACTTTTAGATAATATAATTGTTGCTTTTACCTTGAAATTAGGGGTAGAACACTCAAAATGATGACAGAACTAAGTTTAATAGCATTTTTAGGGGCTAGATGGCCTAGGTGGTTAGTGCACTAACGTCTCATCACTAGAGATCTAAACCAAAATTCCATCCACCTATATCAACAGGTGGTGGAAATCAATGGGGCCAGTAGTGATAGGGGATAGTCCCAGCAGCAAGCCAGGGAGACATTGCCAAGGGACAAAAGATAGGTCTTCTCTCTTGAAGTTTCTGGCACCACTGACCATCTGAGAGAGAACAGTGCTGATTAGTCTGCAATTTCCAGCTCCCAGGATGTAGCCTAGTGTGGGGTCCATGTGGAGCATCTTTTAGCTCCATTCCCATAGCCCACCTTAGCCACCTAGACAGGGGTGCCCTTTTGAAAGGGGTTAGGGGATCTACATCTGTGCATATTGGGATATTGCATGCTCTTCTTCCCCTTCACCTCACAATCAGTGGCTGAGGGGAAGTATGCAGCTCGTGTCACTTACTCTACTGTCCCTTGCTCCACCATCCAGGAGAGAGAGGAACGCACTCATGCTATGTACTTTGTTCTCCTATAGATCAGTTGGCAGAGGACCAGAGTGTATTTTGTTTCTTGTAGCACTTTCAAGCTACAGTGGATTAAGTAGGAATTTAGTACCAAACTGAGGTACTAGAGTTGTTTATTCATCACAACTGCAATTGGTTTCCATGGCAATTAAGGGTATGTGTATATTGCACAGCTATTTCAAGATACCGAAATAACTATCCCGTGTCTACATAAGCCTCCCATTATTTCAAAATATTTTTGGAAATAACAGGTGTGCTATTTTGGCATCCTGGTAACCCTTGTTGTGCGAGGGTTGAGGGGTATTTCAAAACATTATGTTATTTCAAAATCTGGCGCTGTGCCATTGCATAGCACAATTTGCATATCTTATTTCGAGTTTAGGGCATTGTGTTGATGCAGCCTAAGAGAATAAAAAGTTCTCAGAAGTAAAAGATTTAGAATATTGGTATTGGGCTCACGTGACAGGGTGAACAATGGGGCTACTGGGGCTCAGTGTGCATGCGGGTCATATGATGCCACTACTGTAGCTAGAAAGAGTCATAAGCTACAGGGTGATACTTCTGAAGTTGATTCTGCTAGTGCAGTCTCTCACCCCTGCTGCTTGCAGGGGCCAGGGAGGCAGGGAACCACGATCATAGCCAGGATGGAACCAGGTGGCAGCGCCCCTCCCTCTTCCCCTGCTTGCAGGAGAGGATGGTTACAGTGCTGCCACTACCATGGCTGAGATAGGCCAGGAAGTGCTACCAGTGCTGAATCAGTTGCTGCAACCTTTGCCTCTCTTGTCTCCCCTGTGACAAGGATGGCCTGGGGTTACATAATACCACTACTGCAGATATAGAGGGAGCTGGATCCCTGGGCTAGAATGATGGGCAGCAGCACCCCCATCCTCATACATGCTCTTTGTATCCTGCAGGTGATCACTCCAGGAGCTGATCAAAAGGAGCCAGGCAGAACACTTGGTTCTTTCCCTACCCATTTCAGAACATGGTGGCAGTGGTTGGGGTGCATCTATATTTTGTATGACAAGTCATGGCTTCCACTTGGGCATTCTGTGCCTATCTGGTGTCAGGCTCCAGCGGAATGAAATAAATATCACTACTTGAACAGATTAGCCAGGAAATGAAGGAAGATTTAGAAGTATGGAACAGATTGGGATTCAAACACATTGCTTAAAATGGAGTTCCAGGTATAATCTGATGACCCAGAAGGCAAAGATTATTTTGGGGGAAGGGAAGGGAGGGACCTACTTTCAAGGTGAAGAACGTGATCAGAGAGAAAGCTGGGCGGTTCAGAGCATTATCGGAACATTACCTCCCTAGAGATTTTTTCCCCCTATATCCATGGGTGGTCACTATTTGTGGAGAAATGGTTCAGAACAAAAGAGACGAGGAGTCCTGTGGCACCTTATAGACTAACTGAAGTGTAGGAGCATAAGCTTTCGTGGGCAAAGACCCACTTCGTCAGATGCATGCAGAACAAAAGAGTCCGTTTCTGCTGCAAAAAACAATTCAGGCTCCATACTGTAGACAGACAGCCTACAATAGGCTAATATAGTCTACATGAGGCTAAGGCTGCTCATGTCATGAATCTGGTGAGAGCCTTCATTTGACACTGTTTGCTGCTTAACATACTTTACTCATGCCGTGCATGTCCCAGAAGTGGATAATGGTGTTGACAATGCTCTATCTTGATTTTGGGATAACAAATTTTGGATACTCACTCATCCTACCAGCACTGATCTGCAAATGATGCCCAAACAATTTTGAAACATTGGCTCCTAGGCTGTGTTCCCTCTAATTTTTATGTCCATGTGTGGAATGAATTTTCTTATATGCACCAGTATGGAGATGATGTGTGACTTCCGTATTGGTGCACATAATAAAATTCATTCTGCATATGGACGATCTGTGGCAGGGATGGGGCTGCGGGTTCTCTTTCATCTAATTCTTAACTGAGATGTCATGACATGTATTTTCTTTATCTAGCCTTTTGGGAGCTGGCAACCGCATTTTTAGACCATTCCATGACATCATCTATACAGGAGAAAAGACAGAGCCTCACCCTAAATGCCTCTGCTTTAGGACCTCTTGCATTCCTGCTGGTACTTTGTGAAGAGGAGTCAAAAGTTCCATGAGGCAACTTGAAAGCTGTGATGCCAAGCTAGTATGTAGCAAAGGAACCTTTAAGAAAAAGTGACCATTGGCCCAAGGACTCTCCCAGTGAGAGTTCTTGCCAAATCCATTTCATACCATTAAATCATTATGAATAAAAAATATGGTTGCAAAAAATTTATAAAGGAAAGATGGAGATTGTTTGAATTATCCCTGGAGTCACAATGCTCCCATGAATGAACTACTTGAGCTGTTGATCTGACTCTGGGGCTATCATCTATATAATCCACAACAATTTAGATACAGAAATCAAGTATAATTTGGCTTATTACAACCTAATTTCATCAAATGTAACCTATGCATGAGATTTAAATTAATTTTAGGTATATAGGAAGTTCAGAGTCTGTTCTTTGGTTACAGAAAAGTAGTTTGTGAGAAAAAGGCTGACACAGGTAGGATACCAAAGTGTATTTTAATGCAAATAACTAACATATTTTCTTGTAAATTCTCAGAAAATTAATTGTGTGTTCAAAGAGTAAGCACTGTGAGTTTGGGCCACATTCTGTATTTTTCATACATAACAAAAAGTACAAAATGCAATTCAGCCCTAACTATTGAGATGTGACTAATGCCTTAATAATGGAAAATAGACAGATGATTCTATTTTGACTTTTTGTGACCTCCATTCATTATTAGGGTACTCCTTATAGATACAAGTACTGTTAAAGTTTTAATTATCTCTCAGTGCTGCTATGGTCTCTTGATGATTCACTTTACTCTTGCCATTGCTTAAGCTTCTGCCCTTATTCTGCTAACAAACCCACCCAACAAATTATGATACTGAGTTAATGCTGAGATTTATTAACTCTGTGCTTCTCTAAACGAGGGCTTCAAAACAAAGCATCATAGTATCATACTAGGCCATATTGTGGTATGCTAATTTAGTGCTAGATGATTGGTTCCTCAGGCACAACAATGAAAATACCAACAGATGAGTGTTTTAGCAATAATAACTCTCACAGATGGCACTGGTATCTATGGTCGCAATTCTGCAAGATACTAAGCATTCTGGTCCAATTCAATAGAGCACTGTTCACATAGTTAAAAGTAATCCTGTACTTTGCTGGATTGGGTCCTGAGTTTTCAATACTTTGTAAAATAAAACCCAAGAGACTGAATGTATTATCAATCAATCACTGTTTCCACAGGATACCAATATTAATTGTTTTGATAGGGTTGCAAGAGGCTTTTTTTAATCACATACTACCCAGGATTTCTTGCAGACTGTCTGTTAAGATGCTAGCCCTTTGTTAAGATGGATCCCATTAAGTACAGGTGATGCATGCACAGGACTCTGGGTATGACACTGATCAGAGAATTAGAAGAGTCCTATAAGGAATGTAAGGAAGTAGTTACAGAAGATGGCAAAAGTAAGAGATGTACATGAAACATGAAAACAATGATATTGAGTATTTTTCTGTTTAATATTATTGTCACTTAATTTGGTATTACTTGAGTTACTGAACTACAAAACAATTACTAAAAACCAGAACAGGAAACAAAAGAATGATCTCTAAGGCACTTGTACTTTTTACAAGTGCATCTGACCTTGAACAATTCTGGTGCAAAGAGCGCAGAAAATTAGATTCATATTTACAAGAATTCCACACAGTGATCATCTAAGTCTGTAAAAGTCTCCTGACATATTTTCCAGGTTGTTCTCAAAAATAGGTGAGAATTTTCTTCCTCCAACATCAATAAGCTTCCCATGAGAGATACTATAGCAAGGCCTGAGGAATAAGAAGCTTCAGAAACATGGCCTTTTCTTTGCAGCTCAAGAAAAAGGACAAGAGCAATGGATCAAGGAAGCTTAGATATTGTTCATGCTTCAAATTAATCTTTGAGTAGCTGATGGGTTATAAGCGACGGATGAATGAGGAAGTAGAATTTTACCTGCAAATGTTGTTTCTGCATCACAGAAATGCCCATCAAGACAGATAGGTGACAGCTCTTCTTCACCAGCATCAATAAGAAGGTAAAAGTTTAAGAGTGAGGTACATCTTGGAAGATATAAAAGTAAAAGGGGATAAAGGATTTTTAAGAAGCTGATGAGGAAAAATAGCAGAAAAGCAATTACTTCATCTGGTAAATCAAGACAAAGCAGTGTAGTCTATAAAGCAGCTAACATTTACAGGAGATGTACTCCTAAAGATCAGTAGCTAGACCATGCAATAAATCTCTCTGAGATGATCTGAAAAATCTTTTCATGTGTGTTTAAAGAAGAGAGGTCAAATATACACTATTATATGATGGCTTCTCCATACAAGTTGTACACAGGTGTAATACAATACTCAAAGAGATGTATAAGTACGTACATTTGTAACCATTATGTATAATTTGTGCAACAGAGGAAAATCTATCGTGCCACCAAAACTTTCTCTTACAAGATATACATTGATAAAATGAAAACACATAATAAATATGTGGTTCCTTAATAAACCGATAAGGAATCTGTTATAACACTTCTTTATATAATAAAGATGTATGTAACAAAATCCTTGACAAGTATAGTGGACCAAAAAAAAAGGAAAATTGTTAAAACTAACTGGAAATAAGAAAACTATGTAGAAAATATAAACATATGTACATTAAACAAACATCTATACTGAAGTAAGAGCCCTTGTCGTGCCATTTATAGTGTTTTGTGGGACAAAGGATGGTATGCATTATAAAGAAGTAACATTTTAACAATTAGACTCGGATAGAGCTGTATCCACAATACACTTAACATACCCAAGATATCCTTTTAAAGATTAAAAACTCCTGTATTATGCTTAGTGCATGTACAATAGAGTTTGAAATGATAACAGTATAATAATTTCAATGAAGAGGTTAAAATGTTTTAGTGAAAGCATTAATGTTACAAGGCTTTGTATTCTTAGAAAGAAAATAAAACAATAACTCTATAAAGCTCACAAAATAAACTACATAAACCATTTTACAAGAGGGATATACTTTTCCTTCTTTTCTATGAATGTTTAAAGCTCTCCTTCAAGCTCTTACTAAATCTATTGATCTGTGAAACACACTGCACTCCAGGGAAGCAATTCACTTGACATTATATATCAAATGATGAGATGAATAATGATCATACCATTTGGTAATTAAACGTCTTACAAACCTTTTAACTGACTGAACGTCTAAAAGGTCAAATGAGGTCAAACTTTTTATTTTTTAACTCTTCTCTTATATTAACCATATAAAACAATCAACTTTAAAAATAGCAGTGATAACAATAACTGGTAAAACAAACATTTTTTCCCATCTTTATTATTATATGGTTTGAATACAGACAGCATCTACTACTTTGCTTTCATCACCCAAGTTGTATTATAATCTTAATTGTTATGCTTTTAAATAAATGGACACTTGCAGATACGGTACACTCTACCAGCAGTTTAGTTGGATGAAGAGAAATAGACAGCACATATAGCAAATATAAACTCTATCAATGAATCAGATAATTGAAGTAAAGCTACATGACGCTTACTGTGTAATGCAAGAAACATGATTTTTTTAAAGAATGAACATACACCATCTAGCTGTTTAGAAATCCATTTTCAATATTTATCTTCTCTATATTTAAAATTTAATATAATCTTATAAAATATGCAGACACTAAAAGAATTTATGCTTTACTTTTTTATTTGCTCACAACCGCCTGGAATTTATTAGCATTTTATATCTATTAACACTTAATAGGTTAGATACTAAACTCAACTCAAATATATGAGAAAATATTTTCACTTGCAGTTACAATGTGTGTGCCTGAAAACATATACATTTGTGTATGTATATTTGTTGTATATGTATATTTGCTGATCCAAACCAAGTGTGGTGCTGCACAGGGTCCATGTGTATTTTTAATGTGTAAATGTATTGCACCAATGGCTACAAGTATTGCCCTAACAGGTTTGTTAAATTTTTGCTCCCCATTCAAGAAAGCACTTAAGCATGTGCTTAAGTATCATTGCCTTCAATGTGATTTATGCCTAGGCTCATATGCTGTCCTGAATAGAGGTGCTTTCCTGAATCAGGCCTTCAATGCCAGAAAAGATTTTTTTTCTCCCTCAACATAAATTACCACCAGCCTAATCACAAACAGATTCACGGATACCAAGTATTTTAAGGATTTCTTACGAGAGTTTTGTAATGAATTCACCCAGAAGACAGAGGAGTACTGACTGACCTGTGAAGAAAATATTTGGAATCTTTGTAAAACACAAATTAGGACAATGTGCCCATGGCAACTTTTAAGTGAGTGTGTTTTTTTATCTCAATAGCTGGAAGAAAAGGGATATTGCCTGCACTGGCGTTCTCTTATAGCAGGTAGAGAGAAGGGAGAAAGTTTACAGTGATGGGCAGGAAGCAGTTCTGGGCAAGGTCAGGATAAGGTCACTGCACTTCCCATCCTCCTGACAGGATGAGTGGAAAGGTGTCCTGTCTTTCTTCCAACATGGGTGGACAATATCAGATAAAGTGTTTGTTCCATCATTTTTTTAAAGCCATTTTTCAATTCTGAGAGAATTAAAAGGTTCAAATTAAATTATAAAAATATATGTCATATAGAAAACCTATTTACATCGTACAATAGTCACTTTCACTGTCTTGATTCTGCTGCCAAAAATTCTTGTCTTCGTTTTGAGCTTCTTGTGCCCATGCCTCATATTCTAATGTAATTGCAAACAGTTTACCAGTACAAGAGCCACTTACTTATTTTGTGGCAATACTGATCCACAATAATGTAAATCAGGAATTCTGAGCTACAAACTCACTGTGCAACTGAAGGGATCACAGAGTTTCCAAAAGGTCACCACAATTCTGTTTTAGTAGGAGAGTCCTTTCAGTTTGACTGTGATTTGAAACAATTCTGCATGAGAGCTTTGGCTCTGCCCCCATTTAACAGAGGCCAAGTGCTAGCAGATGCAGCATTAGGATGATATCAACTTCAGAGCTTTTTCTCTCAACACTGAGCTTACCTATTCTGAGAGAACCCGGGGGAAGGAATAGGAATTCAGAGAAACTGCATCAGTTCTGCACCTGTAGCTTAATCATAGTCACACTACTAGCAAGGAGTATTCCTATAGTCCTTGACTTCTCCAATCAACCAATCTGCAACTCAGAGGAAGGAATCCAGTGTGGTGCTGGGGCTTGCCAGGGCACATATATTTGCCAGTTGAGAGAGTAGATGATCAGGAATGCATGCTACATTAGGAGGTGGACAGTTTTGGCACCTGAACTAAGGACTGCTTGCCGACAGAGGAGGAGAAAGAGGGTGGACAGCTTATTGCAAACTTCTCCCATGCCCAGAACACCCAGTCTCCAGGTCCCAATCTTCTACCTATTGCACAATATTTCCCTTTGCTTGAAGCAGATGCCTAGCACAATTCTAACACAAGCCAACACCTTATTTCCTTCCTTAAAAGAGGAGCATATAGTTCAGCAGTGTCCGTGGTTTTGTATAAGGTCTTCATATTGAACAATCATATGTTCTTGCATACAATTGCTTTAGAACATAAGAACATAAGGACGGCCGTACTGGGTCAGACCAAAGGTCCATCTAGCCCAGTATCCTGTCTACCGACAGTGGCCAGCACCAGGTGCCCCAAAGAGGGTGGACCAAAGACAATGATCAAGCGATTTGTCTCCTGCCATCCCTCTCCAGCCTCTGACAGACAGAGGCCAAAGACACCATTTTATCCCATGGCTAATAGCCTTTTATGGACCTAACCTCCATGAAATTATCTAGCTTCTCTTTAAACTCTATTATAGTCCTAGCCTTCACAGCCTCCTCTGGCAAGGAGTTCCACAGGTTGACTACACGCTGTGTGAAGAAGAACTTTCTTTTATTAGTTTTAAACCTGCTACCCATTAATTTAATTTGGTGTCCTCTAGTTCTTCTATTTAGGGAACTTATAAATAACTTTTCTTTATCGGCCCTCTCCACACCACTCATGATTTTATAGACCTCTATCATATCTCCCCTCAGTCTCCTCTTTTCTAAACTGAAAAGTCCCAGTCTCTTTAACCTCTCCTCATATGGGACCCGTTCCAACCCCCTAATCATTTTAGTTGCCCTTTTCTGAACCCTTTCCAAGGCCAAAATATCTTTTTTGAGGTGAGGAGACCACATCTGTACACAGTATTCAAGATGTGGGCGTACCATAGTTTTATACATGGGCAGTAAGATATTCTGGGTCTTATTTTCTATCCCTTTCCTAATAATTCCTAGCATCCTATTTGCCTTTTTGACCGCCGCTGCACACGGTGTGGAAGTTTTCAGAGAACTGTCCACGATAACTCCAAGAACACTCACAATTTATCTCCCATAATCTGGAGAATTTAAGAATTTATTTTATGCCAAAAATTCAAGAGACTGCTTTCTATTATGGTCAATAACAGACACAATTGGATTCACATTAATACTTCAAGGTTGGATGCAGTGTAACACAGATTCCAAAACTTCTGCAGGCCATTCAGCTTCCCTGCTGAATACTTTATGCCCCAGAACCAGGGGCAAAGAAATGAAAGAGCAGTGCTTCCTGATCCCTGCTGGCACAGGGATCAGGAGGGGATTTTTTTCCTGAATTCTTCTCATTGTCCAGGAATGCCAGCCATTTATCTTTTCATTCTGCTCATTGAGATAGTGTTATTTTGGAATAACTGACATTATTCTGGAACAACATAGTGTGCATCTATACTATAAGCCTTTATTTCAAAATAATGTCAAGCTGGAGGACTTCCTACTCTGACTCATGGTAACCCTCATTTCATGAGGAGTTCTTCCCTCAACTTCCTGCTATGTACACAGCGCCACAAGCCGAATTAAGTTATTTCAACTTCAACTATTCAATTGACGCTGCTGATATTGTGTAGTTTAATTCGACGTTAGCCCTGCTGTGTAGACATACCCTAGGGTATGTTCTTCTGTTTAGAATAATGCTAATGCTTCTGGTTGAGCCACTGAAGTTAAGAGCAACTGTCTGAATATAATCAGTGGGGATCAATATTCCATTGTCTTCTGTGCTCAGTAGCAGAAGGGTAAAGAAGATAGCTGCTGCAATAAAGAAGTAATCAAATTATGTGATTTTGTTTTTGGGGGAAGGGAAAAGGATAGAAAGTACCTACTGAGAGCAGAAGGGAAAGAGAGGCAATTTTCTGGCCTTTAAAAAATATATTTTATTTTATATATTTCCAATTTATATATTTTCAACTTGTAATTATATTAAAAATATTTTATATATTGTCAAATACACTTCGTGACAAAGAACTGCAGAAATCAGATTATCTGGTGAAGAGACTCTTCAGAACAAAGTGAGCCATGTATTTATTTATTTTTTAAATGAACACTGATAGCTGATCGCCTCCTAACTCAATCCACCCTTCCCACTAAAAAAAAGTTATATAATGGAACTAACATGATCTTTCTCACCGTTCACAATGTACATTCTACTTGTGTATTTTACCTCTTTCCTGATCCTGTGTCTGTCTTGACTATTTTGACAGAGTAGCCATCTATTCTCTCATGTCTGATACCTCAATTGCCTGTCATTTAGAGTGTTCACAGCACCTAGCACAATGGGATCCTGATCCATGACCAAAGCCCCCGGGTACTACAATAATAGATTTAGTAACAACAACATCCAATTATAATGTAACTTTATTATTTTCTAAAAAAAACCCATATAGTTGATATTCTGTTTTGTTTAAAGCAGTGGCACTTGTAAAAAAATAAAACGTAGGATAATACCATTGTTTACGGAGTAGTAGTAGATGTAACTCAGAAGAGAGGAATTGGCTTGACTGATTTTCTGCAGGGAGAAAGATTAGCACAGACTTTATAAATTTCAGAAAATGAAAACAAACTCTACCCAAGAGATATTGAGGGAAAGGTAAATCATGTAATTCCCGTCTTACTTGAGAAGAAAAACCCATGCCATTGCACTTTATCCATGCCTTTAGTGTCTAGTGTGTTGCAAAATCTACTCCTCAGCAGTCATCAGAATCTGAGAGGGAAAGTAGTATCTTTTCTGAGCTCCCCAAAGCTATTTCTTTCAGGCATGGTAGAGAAAAATTGTCCCTCAGTAGAGGCAGAGACCCACTTTATCAGCCCTGATAGCATGATGCCCATTGTAAGAATTATCAAAATTGTCAGCCTCTGACATTAAATAGAAAATGAAGATCAACTCTAGAAAAAAATGTTTGGCTAAATATAGAAAAAAGGCTTTGACTGGGTTGAGTAGGTTTAAAAAATATTTATTATAAAAATAAAATGAATTTGGCTGACTTTATGGCAAGAAATAAAATTATATATGATGATAGCTACTGCTTCTGCTGTTGCCTAACAAAGACAACAAAGTGGAGATATGAGAAGTATCTTCTGTATTAAAAGGGAAAAGGAAGCAAGGACATTCAGCATCTATCCTCCAATGTGACATAGTCATATAAAACCTATTAAGAATTAGATAAATTCATGGAAGTTAGGCCTATAAATGGCTTTTAGCCAAATTTGGATTAGAGAACAAGGGCTAGATCACTTGATAATTGCCCTATTTGGTTCCTTCCCTCTGAAGCGTCTGGCATGGCCAATGCCTAAAGATAGGACACTGAGATAATGGACCATTAATCTGACTCAATATGGCCATTCTTACATCTACTCTGAAAAAAATTACTGGATATTATAGGCACATTGATATACAACAATAAAGTACTAATCATACATATTATACCTTTCCATCCAACCGTTATCTTCCAATACAGATATTCACAACCTGACCAAACTAATAAAGAAGTTCAGCACTACATAAACCTGCATACTGAACTTCAGAAATATAAGAATTCCCATAGGCATTTCAACAAAGTTTATAGCAACTGTTCACTCAATTCCCCCATTTAAATGTACTAAAATGAGCTGAAATATCAGTCCATTTAACACCTACCATATTTAGCTCTTAAATATTCCCCTGATGCACTCCAAAAATGAGGAGAGAAGCTAATGAATGTCAGCAACTCTATCTTAGAGAACTTATAAATATTGTAAAAGTATTTGGTTTCCTGGGTTACATTATCTCCTTCGCATGCTCTCAGGTTTTGTCACCAACAAATTATTCTTAAAAATCAATTAACTGCTGTCCAAATTCAAGCAGGACAAAAACAAAAATTGAAGTATGTCAGAAAAATACATTTACTTTTGGCTAAACACCCTAAGAGTGTTGGAAAGACATGCTACTTTCTTATCATAATGTAGATCTATCCCCATAGACTCTGAATGAGTCAATAAGGATAAGGTCTTAAGCCTATCACTGATTCACTGACATTCCATGCAGATACATTTCACCTACATTCTGTCAATTAAGGGATCAGAGCCACATAATGTACAGATACTGTCTATTCTCCTTCTCTGAAGACCTCAGATTCAAATGAAGGCTTTCCCCAATCTTCTCTTTTAGGTCCTTGAAATACTGAGCTTACAACTTTTAAATTGTCTCAGAGGGGTAGCCGTATTAGTCTTTAACTAAAAAATAAAATAAAAAAAACCAAGAATGGTCCTATAGCACCTTAGGGTATGTCTACACTACAGCACTAATTAGTTAATTCGAACTAAGCTAATTCGAATTAATGCATCTAGACCTAAAAACTAGTTCAAATTAGCATTTTGCTAATTCGAACTAGCATGTCCACATTGAGTGGACCCTGAACTGAGGTTAAGGATGGCCAGAAGCAGTGCCGGCAGGGCATCAGATTAGGAATTAGAGCGTGGAGCTGCTGTCTCAGGCTAGCCGAGGGCTGTGCTTAAAGGGACCCGACCCCCACCCCGGACAGACAGTTCTCAGGGGTTCCTCGCTTGCAAAGCAGTCCTGGCTTGGAGTGCCCTGAGTGCCCACACTCAGCACATCACAGCACTTGGCCATCAGCCCGGCTGCACTTGCCGCAGGCTGCCATACAGGGTGGGGAGTCAATCGGGGGGCTGCAGGAGAGCTTCCACCCCGAGGAGCCTCCCCATCGGGGTGTCATGCCCCATTCCTCCCTCACCTCCTTCCACTTACCCCTCCCTAGCCCCCCTTCCTGATGTACAAAATAAAGGACATGTGTGTTCAAAAATAGAAACTCTCTTTATTGAACAAAACTCAGGGAGACTGGGAAAAGGAGGTGGGAGAGGGGAAGAGAGAGGATGGGAGAGGGGAGGGCAACTTTTTAGCTTCGAAAACAGGAGACTGAGGGGGGATATAATAGAGGTCTATAAAAGCATGAGTGGTGTGGAGAGGGTGTATAAAGAAAAGTTCTTTGTTAGTTCCCATAATATAAGGACTAAAGTACGGCCATTCTAAGCTCAGGGCTCAGAGTCGGGGGTCTCAGTGGATCACCTTGATTTTCATGCAAACTTGCTCTTGGGTGGCCAGGCTGGCAGCTATCCTGCCCTAGACGGCCACTTTCCTGTGCCTAGTGCAGAGGTCATGGATGAGGTCCACGATGTCCGCACTAGACCAGGCGGGTGCCCGCCTCTTGCGGCCCCAGGCAGGCTCCTGGGAGCCGCCAGCCTGGTCCCGGGAAGAGGCGGAGGACTAGGTGGCAGCGGGTGGCTGGCTCGAGTCGTGCCAGGTGCAGGGTCTGCTGGCTGGGTGCTGGCAGGCTTGCACCTGGCATGGGCACCATAGCCAGCCCTTGCCCCTTTAAGGGCTCCGGGGCCGGGAGGGAGGCAGATGAGTTTCCCTGGTGGTGCCCAGAGTGGCCACCAGGGAAAGCTGGGGAGGGCTAGTCTCCCACTAGTTCGAATTAAGTGGCTACACAGCCCTTAATTTGAACTAGTTAATTCGAACTAGTCGTTAGTCCTCATGGAATGAGATTTACCTAGCTCGAATTAAGCGCACCGCTAGTTCAAATTAAGTTCGAACTAGCGGTATGCATGTGTAGCGCCTATCAAAGTTAATTCGAACTAACGTCTGTTAGTTCGAATTAACTTTGTAGTGTAGACATACCCTTACAGACTAACCCAAAAATATACAGATAGTATCCTAAGCTTTTGTGGTCACAACACACTTCTTCAGATTGTTTTTTTAACTTTTAAACTGTTAACTGGATTGGTTTAAGGGCATACAGAGCTTTTCACTTCTAAAATCACCAGTTCAAAGCCAGTCTGGTTGGCAGTAACTGAAAGCTCTTACCATTAAAATAGTTGTTTTATAGCCAAATGTTAAAAATATTGAGTAATCCAAACCCTGGAGGACATGTGAAAAAGGTAATCTCAGTACAGTATTCAGCGGACAGGATCCTCGTCACATGATGAAATAAGATTAATTTAGATGCCACTCTTGAAACAAACAAAAAAAATCCTTTTTACCGTTTTCTAAGTACATGTCTATATTCAGTGTTATACTGTAGTTATGCCAGCAAACCCTGCAGAAAACAGGCAACCTACTTTAATGGAAAAGGTTCTTCTATCGTTGTAGGAACACCACTTCCCATGTAAGGACAGATTTACACTTACTTACAAAGAGATCAGCACTGAGGCAATCAGTCTCCCAGGGTTTGATTTAGCAGATCTTCTGAAGACCAACTAAATTGACAACTGATTGCACTCTTTTAGACTCCAATACTCCTTTGGAACTAGAAGCGTAAGGGAAGTAGATAGGAGAGTTTCTCCTGTCAACTCCCCGCAGTGGAGACTCTGCGGCAATACAACCTAACGTGCGGCAACTCCAGCTATGCTATTCATATAGCTAGAGTTGTGTACCTTAGGTCAACATTGCCCCATAATGTAGACCTGCCCTAAATCAACACATGGGTTAGGTCAGAATACCTTCTCTATACAGGGATGTTGATTTTTTATCAATGAAGCAGAACGTAAATAAACTGCTATTTGTTATCTACTTTATTTTTGAGAGACATTAAGACCTGAAAGACTGAAGAAAAATGTGTGATTGACCCTGGGGATGGAAAAACAGAAAGCTAAAAATACAATCAAGTGGGATGGACTTGTGCAATAAGCTTTCATTCCTTCTATGGCACGACAATGCTGCTGTTGAAATTTTAATCTCTCCCCAAGAATAGCATGAATGACAAGGCGAAACAGAGGTGAAAAATAGTGAATCTGCAAAGAGGAAAGGAGACTGAAGCAACCTTCCTAAAAGCCTGCCCACATCAATCAAATTCTTCTTCACATTCACCACAATCCTAGCAGAACGGCTGTGGAAGCATTTGGCCAGATCCCTGTTGCCACCATAATGATGGAAACAACAGAGAAAAGCAAGATAGTTCTTCTCAGAGCCCAGCTGAAGCAAGGGACATGATTATTTACCATTTACCAACTGTATGTTATTTTCAAATAACTCATTCGTATCTGTAATTTTTAAACAAATGTTCTTCAAAACTAGTCATGATTACATTGTCACTAAGTGCCAAACACAGTTTCAGGTTATGAAATATTTGAACTTTCTGATCTTGCCGAAGAGTCTCCACTGCAGGGAGTTGACAGGAGAAACTCTCCTATCTACTTCCCTTACGCTTCTTGTTCCAAAGGAGTCTAAAAGAATGCAGTCAGTTGTCAATTTAGCTGGTCTTTATTCAAATTATTATCTAACAAAATAAGTTTAGTATATTTGGTTTAAAGTTTAAAAATAGAAAATTAAACAGAATTGAAGTTAAAAATTGCAGTTCAAAAATACTTTTTTCAATATAATTAATGTTTGAAAATAAGAGTTTAGAATGCAATAATCTTCACTTTTTCAAAAAAATAAGTTACATGTATTACATAAGTCTATTTAGTGTCTGTACTTTATCTAACTCATCATCTGAACCACAATATATCCTGGCCGCTCTGCTCTCTGCTGGAGTCCAATTAGCTCCAATGAAATCACCAGTGTGAGCAAAGTGGCCAAGAATCAGTGCCATCCAGATAAAGATTAGGAAAACTCAATATATGAAAAGCTCATGTGCCATCACTCTTTCACTCTTATGTATTGTTTTATTTCTAAGACAAACTGGGGCATATTATAAAAACAACATCATATCTTTTTCCCAAGAGAAATGCAGTGAATGCCTGTTTATTCTTGACTGTACATTGTCTGTAACAATGGCTATTATCAACTTTTCTATTATTGTATCACATTACACATTCTTAAAAAATCCCTTACAATCGCATTGTAGATGTTTATTTGTAATAGTCACAAACTGCATTACTATTTAATTAAATTCACAGAAGGTGGTTTTACAGAAAATACACCACTTAGCACTATCAGTTTCCTAAAGAATGGGTTTACTGTTATTTAAACTTGAAGACTGTACAATGTACTGTAAAAATATGCTTTTTTATTAAATTCTAAAAAGCTAGTGATCCACACACTAATCCTTACATAAGCAACAAGAAAAAAAACAGCACAATACCCTTTTTTATGTTATAAAAAAAAATCTCAGAAAAGTAACATTTGAAGCAAAATACAAATTCAATTGAAGACTATGCTAACTTTTTTCAACAATTACAATTTTTTGCAAAAAACATTAATATTTTAAGAGCAAATACAGTAGACCTTTTTTCCTGGTATATTGTGCATAAAAGAGCATTCCTGTCTGCTTCAACGCTTTGCCTTTTTCATGGGCTTAAACCTGTCAAATTATTCCATTTGATTTCAGAGAATTCTCATATGGCAATCTATTTTATTTACTTTATCTTCAATAAAATGGTTCAGTGAGCATTAGCAACTATGAGACACAAGTTTCAATCAGTCGTCTGGCAAAGGCGTCAATCTACATTAGACCTACTGTGCTGTGAGTTGCAGCTAGAAAGCTGGAGTAAGACAGGGCAACAGTGAATGAGTGAGCAAGGCCTAATAAAGCAGCAATGAAGAGAAAGAAAATTCTCCCTAGACACTACAGTACACTGCTTATACAATACGGGTGCCTAGTTCAACACACCAGTAGCTTCTTAATAAAGCTGACAGCTAAAAGGGGGCTCCAGACTCTAACTTTATTTTACATGACAACTACAGTAATAGCCCTCTGTTCTCAAGCAAGCAACATTTAAAAACCTGTATTCCAGTCAGTTAAAAATTATGAATGTGTGTCACACACAGCAAAGAACTCTAAAAACATTTAAGAATTTAAGATTTATGTCATTTCTTCCATAACAGTTTTACATAATTATTGAGGCAACAGCATTTTTCAACTGCTTTCCCCTACAGATTTCTATGATATTTTAAATATAGCTATTGGATTAGCTATAAACCACAAAATAATCAGTGTGTTTGAGCAACAACTCATTTCTCAAGATGATATCATTAAGGACTAATTCTAAAAATTGTAGAGCATCACTTCTAGATGCCATGAAAATGTCTCCCAAAGCACAAACTTTGTAATAAGTGGTGCAAGTTCATATTTGATATGGACTGTAAAAAGCAGATTATTGTAATAGTGCTCTTTCCAGCAAATCAGTCCATTAAGAATGTACTTAATGTTCACTTGAACTGAAAAGCAGGCCAGTTAAAATCCATATTTTGCTACTTTGCATAATCATAGAAAAAATTACTACCTAGTAGTTCCAGGCCACAAATTTGATTTTATAAATGTAAACTACTTTTGATTTTGACAAAAGAAAGTTGCCCTCACTTTAAGATTCCATTAAAAATGTTTCAATGAGTTCCTAAAATATCAGTAATTTGCAGCTGACTACTATTATCTTGCACAGATAATTCAAAATGTTAAAATAAATGGGTCCTTCTTTTATCTAAAAAAAGATTCTAACAAAAAGTCAAGTATTGTTTTTATGTTTCTATCTTTGCTTGGTAGGAATTAGAGTTTAGGTGCAGCCCACCTCATTATTTTGGGGGAAAAAATTTCAACCTTTTTCCTATAGCATTATCCCTATTTGCCTCCCCTCCAATTATGCTCTTATCACAGCAGTCTCCTTCTGGCCGGAAATGTGGAATATGCAGCTTCCTCTGAGGATATAGTTAATGCCACTCCATCAACCAGCTGGCAGACTTACTCTGATTTAGAGACAAAATGCTTCATACTTCAGATCACCAGCAAATTATGAGTTGTTGCATAGTTTCTGAGTCTAGGTCTGTTGCAAAGGAACTACAAGTGACGTTGCTTCACACGTGGACATCAGTGTTCCCCTCTAGTTTTTCCCACCCTACAGCAGAATGACTTTTCTTATGTGCACCAAGATGGGGGTGACATATGACGTGGAGATGATGTGTGACACATGACCTTCATATTAGAGCACATAAACTTCATGTGGCAGTAGTGGGGCCAAGGGATCTGCCTGTGGGAAGGGGCTCAGGGAGTGGGCACAGGGTTGAGGTCCAGGAGTGCAAGGTCTCTGGCTGGGGGTGCAGGCTTTGTGATGGGGTTGAGGATAAGGAGTTTGGGGTGTAGAAAAAGGGCTTCACATTTGAGGAGAGGCTACAGACTGGGATGCAGGAGGCGGTACAAGCTCTGGGCTGGAGGCCTGTGGGCTTTGGGGTGGGGCCAGGGATGAGAGCTTTGGAGTGCAGGAGGGTGCTCAGGGCTGGGGGACTCAAGATGGGGCAGCAGGTTAGGGCTTTGGCTTAGCTGGGTAGCTTCCTGTTTGGGATGGTGGGGAGGGGCCCCTTTCTACTGGCCATGGCAACTTGATGCTGTGGCCGATGGGGAGGGTTCCCTGCTGCTCTCCAGGGCAGCTCTGTGCTGGGGTCAGCGGGGAGGGGAACCCTCTATTGTCCCTAGCAGCTTCAGTATCTCTCTCTCCTTGCTACAGCTCAGAGCGTCTGCATGTGGCTTAATAGCCCCTGTACAGGGCAATATGGGAAGCTGCACAGTCATGCAGCTTAGGGGGAACTTAGCTGGACATGTCAATATTATATTATTTATGCTAAAAATGTAGACAAACATAGTCCTTAATAAGTAAAGACAGTCTAAAAATACAAAGAATAGGATATTGTGCATGAGCTATACTGTTAGTTATGTAGTGTGATCAGTATTGTAGCTGAAACAGTGCAGTGAAGATCAGGAAGCAGAAGCAGCTGAACCCCAATGGCTCCTTTTAAAACCAAAGGAAGGAATCACAAGATTGATGACATATTTAGACAAGCTGGATCAGCTTCAGGTTAGGAATGGCTCACTGCAACTAACCACTGGATAACATTGTAGATCCTGAAAGAAGTCAATTTTAAAACATTCATCCAAAGGAAAGGGCATTTCAATTCTGAATGGAGAGGCTATTCAAGGAACAGAGGAGAGAGGGGGGAAAGCAAAGGGTCCTGTCTGGAGTTGCTTTTCAGTTGCAAAAGAAACTGGCATGAAAAAAATACACTGATACTGTGAGGCAATTTAGTGAAAAAAAAAAATATGGAGCATATCCCAAAGAGCTTACAATCAAAATGTAGGTACAAGATGGTAAAAGGTGTGGTTAACAAAGGCAGATGGTAAGATAAGGTAGAAGGGTTACAACAAGATGACAATTATTCATTTTAAGGACATGCATATCTTGGTGAGTCAATTAATGTTCGGTAAAAAAATCATTAGTATTGCCTCATTTCTAAGAAGAATTGTGTAAAAAGCAAGCCTGAAGGAGGGATTTGAATGAAGTGACTTCTTGCATCAGAATTGGAAGGGAATCCAATAAGCAAGAAAGGATTCACAATAGATGACAAATAGAATGAATATACCTGATGCAAACTCAGAATCTCATGTTAGATATTTTACAATGTGCAACACTTTGCAATTCAACCATAAATATTTTTGTGCAAAGGGAAGCCACAGATTGAAAACTAAGTCTTTAATTGTAATAGTACTAAAGCAAGAAGTAAATTCCTTGAAGATGAGGAGGGGAAACTTTTTTAAAATCCAGTTTGACAATGGAGAGCATTTTCCCCGATTTTCCCAATTTTTTTTAATTTTAAAATTTTCCAACCAGAAATGCTGTGTTTCAGTTAAATTAATTATTCTAACAAAAACACTGTAATTAGAATGAAAATATAGTTCTGATATACATTTATTCTATCAGTACAAAGAAATGGTGTTCTGTCCCTTAGACACTCCGGAAAGTAAATGAGGTATGGAAGAACTTGCATTCAAAATTTAACATTCTTTACTTTTTGAAAAACGACCATAGGCCCTCCCACTTTCCTGCAAGAAATAAAAAAAACTATTGCTAGAAAAGCCAAATACATTTTGGCTTTCTGAACATGAAACTTTTTATGTGGATTATATTTAGCAGGATGTTATGGGCTATAACAGACTGACCTCTGTTGGAAAGGAAACAGAATAATAGTTACTTTCATCCATATGTGGTAGGTAGGACTGTCTTATGGTCCAGACATTTTGGATTCAACAAAAATATATTGCCAAAGTGTTATAGGTAACTCAGTATTAATGCTTTTCTGGCATTACTTGGTACAGAATCTGGTAAAGCTCCAGAAAAAACAGGCTTTTTTTCTGAAATTGCTGTTGTTGGCTGACCAGATTGTAATTGCAGCATGCCAGTGTAACAAATATATTCCTACCATAAACAAACAGTTCTCCAGAATATGGGACATTAACCATGGAGAAATTGGCTAATATGCCTCTCAGGCAGACACATGGCTGGAAAATATAGAAAATTTTCCATCTTTGCTTAGAAAACAGTGTATTTGATCTGCTTTGTGTCCTAAACTTTTCTGGACTGGATAGCATACATGGTAGCTTGGTGAGAAAAAAACATCCTGTACTTACAGGACTACTTTAAATATGTAGCTTATATAGACTCCATATTTCTGTGCCACACCCCAATATTATGATGGTGACATTGCCTGTTCCTTCCCTTGAATTGAACAGGTACCAGGGTGACCAGACAGGATGTTCCATTGGCCACGTAATTACTATAGTTACCATAATATCAAGACCAAGGCAGGGGTCCTGTCTTTCATCTCCTTCCTGTGCTTCTGAACATTTTCCCCATCTACTTGCCCTCTCATTCATTGAAGCAGGATTCAGGGTGTCTGTTTTATTCACCAAAGATTCAGGGCTGAGTTGATGTATGACTGCAAGGTGGCGGTGATAGTGGAAGTATGGGTGGGAGGAATCTCATTACTTAGTTAAATGTTACATATTTGTATCACATTCTTGATTATTATGTTTGCTTCAATTCGTTCACAAATTTCTAGACAATTTTCACCGCCTTCCTGTAATCATATCATTACAGTTTCTAGGTTTGCCAGACTGAGGATGGCCATTAATACTTACAATGGAATCAGTAATGAGCCAATTAACATAAGACGATGAATACACAAGCTCCATAAACTGATGAGTTTGGGAGTAAGAAAGGAAAGATTGTTCAGGGGCTAAGGCACTAGCCTAGGAATTGGCAGACCTGGTTTCAAATCCCTGAGCCATGTCAGATTTCTTGTGTGACCTTGGAGAAGCCACTTAATGTCTCTGTGCCTCAGTCCCCTGCCTATAAAATGGAATTAATAGCCCTTTCTTCTCTTTTAGGGGTGCTGAAATTTCAAAAGACCCAAACACAGAACAGGGATGTGTCTGCTTTTCTATACAAGTGAAGAGTGGCTAATACCAGTGTATACATGCAAATGGACTTAGTTCCGATGATGGTGCCTTGGCAGGGTGTGCCAGTGTAAGACCAAGAGGTCCAATAAGGAGTTAGAGAAGGTCTTTTGGAACCAAATTGTGAGAGCTCTTTTCTGTCAGGCAACAGTTGCTTTTTGTTTGATATCTATGAATTAACTTGTTGCCAAACTAGGAAAATTATCATGTATACATCTCCTTTCCACTGTGTCTACAGCAATACCTATGCAATTAAAAAACAAAAACAAACACAGGATGTTTTAAAACAATTCTTTGGGGCAGTTCCAGACACAGATAACTCTAAAGGAGGTTTCATAATCTCATCATTTGCATATTTATTCCCTCTAAATTCCTTTCCTAGATATACCTAGGTTAGGGTTCTTATTTTTTTAATGTGTATATCCTTCCAGCACTCCTTTGAGGTAGGGAAGTACTATTATGCCCACTTTACAAGTAGTAAATTGAAGCACACTAAGCGTAAAGGACTGATTTCAAAAGTACCTAGGCACCTGAAGATGCAGATAAGCACTTTCAAAAACCCCATTGGCCCCTAAATACCTACACTCAATGATAGTCCCACTAGGTACCCACTTAAATTGTTTAGACTCCTAAAATATCATAGAAGCTGTCCCTAAGTGATCTGCTGTAGAGCAGATCATGGAACTGAATGTGGGTCTTCTAAGTCTCAGGCTGGACCCTCCAGCTGTGGCAACTTGAGAGTATGGGTGCACAAAGTACACAAATCTCGCAATGAGATAATGTGAACATATGGTCATTGAGTTCATGGAGTTGTGTCTGTTCCCAAAAGAACACAGGGTAAGGACACAGGAATTTTAATAAAGTGATGGTGCTGACATGCTAAAAGTGTGTGTGTGTAAACAAATTTTCTAACCAAGACAGTTTAGTTATCTCGCTACTAAAATAGTTGATGTCATGAAGCCAGACATACAAAGTTCACTTTAATCTTTCAATCCCCAAGAGTATGCAATCAAATTTTAAAAGACAAAATGAATTTAATTGTCTTCAATTACAAATGTATCATTTTGGGGATTTACTGCACTGTTACATTCTTCATTTAAAACAAAACTGAACTGTACAATTCCAAAAGTGTTAATGCAGATGGACTCATAGTACATGCAATGTGTAATCAAAGCATCTAGTATAAATATTGCCTCAACAGAAATATTATAAGAATGTGAAAGAATAATTTTCTTTTTCAGCTTCTTCCACAAAAAACTGTAGTATAAACATGCCCATTTTTTATAACTGAAGCATCACTGTGACAATTATTTCCAAAAATTAATTAGTGATTTTTGATTTCTCTTAACTACCTACATTCAACTTTTCTTAAATATTCCAAATGAACTGCTAGAAGATGTACATTTTGCAACTGAGGTTTTTTTTGGGGGGAGGAGGGGGAGCTGAAAAATAAGGAGAGGGAACCGTGATATAAAGAGAATGGGGAACAGGGAAGTCATCCTTCCCTTACTAACATGCCCTCTAACTCCTCTTGCCTACAGTCTAGTCTCTATACAAGTAGTAACACATCTCTGTGAATAATAGGAAGCAACATGAAGTCAACTGAACTATGATTGGAAAATCAGAGATAGTAATCTTAGGGAAGGAAAGCTATAAGCAATATTATTTATAGATTTTCCAGTGCTTGAACTGTACTCACCTCCTTCTTCCAGGCCTTAAAAAGATTTCCTAATTTCAACCTTGAATTGGATTGGTGTCTGAGATCAATTCCAGCATTACTGGCCTATAAAACAAAAGTATTTGTTACTAACATTTCCTCATTTGTCACATGCAAAATGGCCTCTGATTTATTTATAAACTTACATAACTAGTTCCACATTTTCATGAGATGTTTAGTAAAAAGGGTTGGTAGGACACTGTTTACTGTTCTTCAAACAACTAGCCAATGAGCCAGTCATAAGACGGGATTTTCAGGTCTCTCCTCCACATCGGTCTTCTCTCCTGAGCCTCTGGTCTCTCAGGGTGTGTCTAGACTACATGCCTCCTTCGACGGAGGCATGTAGATTAGCCAGATCGGAAGAGGGAAATGAAGCCGCGATTAAAATAATCGCGGCTTCATTTAAATTTAAATGGCTGCCCCGATCTGCCGATCAGCTGTTTGTCGGCAGATCGGGGGAGTCTGGACGCGATGCCCCGACAAAGAAGCCTTTCTTCATCGACACAGGTAAGCCTCGTGAAACCAGGCTTACCTGTGCCGATGAAGAAAGGCTTCTTTGTCGGGGCATCGCGTCCAGACTCCCCCGATCTGCCGACAAACAGCTGATCGGCAGATCGGGGCAGCCATTTAAATTTAAATGAAGCCGCGATTATTTTAATCGCGGCTTCATTTCCCTCTTCCGATCTGGCTAATCTACATGCCTCCGTCGAAGGAGGCATGTAGTCTAGACACACCCTCACTCCGTCTCTTTCTCTCCTCCTTCTACTGCCTCCCTCACCCCTCTCAGCTCTCCTCTGCTTCCTGCCTCTCTCTCTGTCTCTCTCTTTCTCTTCTCCTCCCCCTCCTGCCTCTCACTTGGGGGACCGCGGAGCCCAAATGGCCTTTTGGGCTCCGCACTCTTTTAAAAAACAAGATATGAAAAGTCCTGTCACCAAGAGTAAAGAGAAAGATCTGGCAGACAGATCTTACTTGGGAGTCTCTACAATGGAACAGTTGAAGGAGGACAGCAGAGTAAACTGAAGGAGGAGGACATCATTCCTTAAGGAAAGGATACAGATCCTCAGCTGATTTAGTAGACATGACTCTTTTGAAGTAAACAGAGCAGTGTTGCTTTACATCAATTGAGGATCTGGCCCACATACAGCATAATCTTGGTCTCCTTGCTCCTGGGACATGGGAATCTTCCCAATAGTAATTATGGCCAGTAAAAAAGGAGGCAAAAACTTAAAATGAAAGAGCTAAGTTTGGCTGTATTATAATTACATTTGTAAGAAGTGCTCATCCAGAGACCAAACCATCACTGTAACAGATATCATAAAAACATTTGAAATATATTTTTAAAGACCTTCACACTCTTGGAAAGAAACAGGTCCTACATCCATTTCAAAAGCTGACATGAAACTGTATCTGCGAAATAACAAAAACTGTTTCTAATTTTAAATATTTCCATTGCTTTTTATTACAGCATTTCCAGATAAATGAAGTCAGGATTTAATGTTTCTTGGATTTGTTCCAAAGCCTCATTTGGTAACACTTTTTGTGTGTGTTCTGAAAACTATGACACACAGTTTTCATAGACACAATGATTCTAGTAGTTTCAGTTAAGCAGCAAATCTATTCTATCCGTGCTCTAAATGAGCCAACAAATTCTATTTCTTTAGTATGTGGTAGATATCTCCTTAATCTGATTGTTTCTTATTAGAATTTGACAATATTTATAAGGATATTATTTGTTCCATTCTGTAAGAATTTGTTTTGGTTCTCATTCCACATGAATTCTTCTTACAGCTTTCAAATGAATTCACCAAAACTTGCCAATGCTTCAACAATATTTTGACAAAGTTATGGAGGCTTAATATGGCAACCATTCTTTACACAAGTTGGCCCCAGTCAAGTAAGCAGTTCCACTAAAATCCACAAAACTGATAGCCACTCACCTAAGAGGTATTAATGTAATTGATTTCAGAGTCACATTCATTTTTTACTTGCCACATAGAACACATTTCCTAGTCAACTGTTATAGCCAGGCCCTAAAATACAACCAGATTTGCTCAAATCCAACAAACACTCACCTACAAGATCTTTATCAAGCATTTTTTAAATTAAAATACCTACCCAGAGAAGGGAAAAAATAGATCAACAGAGCCAAAAGAGTACCTGGACATCAGATTCTTCAAGATAGACCCTACAAAGACAACAATAGAACTCCACTTGTCATCATCTATAGCCCCCAACTTAAACTCCTCCAGTGCATTATCAACCATCTACAACCTATCCTGGAAAATGACCCCTCACTCTCACAAGCTTTGGGAGACATGCTAATCTTCACCTAAAAACAACCCCCTAACTTCAAACAAATACTTTCCAGCAACAGCTCAACACACCTCAATCATACTCCTCCAGGAACCCAACCCTGCAATCAACTACCGTGCCAACTCTGTCCATCTATACAAGCAACATCACAGGACCTAACCACATAAATCACCACATCAGAGGCTCATGTGATCCACCAATGTGATCTATGTCATCAAGTGCCAGCAATGCCCCTCTACCATGTATATTAGCCAAAGTGGACAATCTCTACAACAAAGGATTAATAGACACAAATCAGATATCTGAAAAGGTAACACACAGAAACCTGTTGGGAGACATTTTAACTTGCCCAGACACTCATTAATGGATCTCAAAGTTTATATATTATTACAAGCCAATTTTAAAAACCATCTTGAAAGGGAAACTGCAGAACTTAATTTCATGTACAAGTATGATACCTACAATAGAGGTATTTGCTACATTCCACATCTCAACAACATAAAAAAGCCAAACACCAGGTACTTATGAGTACTTAGAACCCACACTATCAGCTTTAGCTTGGACACTCTAATTGACTATTTTTTTCCCCATTTTTCTCCTTTCCTTTCCGTCTCCATCCCCTCTCTTTCTCTGCTATTTATTTGGAACCTGGACTCCTTAAATTCCATTCATCTGAAAAAGTGGGTTGTGCCCACGAAAGCTCATGATACCATTTACATTTTTGTTTTTTAGTCTCTAAGGTGCTGCAGCACTATGGCTATGTCTAGACTGCAAGCCTCTTTCGAAAGAGGCTCTTTCGAAAGATACTTTCGAAAGAGCCTCTTTCGAAAGAAAGCGTCTAGACTGCACGTTGAACTTTCGAAAAAGCGGCTTGCTTTTTCGAAAGAAAGCATCCAGTGAGTCTGGATGCTCTCTTTCGAAGAAGCCCTATTTACATTGAAGAACGCCTTCTTTCGAAAGAGGAACTTTTGAAAGAAGGCGTTCTTCCTCGTGAAATGAGGTTTACCGCCATCGAAAGAAAAGCCGCGTTCTTTCGATTTAATTTCGAAATAATGCGGCTTGAGTCTGGACGCAGGGGAAGTTTTTTCGGAAAAAGGCTACTTTTCCCAAAAAAAACCCTGAGTCTGGACACAGCCAAAATGTTGTTTTTTAAGTTTTTTCAATTACAGAATAACATGGCTACCTCTCTGAAACGTTACAACATAAAAAGTTGAATAATTTACAGAAATGTATATAGTGTAATGGGAAGGAAAAATACTCTGCATAAATCAGCGATTGGAGATGGTAGAGAAATCAGAACAGAATCCTAATTAAATTCTTGTAAAATACAGATGATAACCCTTATCAGCTCATATGTATAATAATTAAATTTGTCAACATAGGAAAGACAGACTTGACCCTGATCCAACAGCTTGCTTCACATAAGTATACCCCTTCTCTCTTCTGACACCCTGACTCACGTTGGGCAGTACTTTCCTAAATAAGTGGACTTCTTGTGGAATAAGATACTACCCCACATAGCCAGAGTGGCGGGATTTGGACCTCAATTATATTAATTGTTACGTTTTTGGAGAACCTATTAAGTAATTCAAAATTAAAGCCAAATTCCAATATCTAGGCAACAGTATAGCTAGAGCTCTGTGTGGATTCTGTTGGAAATAAGCCAGGACGCTCTGGATGCACGTGAAAACAAGCGGAGGATTTATTAGACATCAGCTGATGGAGTGACACGCAGGGGTTACCCTGGTGAACACTGGTTAATTAACACTATACAATAGGTTATATAGTCAGCAGGTGGACGGAGGAAAAATGATTTGATAGGTCTAGCAGCAAGACGAAATGAGCACATAAGCCAATAGATCTACTAAAGATTACATAATATCTCCGCCCATTGCAAAGTAACAGCTCGTTAATTAAGATACAGGTGGTTATTGTTCAAATGCCAAAACATGTCAGCAAAACAGTAATAACATTTTAGTCTGCATAGATGATGATGTTGCTATAGCAGGCGGGTATGGCCTTGAGTTGGTGCAGCACTTGGTTCTCAGGCTTATTATCTAGGAGTGAAGCAAGACAGTTTAAGCAGATTTTATGAATGTTATCTTAAGCAAAATGTGTTACGTTACCAACTGAGACCCTGTCCGAGTGTTTTAGAACGTGGTTGCTATGGTGCCCAGGGTCTTTTACTGTCTGCAGTTTTTATCCTGACTGTGGTGTTCCCAGGCCTTAATCCTAGAATGGAGTTATGCTGTTTAGAGGCCTACTAGCACACTTAGGGCTGCCTCAGTTTACCCTACAGATACCAAATACATATCTGCATCTGTATCTGCAAAAATAAGCCACAGACCCTCATACTGACATTGTCGAATGTGGACACCCTTGCATATGAAGCGAATATGTGCAGAATTGCAGGGTTCAAGATACAAAATTTGTATCCACATCTACATCCATATCAATAAAAATGAGCTGTGGATATCTGCATCTACATCCACAGATGCACATACACGCAGATATAAAGAGGATATCCATGGATTTGCAGGGCTCTAAATATTGCATCACTTTAAAGAACAAAATATTATGTCTATGTGTAGTAGGCATTGTAACTTGTGCTCCTGTTTTCCATTTGTTACATTCACCTGTTGCCTCAGACTGTAAATTCTTCAGGGTTGAATTCTTTGTGTCTGTTATACAATCTGTGTTTACAGTCTATAGGTATTACCATAATAAAATAAAATAATATTATTAGATGCATATGTTCTTCCTCATAATCTCTATGATATTATTTTGGCATGTGCCCACACAAATGAATTCCAGTACTAGTCACTGAGGCAGTTCCAGTTCTTTGCTTGGGAGGTTTCACTAGAGGGCAGCACTGAGCAATTGATCCTTTACCTCAAGAACTCTTCCAGATAGGTTGAGAAAATGGCATGCTCTTCTGCTGTATAAAGAGCCAGATTGTATATCCTCTCTTCCACTTGTAAGCAGATAGGTGTACAAATAATCTGATTGGTAACACTTGGGCTACTTGCATAAGTAACTGCTCACCAATGGAAATAAAAGGTTCACAATCTGGCTCAAAGTTTGCAAATGTCTTAGGTGTGGATATGAAGCACATTTCTCCATGTTTAATTATAAATGTACTTGAAAACTTTTTCAAACATGGCTCAAGCCCAACTTCACAAGATGATTTTGAAACTCCAATTATTGTTAAGGAGACATACAGAAATCTAAGACCAGATCCTATGCTTAAATAAATCAATTTAGCTGCACTGACTTCAGTGAAGTGGGGCTGACTCATATCAGCTGAGGATGTAGATCATTAATGGTATATCTGTTTCAGAGTCCATATCCTGCAGCCTTCTAATGTATGAGCCTTCCATTCTATTGAATATGTCTTTCATAAACAATTTTTAAAATATAATGCAAGATAGTCCTTTGGCTTAAGTCATAACTTCTATAATGTCAATACACATTTGTACTTTATTTTAAAATATATTGTCCAAGTCCAACAACATTGTACAATACTGTACAATGCATATGTTCTGTGCCATATGCATTATATCTGTAATAGAAACACATAGTTCATCTTTAACATGCACAGTATCTGCCAATGTAAGTTTCATTTTCAAGGCATTAACATGATAAAAAGTAGTTTAAAAAGAAAACAAATTTTAAAATGCAGAAAATTAAAACAAAAGCAAAAAAGAAAACATTACTTTCCTTACTGACAGTTCTACCTCTTGAGTAAAACAATCCCTGCAATTGAAAAACACAGGTAGCCTAACCTACATCAGCACTACTGGATGACATTATAATTAACAAGAACATGCAAAATAAATTAATAGTTATGTTTTATAATCATGTCAAAGTGAAATGAGCCCATAAAGAGGCATCAGTACTTATGTGATCTCGTTAGCCAATTTTTATGTGCTATTTTATATTACTACTCATTGAGCTGAAGGTTGTTCAGAGTGTGGATGTAGCAATGTTGGACCCAGAATATTAGAGAGACAAGCTGGGTGAGGTAGCTATAGGTTGTATTTTGTCACTACATCAATGGATCTGAATTTTAAACAATTGGTAATATAAATATCTTAAGCATGTGAACTATTTTGATAGTGCTGTACACAAACCTTTTTATTAGACAAAGAAAAAAACATCATGTATCCTTCCATTAGAGATGCTTTCCTTTTTCTTGTTCCCCCATTTTATACAAATTTGAATTACTGTTCAGATTACAGACCTTTACATTTGAAGACCCTCCAAAACCCATTTTTGATTTTTATGAATTTGAAATAATTTTCTGACCAAAATTTCTCCATTTAACTAAAGAGAAGTTCAGTCATGAAAATACTCAGATTTAACAAAATGTTACAAACTGTAGACCACTAGTCAAAGATTATATCCCTGAAGTCTCTCATAGTAGAAATATCTTAAAGGCCAAAGAATGAGAGCCTCATCATCAGCAACTTACTGTATGATCCCTACAAATAAAATTTGCTTAATCTGTACCTCTGATATGCAATTGATATATCATTTCTCAAGCTAGATTTCCTAAAGATGAATGGGACATTCGTCCAGTGAACTCATCATAAGTCACTGGAGAAAGCAGTAGAAAAGTACAAATAAATGACATGCTCAGAGCAAACAAAACAAAATTGTCTGAATAGTTGGGTGTGAATGTTAAACCAGTCCCTAATTTGCATAGCTGGTATATGTGTGATAAGATTAATGTCAGTGTGAGTTATCTAACAGTAGGCAAGAGTAGTATCAGGTTCATGTAAATTTTTTGAAATATTTAACAAACATTCAAAGGAATCATAACTTAATTTAACTTCACACGGGGTTGTCAGTTTCTAGAAATGTATACTTTATTTTAGTCATTGCACACAGAATCCCATTTGCCTGTTGTACATGAATTCTCTTATGATCCTCATGCTAGTGTTTAGTGACCTTCTACAATAGCATGTGGTGTTTGATACTAAAACAGACTCTTCACAATAAATCAGTTCCTGGCATTCTTTGTGATTTTTAAACTCCCATAAAAAGAGTGCAGGTTGAACCTCCCAAATCTGGGACTCTCTGGTACTGCAACATCTGTGGTCCAGAAGGAAGGACCATGGATGTTGCTGGACAAGAGAGCCCCGGAGGCGAGCAGCATAAGTCAGCTGGGAGTCTCACAGGTGCTGGGGAGCCTCAGAGCAGCCAGCAGGGGCTGGTCTTATGGTTGGGGAAGCCCCAGGCCAGGGAGCTCTAGCAGCGATCGAGAGGAATCCCCAGCACTGGCCGGAACTCCCAGCCCTGGCCAGAAACCTAGACAGCAGCTGAGCTGGCAGCAGCTCAGGGGAATCCCTGGCCAGGACCCCCAGGGGAAGTGGAGTCAGCGGCAGCCAGAAGAAATGCCCAGCTCCAGCTCTGGCCCGGAATCCAAGCAGCGGTGAGGCCAGCGGTGACCAAAGGGAATTCCTGGTATAGGAAACTGACCCTGGGAACCCCGGCATGGGACCAGCAGTGGTGAAGGAAGCCCAGGCTTCTGGGACACCCACAGCCCAGAGAGGAGCTTTGACCTCCCCTGGTCCAGCAAACTCCCTGGTTCAGGATCACTCAGGACCTGACGGTGACAGACCAGGGAGGTCCAACCTGTACAGTCACTTAAATAAAGAACTATCACTAATGTTCGGTAAACATCTGCAACAGCATCTCTCTCTTCTGTGAGTTCTTTGGAAGTGACTGCAACTGATTTCCCTGACTTTGGCATTTGAAAAGATTATCCTTTAAATAGTTATTAGACAGAATGCAGCAAATGAGGTATAGGCAGTAAGGAGAGTGACTTATTTTGTGGCAACTTCAATTCTTTGGGTTGTTTTGGCCCTATGGATTCTTTACCATGATACTTCTCAGCAGTAACTCAAAAGCAAGGTGGCTGCTGAGGATACAAGTCCATTATGGTTTGGAGGATGGCATTGCCAACGATAGTATTAGCCCTGAAAAAAAGATGACATAATGAAAAAGTGTGAATGGAACAGCCTTTAGTAGCAGTACAAATGTGGACTGAGCTCAAACAAGGATGCTGCATCCAAAAGGATTCACAAGTTAAAATGCAACTGGAAAATCACTTTGACAGTCTTTTGAGTGGAAATAGGCTGCCTCTTCATCTGCTTTGCAAATGTTACAATCTAGAAAAGGTCTTGAAGGTCTTAATCCTGCATGTCAGAGTATAAATTGAGAGCCCTTCTGATAACTAATGTGCCTAGCCTCTTTTTCTCTCTGGAGACCTGAGGCTTTGAGAAGATCACTGGAAGATGGATCTCTTGATTTATATATTATTCTGAAGAGACCTTAGGGAAGAACTATTGTAACCTTATTTTTAGAGAAGGCGGTACATCAGGTCTGCCATGAGCACACCAAGTTCTCTCATCCATCTATAGCTGAAGGATACTTATGAGGAATTAAGTCTTGGGGCAGAGAAGAGAACAAGGCAGCCATTGGTTCAAACAGATGATTCCTCGGGGCACTGAGAACCCAAGTAAGATACCACTGAAGGGATAAGTTCTATACAGGAGTTTAATGGAGTCAAGACCTCCAGCTTGTTTTAACCCCTTCTGGGCAGAATGTGGCAGCCACCCTACTACTGGGGGGAAACAAATCATGTAAGTCCTTAAGGAATATGGCATAGTGGGGTGGGCAAAAACTGAAATGGCTTTGATGGATGAGCTGAAGGCTCTAATAGCCAGCCAAATGTACTCTAATTGAGCACATTTCAGAAACCTTGTATCTTTCATTCTAACATGTAGTCTAGGATTTTGAAGAATAGAACTTCGGATGCTTGAGAAGTTAGTGGATTCACTGAAGTTAGTGGATTCTGACCCCTGCCATGTGAAGAGGTACTAATCCTATGCTTTTCTGATCTACAGCATGTTCATTCTCTTACTATCACTCCACTATTATAGGGAAAGGAAGGAAATAAATCTGATAAGTTTGGGTTGGATTGGTCTGGCTGACTGATTTTGGAGTGAGAAAACAGAATGGAAATTAAGTCACGTGGATGATGAATGGGTTGATTTGAGGACTTCAGTAAAACAATAAAAGGTTACAGGCATTCTGTGTGAATAAGTGAGGTTCTGTGGCCTGCAGCGTGGAGGAGATCAGACTTGATCCTGATGGTCCCTTCTGGCCTTAAAGTCAACAAGTCTATGAGAAGAAAGTATGACTGAGGCATAGGGTCTGAAGCAGAAGGACTGAGATAATGACAGAATGGTGTAGTTCTCTAATGTGCATGAGAAACAGATTTTAAGTGATTTTGTGAGAGAATGTCCAGATGTGAATGGTTATTGAGAGAGGAAGGGAGGGAAAGAACACTATGGCTACGTCTACACTGGCCCCTTTTCCGAAAGGGGCATGCTAATTTTAAACTTTGTAATAGGGAAATCCGCAGGGGATTTAAATATCCCCCACGGGATTTAAATAAAGATGTCCGCCGCTTTTTTCCGGCTTGTAGAAAAGCCGGAAAAGAGCATCTAGACTGGCCCGATCCTCCGGAATAAAGCCCTATTCCGGAGGATCTCTTATTCCTCTTTGAAGTAGGAATAAGAGATCCTCTGGAATAGGGCTTTATTCCGGAGGATCGGGCCAGTCTAGATGCTCTTTTCTGGCTTTTCTACAAGCCGGAAAAAAGCGGCAGACATCTTTATTTAAATCCCGCGGGGGATATTTAAATCCCCCGTGGACTTCCCTATTACGAAGTTTAAAATTAGCATGCCCCTTTCGGAAAAGGGGCCAGTGTAGACGTAGCCAATGTGTATGTAGTTGTGCAAATGAGATAAAAGGTATATTTTCAAACAGCCAGCAAAGGATCATATACATTGTGACAAAAGATCTGATTCAGTAAAAACATTGTGGGATATTATCCCCTCAAAATAAGCTTTATTGTATATTTTTCATAAGTTATCTTTTGTTCCCATGACATCAAGGAAGACAGTATAGTCCACTTTTGTTAATTTGCTAGTGATTTGGGTGAAGATTTCTCAAAGTGTGTTTTCTTGATGAAGTGAGGACTTGAGTTGAGATCAACACAGATAAAAAACAGATGTTATTTTCTGCACATGTATATTAAGATGTAGCATCTGTAATCTACCAATATAGTCAAGAAATTCATTCTGTCCCTTTTTGGTAGTATGAGCCCTAAGGCTATCTGTAATCAGATACTTCCAACACTTTCACACTAGCATCTATGTATTGTGCAACCAAAATGCTATGCAAGAGTATTATAAAACCATTAAAAAAAAATCATACAGGCTAAATTCAGTTCCCCATCAGGGTTCTGTTTATGGCCTGCAAGTCATTTCATTTACTGTTGTCCATGGCAGGGTTGCCAGATTATGTTAGTTTCCGTCCACCTCGTTTTTTTCCTACCAGTATTACTAAAGTGAAACACACGTAAACCAAGATCACGTAAAGCGTGGTACATGCTGACTGCACACATTGACTATGAGAGCCATGTGCTCCCTCTGTATCCAATCAGAGCACTGCTATGGTTCAATCAGCACCCTTCACAAATTCTAGGTACAAAGCACAGTTAACAAAACTCCCTTATACCACGAGACCATCTTGGTTATGACAATCTTGCAGGCTGCTGAGATGAAGGAGAGCCACTCACGCTGTCCATTCACTAGCCTAGGTTGCCCATCACTGTGCTAGGTGCTACAAACACACAGAACCAAAAGTTAGTGATATATGATTCATAATTCAGATATGTTTGCTGCCTTTCCGGCTAGCCTGTATGAAGTTTCAACCATTAACACCACAATTTTAAGGAGGAACTATCACATACAATAATTCAAGTCTTGTACTTCACTCAGTGTCCAATATGCAAAAATTGTCTACTTGTAATATTAAGTAAGTACAAAGTTGAGGACTTCCATAGGATTTAATAATAAACTTTTGGACAATCCCACCACTGTTTGAAGAAATGAGCTCTTCACACCACCATCTCTCCCAATACAAATCTTATTGATGTAGCTCCAACAACAGAAGACACAAAATAGATAAAAATATGCACTTCGGTTTTCAAAAAAACAACAAAAACTAGTTATTCATAAAGAAAGATTTGGCAGGAATAAACTTAGCCTATTTAACAGATAAAAAGAAATAACTTCTGAACAAAATAAGAGGCCTAAGTTAATCTAGCCATTTCTTCAGATTCTCATTTCTACATTAACTTGCACAATAAATGAGTAAAGCAATTCCCATAGCAACCTCCTTCACCATAAGATGAACATGGTATCCATGAAATACAGACCATCTTCTATACGAAATACACAAATCATAATATAATGGGGATGTGTGTAGCTTTTACACTTTAAAAGCCATAAATTTTCCAGGACATAGACATTTTCCTATTTCTTATGCTCATTTTGTGACTTTCTTTTGACAATCAATCAAATTTATTTGAATGAAATGGCCTTCATGCAAACACCTCAGGGCACTGAACAAAATCAGTATAAAAATAAATACACTAAAATATTAATAGGCTGAGCTACATATTTTTGCTTTCCAAATATTATTTATTGAAAAAGAGGGATGACTGAACAAAACATGGAGAAAGCAGCATGGTATGGAAGAGTTTCATCAACAAAAGTATATGTCATGAATACCTGCCTCCAATGACAGCATTTGCTTTATCTGTTGCAATGGAACTCAATTATAACTTCTTAAAAGTTAATGAATAATATCCCATAAAAAGTCCATCCAGGAACATGGGCCTGAACCAACAACCATTGAAGTGGAGTCTTTATATGGAATTTAATGGCCAATGGATTGGGACTCTCATGAATAGTAATTTACAATATTGGGAACATTAGTATTTTCCCACTGTCCATATTAAAATTCTTTATTTGTCTAAAGAATATGAATTCACCCAAAGTCCACAATGCACATGTAGAACAGGATTCCCCTCCCCACCACTCCTCCTCCAAATCAGGCATATCAAATACACAAAGACTCACATATTAAAGTTCCACAGGAAATTCACCTTGTAATATTTTTTGTAAAAAAGAATTAATCTTAAAGTTTCCAGATCTCAGTATGCCTTGAACAAAGGTTGCTCCTTGCAAGAGACTTAGAGAGATTTTTTTATTTTATCACAGCAACCAAAACTCTCAGGTCACTATGGTAACATGATGGTATATTTTAACTATTTTGTTTATGCTTTTTTGTGCCGAGAAGTCAAATATCCATGTTCCCTGAAACTCTATAGTAGTTTGCATGTATTCGAGTGTCTCTTCTGATGAAAGCAGAGCTACAAAACAGCTGTCTCCCTGCACCTCAACCTCTCAACCAACTACCAATTACTTTTGCAGATGTTTGTACTTTCCCTTCTCCCAAAGACCTAAGAGAAACAAATGACATCACATTGTTCGGTATCTGAAATCTTTCCTGGACCCAACAATAAATACCATACTGTAAATATTGCAAGAAATTATTACTTACTACTTATACCTCTTCAGCAGAATGCTGGGTACTTCACTGATATCGTACAGAACATTTGTGATGCTGTAAATGTTTCTGATTCAAACGTCCTAAAACAGCATGTTTCAAAGCTCTTTGTTATGTAAATAATTATACAACAGCATAATTCAGTTATAAATACACTGTTTAAAAATGAGTTGACAAAAGGTGATTATGTATTTCTCAAAAATTAAAAGTATTCCCCCATACTTTGCTTTCCACAAATAAATATGGTCACAATAGTGGGAAGATCTCCATAAAGGAATTACATTACAGTTAGTTAATTTCAAACTGTAATAGCAAACCATCATACCTGAGTGAAGTGAAAACATTACATAAGGAAAGAGATCTCTGTTTCCATTTTTCAAAGAGTTATTATTGGAACTGGGAAAGTTCTCTGATTAAGATTAGAGAAAACAATGCATACAAAATGGCAATACAGGGAGTGTATAGAAGATACAAAGGAGAAGAGGAGAAAGAAAGTAAGAGGTGAAGGCCATGTTTTACACAGATTTCACCAGCAGCTAGGATAAAAAGAAAAATGAAGTGATGCAGGTGAGTTAAATTCAGGAAAAATAATGGTAATAGGAAAGAAAGATGAAGCACCTGAGAACAACAACAAAAAAAATGAGGAGGGAAAGTGGCTAACAACTACTGCAAGAATAAATGAAAGTCACAAGAAAATGGAAAGAGAGAGAGAAAAAGAGGGTGAGAAGAGCAAGCAGCAATGCATGGATGTCACAGCAAGTTATGCCTACTGAGATTATGAGGCATTTATTTAAATCCATCTCCCACTGCACTGATCTCCGGTGCAACAAGGGTCTTGGGGAAAATTTCTGGTAGCAGCAGCAGGCCCAAGCAGGAGTGAGCAATAATTTTTGATGGGGGGGGGGGCACTCCAAGAATTGGGAAAGTGATCGAGGGCCATACTCTTCCATCATATTAATGGAGGAAGTGTGAGATCTGGACTGGAGATTGGATGCAAAAAGGAGGTTGGGGTAAGGGATTGGGGTGAAAGAGGGAGTGTCGCGTCTACGAGGCAATTCGGGTAAAGGTGGTGGTTGTGACCTGGGGCACTGGACTGGAGTGCAGGGGCTGGGTTGTGATCTAATACAGGAAGGGATTGCCTCATCCCACCTGCACACCGCTCAGAAAAGGAGCTTCTGAGGTGCAAGGGTTTGGGATGTGACCTGGGGCAGAGGATTGTGGTAGTGAGGGGAGTGAAGGAGGCAAGCAAGGTTTGGATTTTAAATTCTAATATTCAAAAGATTCTGTAAGATACTAAGAGTCCAGAAAATCTATTATGCAAAAGAAGCCATTAAATTGTAAGGAAAGTTTTGGCCTTGAATAACCCTAATTCTGTGTACTCTCAGAACATCCTAGGGACCAAAAAAAGAAAAAGAAATGGACACATCCAGAAGATTTTGGGAATCTTCACTAGTAATCAATTATAGTAACAGTTAAAGCTGTTCAGATAAAGCTCCCAAATTTTGGATACTTATCTCGACCTTATCCAAAATCCTGAGTTCTTCCTTTCCCTGTTCTTGCACCTTCTCCTCTTGCTGTCCCTGACATTATAAATTATCTGTCTACCATCAGACTCTGTATTGGATCTATTTATTCTCTCTCCCAGTTACCTTATATCAGGGGTGGGCAATAATTTTTGGTGGGGGAGTCACTCCAAGGTTTTGGTAAGTGGTCAAGGGCTGCACTTTTCTGTGGAGGGGGCACAGGGTCTAGGATGCAGGTTGGGTGCAGAAGGGTGCATGGAATAAGGGGCTGGCGTGTAGGAGACAGTGTGGCATCTGAGAGGGTGTTTGGATGGAGGAGGGGGTTGTGATCTGGGTCAGGGGATTGGGGTGTAGGGTCAGGGAGGAAGTGTGAGTGCAGGAGAGGCGTAGGAGGAGGCACAGGATCTGGGAGGGAGTTGTCACAGGGTCTGGGGCAGGGTGTGCAGAGGGTTGGATGGTGACGGGGGGGGGTTGGGATTCAGGAGGGGTTGGGGTGCCAGAGGCAGGCGCTGGCTGGGAGGAGTTTACCTAAGTGTCTCCTAGTCAGCAGGCTGTAGCACCTCCAAGGCAGGCTGGGCTCCCTGCCTGCTGCAGCCCCTCCACGTGGTTCTCAACTCCTGGTGGGAAAAGAGGCTTTCACCGCCCTAGATTCTCAGGCCAATCTCTCAGCTCCTGTTTCCAGCCAATAAGAGCTGAGAGATTGGCTGAGGTCAGTTCATATTGGCCGGATGTTTTTGGCCAATAGAAACTGAGTATTGGACTGGGGGGGGGGGGATATTACATGAAGTTTCCCCCTCCCTGCAGAGCAGAGCGCCGCAGGGATTGTGTTTAAACCGTGGCAGCTGTATGTGCCTGAAGGTCCCAACAGGGTGATACACCCCCGGGCCGTATTTTGCCCAGCCCTGACTTATACATACACCAGACCTGGGCCTGGGCCTCATATAATTTTCTGTTACTCCCAATCACTGAACAAACATGCACCTTTTAGCAATAAACTTGTCTTTGAATTGTCACTTTCCAGTTAGGACATACAGTCTTTGCTGACCATAAACTGATTTACTTGCAATTTAAAAGAGTTTCATTTTTAATATTTCTTTGGCCAAAGTCAATCAATCTTGATCAAAAAAGGATGACAAATGTAACGTATTCTCCTTTGAAAGACTAAATTTCATCATTAAAATGTCTAAAATTATTTAGTCTCAATACAAATTTAACAGTGGAACTGCTAGACCACCTCCATAATATATGTGAACAGGATCAGAAGTACTGTCATATGACTTACATTGTTTGACGATAATTTGCTCATACTAATTACCATGTAATGTGAAAACACAGCTTTGTGGTATTGCAAAGTAGGTAAAAATACTTCTTTCAGTGTATTTAAATAAGTTAGACACCTGTATCTTCTATGAAGCTTTTCCTTTCCCCAATGTAAAATTTCTAAGGGGACAGACAACATTATCAGGAAATATATTCATTTTAAGCTTTCATAGGGTATGTCTACACTACAAAGTTAGTTCGAACTAACTTTCATAGGCGCTACACTAGCGCTCCGTTAGTTCGAATTTAATTAGAACTAACGGAGCGCTTAGTTCGAACTAGGTAATCCTCATTCCACGAGGATTAAGCCTAGTTCGAACTAGCTAGTTCGAATTAAGGGGTGTGTAGCCCCTTAATTCGAACTAGTGGGAGGCTAGCCCTCCCCAGCTTTCCCTGGTGGCCACTCTGGCCAACACCAGGGAAACTCGTCTGCCCCCCTCCCGGCCCCGGACCCCTTAACGGGGCATGGGCTGGCTACGGTGCCCATGCCAGGTGCAAGCCTGCCAGCACCCAGCCAGCAGACCCTGCACCTGGCACGGATCGAGCCAGCCACCCGCTGCCTCCTAGCCCTCCCCCTCTTCCCGGGACCAGGCTGGCGGCTCCCGGGAGCTTGCCCGGGACCGCAAGAGGCGGGCACCCGCCTGGGCTAGTGCGGACATCGTGGACCTCGTCCACGACCTCCGCACTAGGCACAGGAAAGTAGCCGGCTAGGGAAGGAGAGCTGCCAGCCTGGCCACCCAGGAGCAGGTGTGCATGAAAATCAAGGTGGTCCACTGAGACCCCCGACCCTGAGCCCTGAGCTTACAATGGCTGTCCTGGGTCAGACCAAAGGTCCATCTAGCCCAGTAGCCTGTCTGCCGAAGGCTCTGTTCTAGTTCTAGCCTTCACAGCCTTCTGCAGCAAGGACTTCCACAGGTTGACTCTTTACTTTGTAAAGAACAACTTTCTGTTACTAGTTTGAAGCCTGCTACCCATTCCTTTCCTTTGGTGTCCTCTAGTCCTTCTTTATGGGAACTAATGAAGAACTTTTCTGTATGCACTCTCTCCACCCAACTCCTGCTTTTAGAGACCTCTATCCTGTCCCCTTTCCGTCTCCTCTTTTCTAATATGAAAAGTCCCAGTCTCTTTAGCCTCTCTTCATATGGGACCCGTTCCCAACCCCTGATCATTGTAGTTGCCCTCCCCTCTCCCAGCCTCTCTCTTCCCCTCTCCCACCTCCTTTTCCCAGTCTCCCCCAGTTTTGTTCAATAAAGACAGATTCCATTTTTGAACACAATTGTCCTTTATTTTGTACATCAAGAATAGGGGCTAGGAAAGGGTAAGTGGAAGGAGGTGAGGGAGGAATGGGGTACGTGCCCCCGATGGGGAGGACTGGGCTGGCTCTGCAGGCTTCTGGGGGGGAAGCTCTCCTGCAGCCCCCCAATTGCCCCCTCTCCCCAGATGGCAGCCTGCGGCAAGTGCAGCTGGTCTGATGGCCGAGTGTTGTGATGTGCCCAGTGTGGGTACTCCGGGCAATCCAAGCCAGGACTGCTTTGCAAGCAGGGCACCCCTGAGAACTTTCTGTCCGGGGTGGGAGTCGGGACCCTTTAAGCACAGCCCTCGGCTAGCCTGAGACAGCATCTCCACACTCTTAGTCCTCCTCTGATGCCCTGCCGGCACTGCTTCCGGCCATCCTTAATCCCGGTTCAGGGTCCACTTAATGTCCACAAAATGCTAATTCGAACTAGTTTTTAGTTCTAGAAGCGTTAGTTTGAATTAGCTTAGTTCGAATTAACTAATTCGAACTAAGTTAGTTCGAATTAGCGCTGTAGTGTAGACATACCCATATTTATGTAAGCAGGGTCAGGATAAGCTCTACTCTGACATCTGTTGGTGAACTATGGCAAGTCAGGGTCAGGATAAGCCCTACCCTGACATCTGGGGGTGAACAGTGGCAAGTGATGCAAAAAGACTTCAGGGGCTGATTCATTTGCATAGGCACGTCCACCCTGCCTAGTATGTGCTCTCAGCAGCCAAATGGTCACTTTGGCCACTGTGGGATCTCAAGTTTCTGTTATTGAGGCAGGGGGGATAAAGTGTTGTTACCTTGATTATGTGAATCAAACAGTGGAACTGTTTCACCATAAACTAAGTAGCACTCGCTAGATAAGGAGCATGGGTTCCAAACCCAGTCAGACTGAGAGGGGCTGGGGACAGGTCTTTGTACCTGGTGGTGGGGGCCTGGTCTGAGGAGATGGCACCTCCTTCTCTCTTGCTGGCTTCACTGTGGGCCAATGGTACACTTGCACTGAGGCTCTTCTACTGTGAGCTGAACTTACTGAAAAGCTGAAATCACTGTGTACTGATGGGAGGGAGCCTGGTGCCATATTGCTGAAGAGCTGAAATCTACGGTGAGCTGAAATCACTGTTGCTGAGCTACTAGCAAAACAGTTTGCGGGGGCAACTGGTGGACGCAGGCAAGTGGCTGGCGGGGACAACCGACAGGCAGCCAGTGGAGCAGCTGTGGGACGGCGCCAGAGCAGAAACTGCCCCATTGAACAGCTGGAGTGGCTCACAGGACAGCAGGTGGAGTGTGGTGGAGTGATTTGCGTCAACGGCGGCAGCAGAAAACTATGGGCTACGTCTAGACTGGCATGATTTTCCACAAATGCTTTTAACGGAAAAGTTTTTCCGTTAAAAGCATTTGCGGAAAAGAGCGTCTAGATTGGCACAGACGCTTTTCCGCAAAAGCTCTTTTTGCGGAAAAGTATCCGTGCCAATCTAGACGTGGTTTTGCGCAAGAAAGCCCCGATCGCCATTTTCGCGATTGGAGCTTTTTTGCGCAAAACAATACCACATTGTCTACACTGGCCCTCTTGCGCAAAAGCATTTGCACAAGAGGGCTTTTGCCCGAACAGGAGCAGCATAGTATTTCCGCAAGAACACTGACAATCTTACATGAGATTGGCAGTGTTCTTGTGGAAATTCAAGCGGCCAGTGTAGATAGCTGGCAAGTTTTTCCGCAAAAGCAGTTGCTTTTGCGGAAAAACTTGCCAGTCTAGACGCAGCCACGGAGAGGCGGAGCCGCCAGTGTACTGCGTAAAGTGTATCAACCCCTGCCCCCTCCACTGCACCCAGTTTGGGATGGTAAAACCCTGCCAGGTGAACTTTTGAACCCTGGGGTGGCACTGACCCAAGGCAGAGACTTTTGGGGTGTCAGATTTTGGGTGATTTTTGGGTTTCTGGACTCGACAGACTTTTGGGGTGTTGGACTTTTGGGGACCTTGGGTGATTTGTGGCTGGGGGTGGGTCTTTGCTTGTGTCTGGTTTATGAATCTGAGTTGTGGTGTTTTTCCACTTCAATGCTGATGTCGGTTACCTTGTGTTATTAAAGATTTGCTGCTATACCAAGGCTCTGCACTTGTGAGAGGGGAAGAATTGCCTCTTTGAGGCACCCAGGGGTATGTGTAAGATTTCCCAGGTCACTGGGTGAGGGCTCGAGCTGGCGTTGTATTATGTTGTTGGGAGGAGACCCCTAGATATTGAACCTGGCCCTTGCTGCAATTAACTTGTCCTGGCAGAAGGGTTACATTTATATTCTCAACTTGTGCCACAATGTTATGTTTAAGTGCTCAGACAGAAAGAAAAAATATCTCTAAAGGTGAAGTTAAGAAACTGAAATAATGCATACTTTTGTTGTTGTTATTTCTAAGTAGATATGCAATAGCGTTTGAATTTAGGATTTTTTCTTCTCTTTACTCTTGTTCTAGGAGAAGTATTCTGCCATGAGGTCAAAAGATTTCTATTGCTACTCTATAGATAGCAACACCCAGGCATTCTGTCTCCCACAAAAGAACTAAAAGCTAGAAACGAGGCTTTTGAAACTAGTGAAGACACTTATTGGGAATTGGACACAGAGAACAAAGAAATGAGATTGCACACAAAATAAAAGGTAGGTGATGTTGGTAAGCCAAAACTGCAAGTTAAAGCTCGAGGTTTGGAATCAAAACTTGCTTGTACAAGAGAAAGATTTTCAGCACCTTTTCAGCTACCTTTGCCAGCAGCAACTCAATGTTTCAAAAGCTGCAAGTTCTACAAGTATACCTCCTCTGCTAGTCCTTCTAGACAATATTTGTATCCTGATGTTACACACACAACAAAGCATCAGTATAGGCAGAACGATATTTTCCAACACTCTTTTGGATGTGTATGTACAGAATGATAAATGTGATGTGTGTTAAATGATATTAAACTCTTAGCAGGTCCTTAGCAGGTCCTCTAGAGTGAAACCAATTTTCTGCATAGATATTATTAGAAATTTAGACACACAAGAACTTCTGCAATAGGATCTGATGCCTGGTTATGACTTTCCTGATATTTCTCAAACTTAGAGGACCATTTCTGAGCTGGTGACTCTAGCCAACCATGCAGTTTTACCCAAACAGTCCCAGTTTTGGCTTCTGTATCTGGTAATATTTAGAGCTGCCAAGTGCCCAGTTTTCAACCAGAAAGTCTGGTCAAAAAGAGACCTGGCAACGTCTGGTCAGATGTACTGATCAGACACCAAAAACTTGGTTGTTGCACTGTGGGGGAGGAGCTAGGTCACTAACCTGCATAGCCCGTACCCTACTCAACCAGAGCCACCTCAAGTAATACATTTGCAAAACTGCAGCTCTGTTCTGGAGACACTTGTAATGCATTCATTAACAAGACTAGCTCCACCAGATGGATTCTGGAACACACTTTAATGTCTTCAAGGTCTAGGCAACCTGGGAATGTAACAAATGTATAGATATACTCATGAAGTAAAGCACAGTAGGCATGGACAGGCCAACACAATCATACAACTGGGAAAGAATTATGTAAAAAGATACAAACTAAAACTGTGCAATTTTAAAGTGTCTGAAACTAACAAGGCAGAAATCTACAATTTTTTTTAAAGGTAAAATTAGAAGGATTGGCCTTTATATGTTTTACTTAAGATTTCTCAACACCAAAGTTAAACACTTTAGGGAATTTTGCACCTAGTAGTAAACTTCCCTTACTTTCTTTACAGGCATTTGTGCTGAGACTTCCCCTGATGCTTCTCCAGGGACACTCCATCTTTGTCAGAGATCTACATGACTGCCATACTCCTACAACATGTCCGAATGTACACTACAAGGGAGGGTAAAATATAAACAAAAGTTTTATTATACATTCATTTATCCAAACTTCTCTGGTTACTAATTTCATTCCTTCAAGCCAATTTTATTATAACCATTCATATATATTTATCCTAAATTCATCATTTTGTCCCAAGAGATCTTTTTTAGCATAAAATGTAATGAGCATCTAAGATTGAGTATAGATCCCAAAATACTTCATAACATTTTTATTACTTAAATTAAATGAATCATCTTATAGTATTTTAGCTCATACTCTACCTTCAGTACAACTGGTGAAAAGAGGATATTTTACCACCTTTCACCCTTAGAGCAGGTGTCATGGGGTCTATGCAAGTCCCATGCTGGCCCAGCAAACAAGATTTAATGTAGTCTCACACATGTGGAAAAATAGGGCCGGGAAGCAGAAAGGTGAAGTGGCTACCAGAGAAGTGAGCTGACTAGAGAAACGAACCCTTGGTGGTAAGCTACTGAAGACCTGCCTAGAGACAACAACCCAGAACGACAACAAACTGACCATCAGGCTGGAGAGCCTGCAAAGACCGAGGGGAAGGTAAGAAAGAGCTCAGAGCAGCGTCAGAATCACAGAATCCTGATTCCGATTATCTGGCTCAAGGGCCTGCTGGAAACCAGTGGCATGGGTAAGCCTGAATTCCCCTACTGACCCTCTGATACACTTAAGAGCAAAGAAAGCGGTATCAGACTTCTAGGCACCAGGAATAGATTGCTAGCTCCACTTGAACATGTGAACCCAAGGGCTGCACCACATTTGGCCAGAAGGGGCACCACTGCACTGAGTCATTGCCTTACAGCAAATCTCTTGAAACTCCAGTGGTACAACTGAACCAGTGCAGCTGCACTGCTGTAGCACTTTAGTGCAGATGCTACTATGCCAGTGCAATAGCTTCCCCCATCAGAGTAGTTAATCCACAATAGGCAGTAGCTATGTTGATGGGAGAAGCCTTCCTATTGACAGCATTGTCTACAATTAGTTTTAAGTCAGAGGTATGCATTTTTCACACCTCTGAGTGACACAGTTAGACCCAGGTAGTTTATAGTATAGACTTGGTCTTAGTTTTCATGGCACCACTCTCAGGGCTTAACATTTCTGATCACTCCTTTAGAGCATCTTGTCAGATATTTCAGAGATCCTTGTCAGAGTCTGTTATAACCACACTAATCTTGTTCAAGCACATGACAAAAGATATTCTCACCTATTGTTTTCAACTCTCTCAATTATATGATCTACCATGCATACTGGTGTCTAGCACAGATTTCATGTTTGAAAGAAGGGGTGGGCTTGAAAGAAGGGGTGGGCATGAGTTAGGCAGGGATGGAGCAAGGCATGTGTGAGGGCACAGGAGCATGAGGGGAACGGGGGCAGAAGGTGGTGAGGGGGTGGGCATCAGGGAAAAAGAGGGCAAAGGGGGCAGGGGCAGAGAGAGAAGGGGGAGGCACCAGGACGGTGCAGGTGCCAGGAGTTTCTGGGGGTGAAGCAGCGTAGACACCTGCAGAGGAGGGACCAGCACCAGAGGATAGAGGCAGGGCAGGTGTGGAGAGGGAGGTTTTAGGAGAGGGGATGAGGAGGGGCAGCTCACATGATCAGAGTGGGGCTACTGGAGGAGTAGGCACAGGGGGAAGGGAAGGGCTGGTGGAGGGGGGCAGATCTCAGGAAGGCTGAGGGCAGTGAGAAGGGCAGGAGTAAGGACAGCAGAGGAGGATGAGGGGTTGGGGGGCAGCAGGCACCAGGGGAGCTGATGGAGCAAGGGGAGGAGACATGGCAGCAGAGGGAAAAGTTAGAGGTTTATAAGATATTTATTAATAACTTGTGTGATATGTATTAATATTTATTATTAACTTACTAGTAATTACTGTTCTTTTTCTTATTAGGAATTTATGCAACTAAAAAAACACCTTTTTGGGGGGAAGGATGGTGGCGAGTCCCTTTTTTGTCTGGAGAGTAGGGTTTTGCATAATTTGTCGATCCCTGGTCATTATTATTTACTTTTAATTTGCAAAAGGGAAGCAACTTCAGGCCCCAACATGGGTTAAAGTCTCATTGTGCTAGACGCTGCACAAATGCATAGGAAATGATAGCCTCTTAAAAGACAAAAACAGGCAAAGAATAGGAAAAAGGATACAATATGCAAAGAAAGCAAATCAGTGTGACAGATATATGGCTTGTTCGTTCCACTTATTTTCTCAATATATTAGTTTTGATTTCAATATGTAGTTTATAAAATTGCCTTGTCTATTATGTTATTCCTTTTTAAAAACATTGCTCAATTATTTTTTTACACAAATTAGCAGAAACAGTCACCTTTTTTTGTGACTTTACTTTATACATTGATTTTTCTTATTCTCATCAACATTTTTTTAAATTACCTATTTTGTAATAAATGTTATTACTTGCCCTTGACTATTCCACTCATTTTGATTTGTTCTGTTAACCTTTTGCATATATTTATTTTATATGTTGCGCTAAACAATTATTTTAAAAAGGCCTTTCAGAGTTGCAAATTAACAAAATAACATTTGAAGCTCACTGAACAAATCAAAAGTGTTCCATTTCTGTTTATTTCCTTTCCAATTTTCAAAATTCCACAGTTTAAGAGATGTTTCCCAAACATTGGCAAGGTTTTACCTTGTATTTTATCAATATAATTTTTAAAATGTTCCAATACACTGTACTACTACTAGCAATTAGAACCTAAGCTATCACACAGATCACCAATGGGCACAAAATGGGAGTGGTAAGTTAATGACTCCTGCCAACAACATCATCACTTTGACACCCAAGAATTACGGAATCATAGAACTAGAAGGGACCACAAAAGATCATCCAGTTCAGTCTCCTGCACTCATTGCAGGGTCAAGCACCATCTAGATCACCCCTGACAGGTGTCTAACTGCTCTTAAATATCTCCAATGATGGAGATTCGTCCAACCTAAAAAACATTTTTGCTTCAGTTTAAGCCCATTGTTTCTTATCCTGTTTTCAGAGGTTAAGGACAACATTTTTTCCTTTCCCTTCCCTTTCATAGTATCATATAGCTGGAAGAGATCTCAGAAGGTCATCAAGTCCAGCCCCCTGCTCTAGGCAGGACCAATCCCAACTAAATCAACCCAGCCAGGGCTTTGTCAAGCCGAGACTTAAATACCTCTAGAGATGGAGACTCCACTACATCCCTAGGTAACCCATTCCAGTGCTTCACCACTCTTCTAGTGAAATAGTTTTTCCTAATATCCAACCTGGACCTCTCCCACCACAACTTGAGACCATTGCTCCTTGTTCTGCCATCCGTCACTACTGAGAACAGCCTTTCTCCAGCCTCTTTGGAACCTCCCTTCAGGAAGTTGAAGGCTACTATCAAATCTGCCCTCACTCTTCACTTCTGCAGACTAAACAGACCTAAACAGTCCCTCAGCCTCTTCTCATAGGTCATATGCTCCAGCCCCCTAATCATTTTGGTTGCCCTCCACTGGACCCTCTCCAATGCGTCCACATCCTTTTTGTAGTGGGGGGCCCAGAACTGGACAATATACTCCAGATGTGGCCTCACCAGAGCCGAATAAAGGGGAATAATCACTTCTCTGGATCTGCTGGCAATGCTCCTCCTAATGCACCCTAATATGCCATTAGCCTTCTTGGCTACAAGGGCACACTGTTGACTCATATCCAGCTTCTCATCCACTGTAACCCCCAGGTCCTTTTATGCAGAACTGCTACTTAGCTGGTTGATCCCCAGCCTGTAACAATGCTTGGGATTCTTCCGTCCCAAGTGTAGGACTCTGTACTTGTCCTTGTTGAACCTCATCAGATTTCTTGTGGCCCAATCCTCCAATTTATCCAACTCGCTCTGGACCCTATCTCTGCCCTCAAGTGTATCTACCTCTCTCCCTAGCTTAGTGTCATCTGCAAACTTGCTGAGGGTGCAATCCATCCCCTCATCCAGGTCATTAATAAAGATATTGAACAAAACCAGTCCTAGAGCCGAACCTTGGGGCATTCGGCTAGAAACCGACTGCCATCCTGACATCGAGCTGTTGATCACTACCCGCTGGGCCTAGCCTTCTAGCCATCTTTCTATCCATCTATCCAATCCACATTCCCTTAAATTGCCGGCAAGAATATTGTGGGAGACCTTATCAAAAGCTTTGCTAAAGTCAAGGTATATCACATCCACTGACTTTCCCATGTCCGCAGAGCCAGTTACCTCATCATAGAAGCTAGTCACATTGGTCAGGCATGACTTGCCCTTTGTGAATCCATGCTGACTATTCCTGATCACTTTTCTCTCTTCCAAGTGCCTCAAAATGGATTCCTTAAGGATCCCTTCCATGATTTTTCCAGGAACCGAGGTAAGACTGACCGGCCTATGGTTCTCTGGATTGTCCTTCTTCCCTTTTTTGAAGATGGGCACTACATTTGCCTTTTTCCAATCATCCGTGATCTCTCCCGATCTCCACGACTTTTCAAAGATAATGGCCAAAGGCTTCTCAATGACATTTGCCACCTCCTTCAGTACCCTCGGATGCATTAAGTCCAGACCCACAGATTTGTGAACTTTTAGCCAATCAGCAGAGGCTTCTAAAATTCAAACTTTAATTAGAAGCCAGTGGTTTCCACCTGCCATTCACAGCACATACTCCATGAAGTAGAGGGGGAGGGGAAAGGGGAAGTGGAAAAAAAAAAGCTTCTCTCAGAAACACGGGGGGAGGGGGGACCCACACACCAACCCTCACTCACAAACACAAGCTAAGCACACAGCAAGAAAGCCCCAAACACAACACACACTTCCCTCAAGAGTCCTGTATCGGCTTCTCCTTTACCTCATTTGCCTTTAAATACATTTTATGCACCTGAAAACAGTTATGTCATGTCTCAGTCTTTTCTCCAACCTAAACAGACCCAATTACAATGAACAGTAAATTGTACACCAGTGCTTTCTTTCACTAATTTTATATTATAACTATAGACTTACCCATCATTGCTTGGGTCCTTCAGGGCAGGGGGCTAAAGGTGTGGGGGGGGAGGGAGGTGCAGGATTTTGAGCAGAGGTGGGAGAGCAGGAGTCAGAGAGGCAGGGGAAGGGGTGTGGTGGTCTTAGGGCAGGAGTGGGGCAGCTTCTGGCTGCTTCCCAGGGCAGGCAGGTACCACATGGCCTGCCCATCTTCTTGTCCTAGCACAATCAATCCCTGACCTTGCCTTAAATTATAATAAAAGGGAGCTGCATACCAAATGTGTTGGTCCTAGCACTTATCAGATTAGGAGGAGTTCTTGAACAAATGGACTCGGTTCACAGACGAACAGATACACAGACACACAAACTCTCTCAAGTACATACTAGATTACAAAAGCTAGATATTGCATCTCCAAGCGCACCAGTTTTACATAATTTCATGGTTGAAGAACAAACTCCAGAAAATATTAACCACCCACAGAGATCATCTTGACATGCTTTTTCTACAGAAAATAAATCATTATACAAACTAGTGAACCCTAAAGCATACTAAAAACATCACATCCTATTTGTGAAACACACACAAAAAAAACAATGCAATAAGTAAAAACATTTTTAAAAGGCATATTCATTTTAAGTGTATAAAAAGAAAAGTAATTTCCCAAGACATATCCATGGTTTTTGGTAACGAGCTTAAATTATGCTAGTCATATCTGTGAAATTCTGCTCATTTACAATCATTCAACCCCAAAGGGTATAAGGGAATAGAATTTGGCCCATACAGGTATAAATATGTACATTTTTGAAATGAGCTAACAATGGAAAACAAATTAATTGAATAACAAATGCTTCAGTCTGTTCTGATGTAAGATAACTAATCTATGAGTGAGTGTTACTCTCAGTTCACTCAAAAAGACCAAAAATGCCTAAACCCACTATTATCCGCCGTAAACCAACTATTTTAATTTCACCTCCAGCCACACATAGCCCTATATATTTAGAATATCTTTGATCCTTTGGCAGGACTAATTTTACTTCTATCCTACATCCAGGGTTATCTTTTCCTCTTTAATAGATCTTTGCAACCATACTCAACAGAAATGCATGAGTATAAGAGAGGATGGAATTTAACCAACAGGCTATATGCAATTAGAGAAGAGAGGATATAGGCCAGGCAGTAGCACCCACAAAGAAGAAACTGGAGATATGGCAAATAAAAAGATGAATGTGTGTCAATAGTATGAAGGTAAATATCATATGCTAAAATCTTTTACCTGGCACTAGTTAGACCGCAGGTACTTTGCTTAAGAGGCTTTAGTGACTTTGTCAAAGACTTTCTGAAACAATAAGTACACTATATCCAGAGAATCCCCCTTGCTCACATGCTTGTTGATTCCCTCAAAGAATTTTAGTAGATTGGTGAGGCATGAGTTCCCTTTACAAAAACCGTATTGACTTTTCCCCAACAAATTAAAAATTCATCTATGCGCCTAACAATTTTGTTCTTTACTTAATCAGTTGTCAAGAGCAAATGGGACAAATGCTCACTTTTGCCAAAAAAAGGTGGTCTGACCAGGACAGGGCTGAAAAAAAGGGAACAGAATTGGACAAAATGAGATATATGGTCACCCTAGTTATATCACGAACACTTCCCTTAACAGTTTGTTTCTTAATCTCATCCACTTACTACGTCATGTGTTTTTACACTGTAAAGTTTCTGGGGTATGAACTGTCATTTAGGGACAGATTTTTAGAAGTGCTATAACATCGGACAATGCAAAAGCCATCAATTGAGATTTTATAAAGAGCTTATTGATGTTAGGTGCCTTCTTATCTATTAGTCATCCACCTCATTATCATCTCAAGACAGGATGTGAAGAGTTTTGGTGAAACCATGTCTCCTTATTTCACACTTTTCTTAACTGGGATGCGAAGGCGAGTATCAAATAAAGTCCTATCTGTAGAATCAGATATCAGAATTTTCTCTCTTTAAAAGTTTATTATAGCTTGTTTTGATGTCCTGCTCTGCTAGAGCTTTCAAGACTGCATTTATCCTACACCATTGAAAACTTCTTTGTTGTCGATGAAGGTAATACATACAAGGAATTTGTATTACCTTGAGCATTCCTATAGCTGGTTTATAGTGAAAATATGGTCCATTGTGCTGAATTGTCTTCAAAATTCCTCCATATACCCGAAAAATATTAAAATGTTGTAGTATGCAGACTGGTTATGAATATGAGAGCAGATCCTTAGTACAAATTGGCAAACCGCCACTGACTTTTATACTTATTTTCTTAAATTTGCCATTCACTCAATTTGTTGCATGAATTTAATATCTTTGACAAAAGAACTCATGTTAAAACCATAATTAATTATCAGCTAGTTTTATCATAATCAACAATTCATATAAACCTATGAGTTGTATTAATCAAGTGCTTAAATTATCATTAAAATATTGAAAATTTTAAATGTAACTTTTAAAATATAATTTTTAAACTCAGAAGTTGAAAGTGTCATCTAGCAATATAATACAGTGCTAATGCCATAACTGAAATATTTTTAAATAAATTAGAATGTATGAGCTTTATGTAGCAAATGTGGAGAAAGGGATCCACCTACATGATTGTAACATCAGCGCTTTAGTGAGCACTTAGATTTCTTGTTCTCTCTACTGTACAAAACCCATGTTAATTTTAGAAAGCAGATTGTTTGCTTTTGATACCTAATTCAGGAATAGCTAAGATTTATAATATACAGATCACTACCTCTAACTTGTAGCAGAGTATTCTTATCCTAACAATTAACTTACCGTTCAGTATTGTCCAGATATGGCTCAGCAAGATAGTTATACAAGCATAAGGATACACTTTTGAATCATTAAAATGTTTAAAAGGAAAGCTAGTCTCATTAAGAGAATGCTCCTTGCCAAATGAAGTCCAACAGTACAGCAGAGTTCATAGCAAAGTTTCAATGACCTCACAAACCAAGAGAGGCAAAGATATAAATCTATGCTTCATTACGTGCCATTTAGGTGGAAAATATTTAAAACGGTCCTCCAGGAACCATTGCTTATCAAATGGCAAGCAGCCAACCCAACACTACCTGATCAACCAAACTCACAAGTTTTTCCCAAGTTTCTTCTCTAAGTAATTGCTTGGTAACCGTAACAAGGTTAAAAACTCAGTATACAAAGGTATAGTTTGATTCTAGAGACTGTTAATAGCAAAGATTGGTGTTGTTTTCCATTAAAACATTTAAAATGCCCTCTCCACACCACTCATGATTTTATAGACCTCTATCATATCCCCCCTCAGTCTCCTCTTTTCTAAACTGAAAAGTCCCAGTCGCTTTAACCTCTCTTCATATCGGACCCGTTCCAAACCCCTAATCATTTTAGTTGCCCTTTTCTGAACCCTCTCCAAGGCCAAAATATCTTTTTTGAGGTGAGGAGACCACATCTGTACACAGTATTTAAGATGTGGGCGTACCATAGTTTTATACAGGGGCAGTAAGATATTCTGTGTCTTATTTTCTACCCCTTTCTTAATAATTCCTAGCATCCGATTTGCCTTTTTGTCCGCCGCTGCACACTGTGTGGAAGTTTTCAGAGAACTATCCATGATAACTCCAAGATCTCTTTCCTGATTTGTCATAGCCAAGTTAGCCCGATCATGCTGTTCGTATAGTTGGGGTTATTTTTCCCGATGTGCATTACTTTACACTTATCCACATTAAATTTCATTTGCCATTTTGTTGCCGAATCACTCAGTTTGGTGAGATCTTTTTGGAGTCCCTCACAGTCTGCTTCTGTCTTGACTATCCTAAACAGTTTGGTATCATCCGCAAACTTTACCACCTCACTGCTTACCCCTTTCTCCAGATCATTTATGAATAAGTTGAAAAGGATTGGTCCCAGGACTGACCCTTGGGGGACATCACTAGCTACCCCTCTCCATTCCGAACATTTACCATTTATTCCTACCCTTTGTTTTCTGTCTTTTATCCAGTTCTCAATCCAAGAAAGGACCTTCCCTCTTATCCTATGGCAATGTAATTTACACAAGAGCTTTTGGTGAGGGACCTTGTCAAAGGCTTTCTGAAAATCTAAGTATACTATATCTACTGGATCCCCCTTGTCTGCATGTTTGTTAACCCCTTCAAAGAACTCTAAGGGTATGTCTACACTACCCCGCTAGTTCGAACTAGCGGGGGTAATGTAGTCATCCGCAGTTGCAAATGAAGCCTGGGATTTGAATTTCCCGGGCTTCATTTGCATGAAGCCGGCCGGCGCCATTTTTAAATGCCGGCTAGTTCAGACTCCGTGCCGCGCGGTTACACGCGGCACAGACTAGCTAGTTGGGATTAGGCTTCTAATCCAAACTAGCTGTATGCCTCGTGGAACTAGCTAGTCCGTGCCGCGTGTAGCCTAATCCGAACTAGCTAGTCCGTGCCGCGTGTAGCCGCACGGCAAGGAGTCCGAACTAGCCGGCATTTAAAAATGGTGCCGGCCGGCTTCATGCAAATGAAGCCCGGGAAATTCAAATCCCGGGCTTCATTTGCAACTGCAGATGACTACATTACCCCCGCTAGTTCGAACTAGAGGGGTAGTGTAGACATACCCCAATAGATTAGTAAGAAATGATTTCCCTTTACAGGGATCAGACAAAGCCAGGTAAGGCCCATCAGGTGAGCTCCATTACTTTCCCTAGACACAGATGGGGGAGGCGGTGGTTGGCAAAGGGCTGTGCACTCCTTGCTTGGCCTTCTCAGCCTGGGCATTGCCCAGCAGCCTGTGCACATGGAGCACCAGTCCGGAGCAGACAGCCCCTAGAAGGCTGCTTCCAAGGACCCATGAGCTCCTGTTTCCAGGGTTTTTGGAGAGGCCTGAATTACTCCCAACTCCCTCACACCACAAACCACCACTAATTAGGATGGGATCAGGGACACACACACACACAACAGTGCTACACACAGCACATGGTCAGGCCCAAATCCACTCCTGGGTAAGCACAGCAAGGAGCAGGACACCAAGTCCCTTCTAGGGGAGCCTGCTGGGAGGGAAAAGAAGTGGAGGACACCCCAGCAGCATCCTCCCCGTCTCCCAGTGTCTCCCAGTGTCTGACGCTCACACACACCTTCCCCCTACCACTTTCCCCTCCTCTATCCTCCAGGGGGCAGGGATAGAAGTCCGCTTCCTGTGGAACGTCACCAGACCCCGTCACCAAGCCACCCCATCGCCACTCACACCCGCAGGCTCCCAGCCTGGCCATCACCTTCCCAAACTTGCTTGTACCTGGGACATAGGGAAGCAAGACTCCCCCTGGGGACATCTGTGCCCCTGTAGGAAAGGGCCTACTGTGAAGGCCAAATATGGCCTTGCTCCAAGCACATCCCCTTCATCTTTTGGTGTCAGCTCAAGAGATGAGGGCTAGGCTTCAGGCACTCTGTATCCTGGGATTACTACCTTTCTCTATGTTCTTTGCATCTGGACCAGCTGTGAGGGAGGTGCTGGCAGCACCTCCCATGCCAGCTTCCTGACCCTTTGGGAGCCACTGCTGCAGATGAGCCCATGAGGATCTGGAGTAGGAACACATTGCCTGCTTGCATGGTCTCCAGCACTCTCTGAACTGGCAGGACCACTGGTGAGAAGCGGACCAGGAGCTGCAATGCAACACCTGGCAGGAGCTGGCCCAAGAGGCTTGCAGCATGAGTGCATTCTACACAGCTGCTGTGGACCACATGAATGTTGCCATAGAGCGGTCCAGCAGCCGCCCCCCCACCCACTCCAACTTTTCCCCCTAGCCTCCTCCGTGGCTGCCGAGGGCCCTACACAAGAGGCAGTGGGACCACCCGAGATAGGCGCCATTCCCAGCCCTGTCCCTGAGCCTCTCCTCCCTCTTCTCCGGTCTTTGTTTCTTTCTCCAATCCCTCCCCAGTTGCATTTACCCCAAATAAAATACAGAGTTTATTCTTTGAAAACAAAAGGTCTGGTTTATTTTACCAGAGAGGTAGGGGAAGGAAGTGGGGAAGGGAGGGCAGGGGAAGAGAGGAGTGAAGGAGGTATAGACATACCCATATTGTGGAGGACACAGCACACCAGCACCATTGGGGGGACATTCTGCTCCCCAAGGTCCATCTGGGTGAGGAGGCAATGGAACCTCCTTTCAGATGCCTGAAGGCACCCTTCCTCCACCCCTATGTGGGCCCTGCTCTCCTGATGCCCTGACTGAAGTGCTTCCAGGGGCTTTAAATGTGATTGAGGCTCCAAAATGTGTGAACGCTCTATTTCAAAATAGGTCAACACTATTCTGATTGGCATTCACTGTGTAGATGCACCATTTCAGAGCTTTTCTTCCAAAATAGCTTATTCCAAAATAAGCGTGCAGTTTAGACGTACACTAGGGTGCCACAGGATTCCTCACTTTTGCAAAGACAGACTAACATGGCTACCCCTATGAAATTTATTAAGGAGAGTGCATTTGGAAAACGCAGAGTGTATTTCAATTCAGCCTTAAGAATATCATCCACCAAGTGGCCCAGGTCAAGCAGGGGGAAGGCTGTAAAGACAGGCTTTGCATTATTCAATTAATTCCAGAAGCACAAAGTATCTACTGTACATGAAAATATTTGCTTTCCAGGGAATATTAATCAGCCCATTTTCACACCGAGACATTTATTTCTGTTGTGGCCTACTGTGCTGGTGTTTGATTTGATACTGGAAGAAAGGTTTCTTGCTGGTATTTGATGACCAGACCTGCCAGGACTTTACTTTTATTATTAACTATTATTATGATTATTATTATTTCTACTACTACTTCAACTGAATAGGTCTAGTGGAGTACTGATATTCTCCATGTCTCTTTGGAATGTCTGATTAAGTTAAAAAACTTACTACTAAATACATAATAAATATAAATAAACTATTGCAATGAGATTATGAAGGAATGATTACATTACTATTAGATTGCCAAGAGTTCAGATGGTCTTCTCCTAAGTTTTCAGCAAAATTATCATGGTGCTAAATCAGGATTTCAAAAAGGAATCTGAAATGGCTGCATTTGCTTGAACAGCTTTCAACTTATTTTCCTATGTCAATACAATGGTTCCTAAGTGTAATGCTTGCTGCTAAAAGATTAATTTTAATGGCATGGAAAAAAAAATCTTCTCTCTCCCACATAGAAATCACTGGCGTAATAGATTGTTAGAGATAGCTAAATTGAAGAAGTCATACATACAGGACTATCAAACTATCACTTTATAAAAACGTACTCTATACTATATTGAGGGAAGAAAAATTTCGGCTTTACAGAAATGACTATAAAATGAAAACTGATTATAGACATTTCAATTATACTAACTTTGACTGCAATTATGCAGATACTTACAAAACAATACAGACTTCTAGAAGCAATATTCTTTCATAAAACTAGAGAGTATAACTCCTCACCACACCATGGGTTATTTGGTACTTACTTGACATGGTTACAAGCACCTCTGTTGCCCGGTTGATCTCTCTGAGGTCACTGCTGGAAGGTGTCAAGTTCTTGTGCCTTCACCTATCCTGTAGTAGGTTCCACAATTTCCCCTCTCTTAGACTGAGCTAAGAGCATCAGTAACCCTGCCACCCATATGGTATAACTGGGTTTGCCACCTATGGTTCTTCCCTTTACAAGTCTGTAAGCAGTGTAATATAGAGTGATCAAACAGCCAGCTGAAACCAAAGAATTAACCATAAGAACAAGGGATCTAGAGTAAAGTCGATAAAAATGCATTTTTATTTGATTTTTCAAAAAAAACCATTTTTATTCTTAAAAATAAGATTTCAAAGTTATTATAAAGAAAGCCTCATGTGCATGTAAGTCCACAGGAAAAGTCAGGTTGACTAAGGGATATGAAATCATCATAAGGGAAAGACACTAAAGACTAATGCCACACAGGGCTTGTCCCTTGGGTCAAAACAAGAAATATTGGGGAAATACAATGTGAAACAAAACAAAACAAAAAAAAGACATTTTGGTATCCATTTCACTGATGAACATTTCTGATGGAAAATGATTCATAAAAATCTGGATCCTGACTGAACTGAAAGTCAGCAAGCTCTACAGAAAAAGAAACTGTTTGTGGTTTGTTAAGTTTTGTCAGTAGAAAGTATTGTTATATGTTTGTCTTATCTCTAACCATTTTCTGTTTGTATTGTCTTTGCTTAGTATCACTTAAATCTCTGGCCTTTATTAATAAACATATGCTTATTTTATTACAAATTCCTCTCAGTGCTGTTTCTTTAGAGTAAGGTGTCTGTCTCTTTGGAGACAGCTGACTGGGTAATTTCTGTGAGTGCCCAGTGACAAGGCTAGATGCTACTGAGGAATGATTTTCAAGTACACCAACTGTTAGCTATAAGGTTATGACCAAGGAAAGGTGCAGAGACAAAGGAAAGTATTATTACAAATGGAAGAGTGTATGGTCTTATGCTTACAGAACAAAATCAGGAATTAGAAGTGGCACTGCCACTAGTTAACCGTGCCTTGAGCAGTGTTAACTGAGCTATACCTTAATTCCATGAGGCTTATACAATTCAGGTAGCATCTACTACATACTTTGAAAAGTTTGTTTGCTTGTAGATTTCTTTGTGCAAAATGAAGTCATACTTTGTGATTACCTACCGATACCAAATTTTGCATAAACGATCCTGAAACTTAAAATAGATGAATGCACTACTTTTTACGCTGGAATATGATGGGTGAAAGGTTTAAATAATTATTTTTGTTTTTCATTGAAAACAAGTCATGACTATTATGATTAGAGCTCATAAAAAATATTTGATAGCAAAATTAAAATCGAGTTCCAACAACTCATTTCTGGAGATGCAATTCCCAGTTCGTCTTGCATTTGGAATGTAACTCAACAAATCTCAAGGGCAGCCTGAGGTGAAGTGACCACACCACATCTCTGGGTTTCAAGTAGGCTGCTGCCCAGTTGGTTGCCATATTGCTAGTGACCTCTTGCAGTAAATATAAACCAGGCTTGGTCTAAAACAGTATGGCCTAAAGGCTTTAGTCAATAACGTAGGGCCCTTAGTTCAGGGCTGCATAGCCAACAGCCAGAGTCAATGTATGGAAGCCCTTTAACTCAGGGTGGCGAGGCCTATCAGCTGAAGTCAATATGGAGTGGCACCTTTAACTCAGGGCAAGCACAGCTTAGTGGCCGGAGTTGATATAGGATAGCTCTTTAATCCAGGGCAAATACAGCATAGCAGCCAGTTCTCTTATAGCTGGCTCTCCCTGGGCTTCTTCTGTTGCTGGTAGCTCGCTGGAGTCTCCTGGGTTTCTGGATCCCGCTGTTGGGGTCTTTGCCAGGCTTGATTTTGGTAGAGGTCCTTCTCCTTCGGTGGACAGCCCAGACTAAGACGCTCTACTGCCTTTTATGCTGCCCCAGCATTTGGAACATGCCCAGTCTGAGCGAAGGCGCAGGACTTTCTCCTCCCACAGAGTTTTAACCCCATCTGATTCAGTGCAGGGTACACATACCACATCACACACCCTCCCTCTTAAGTGGGAACCCGGCGGTTCTTCTGTCTCCTTCTCCTGTTCATCCAACCTAGAAAAGTAGTCCGCATTGGCGTGGACATTACCTGGCTGATGGAACACACAGAAATGATAAGGTTGCAGGGAGAGGTACCACCGCACGACCTGGGGATTGGTCTCTTATGTTGTTGAGCAACCGGAGGGCTGCATGGTCTGTCACCAGCTTGAAGGTCGTTTTTAGCGGGTAATAATGCAAGACATCAATAGCCCATTTTATCGCTAAGGCCTCCTTCTCAATCGTGGAATACTTCATTTCTCTAGGGAATAGTTTCCGGGTCAGGAATAAAACTGGGTGTTCTTCCCTATCCGCCTCCTGGGACAGGACTACTCTGAGCCCCACTCCTAAGGCATCCATTTGGAATATAAACTCCTTTGAAAAATCAGGGTGCACTAGGACTGGCTCTTGTGCTAGTTGCCTCTTTAGGCTCTGGAAGGCTCTTTCACACTGTTCTGACCTTTTCACCTGATGCGGTTGCGAGTTCTATGTTAAATGTGTAAGCTGCATTGCAATCGTTGCGAACTCCAGTATGAAGCGTCTGTAACAGCTGGCCAGACCTAAAATCTGGCTCACATGCCTTTCTGTCCTTGGTAATGGTGTGTCTGACAATGCTTGCACTTTGCCAATCATTGGTCATAATTTCCCACCTCCCACTATATATCTGAGGTAAGTCACCTCTTCCTTTCCAAATTGGCACTTTGCAGCGTTTGCCGTGAGACCCGCCTCTCATAGGGCCTGAAGAACTTCCTTGAGATGATACAGGTGGTCATCCCAGGCACTACGATAGATGATGATAAAAATCACTTAGGAAAGTTAGATGTCAGCAAGTCACCAGGTCCTGATGAAATGCATCCCAGGATACTCAAGGAGCCGATAGAGGAGGTATCTGAGCCTTTAGCTATGATCTTTGAAAAATCATGGCAGACAGGGGAGATTCCAGAAGACTGGAAAAGGGCAAATATTGTGCCCATCTATAAAAAGGGGAATAATAACAACCCAGGAAACTATAGACCGGTCAGTTTAACGTCTGTCCCAGGGAAGATAATGGAGCAGGTAATTAAGGAAATCATATGCAAACACTTGGAAAGTAATAAAGTGATAGGGAATAGCCAGCATGGGTTTGTGAAGAACAAGTCATGCCAAACTAATCTGATAGCTTTCTTTGATAAGATAACGAGCCTTGTGGATAAGGGAGAAGCGGTGGATGTCATATACCTAGACTTTAGTAAGGCATTTGATACGGTCTCGCATGATATTCTTATTGATAAACTAGGCAAATATAACTTAGATAGGGCCACGATAAGGTGGGTGCATAATTGGCTGGATAACCGTAGTCAGAGAGTTGTTGTTAACGGTTCTAAATCCTGCTGGAAAGGGATAACAAGTGGAGTTCCTCAAGGGTCTGTTTTGGGACCCGTACTGTTCAATATCTTCATCAATGATGTAGATGTTGGGATAGAGAGTACGCTTATTAAGTTTGCAGATGATACCAAACTGGATGGGGTTGCGACTTCTTTGGAGGATAGGGACATAATTCAAAATGACCTTAGCAAGTTAGAGAAATGGTCAGAGGTAAACAGGATGAGGTTTAATAAAGAGAAATGCAAAGTGCTCCACTTAGGAAGGAACAATCAGTTCCATACATACAAGATGGGAAGCGACTGTCTAGGAAGGAGCATGGCAGAAAGCGATCTAGGGGTCATAGTGGACCACAAGTTGAATATGAGTCATATGTGATGTGATGCTGTTGCAAAAAAAGCAAATATGATTCTAGGTTGTATCAACAGGTGTGTTGTAAGCAAAACTCGTGAAGTCATTCTGCCGCTCTACTCTGCACTAGTTAGGCTTCAGCTGGAGTACTGTGTCCAGTTCTGGGCGCCACATTTCAAGAAAGATGTGAAGAAATTGGAAAGGGTACAGAGAAGAGCAACAAGAATGATTAAAGGTCTAGAGAACATGACCTATGAAGCCAGGCTTCATGAACTGGGCTTGTTTAATTTGGAAAAAAGAAGATTAAGGGGGGACATGATAGTGGTTTTCAAATATCTAAAAGGGTGTCACAAGAAGGAAGGAGAAAATTTGTTCCTCTTGGTTTCTGAGGACAGGACAAGGAGTAATGGGCTTAAAGTGCAGCAGGGGAGGTTTAGATTGGACATTAGGAAAAAATTCCTAACTGTCAGGGTGGTCAAATATTGGAATAAATTGCCAAGGGAGGTGGTGGAATCTCCCTCTCTGGAGATATTTAAGAACAGGTTAGATAGACATCTGTCAGGGATGGTGTAGATGGAGCTTGGTCCTGCCTTGAGGGCGGGGGGCTGGACTCGATGACCTCTTGAGGTCCCTTCCAGTCCTATTATTCTATGATTCTATGATTCTATGATCTATATATGCAGCTGTGTACTGGTAGTGTGTTTGCATTAGTTTGTTCATCAGTCCCTGGAAGGTGGCGACATTACCATGCTATTTGGATTGCATGGGGAAAACTGGTAGAGATCAAAGGATGTGGGGAAGGCATCTTCACCCTTGAGTTAGGCATGAGGGATGTTTGCCCGTATCCTTTGGTCAAGTTGATGGTAGATACGTTTTTGGCCCCCCCTAGCCGCTCCAGCAATTGGCATTGGGTAAGCATCGAAATGGGATACAGCATTATCTTTTCAGAAATCAATGCAGAACCTGATGGTTCTGTTGGGTTTTGGCATTAGGATGATAGGACTCCTCCACTTGCTCCGTGACTCTTCAATCATGCCTGTCTTTAGCATTGTCTTAAGCTCCTGTTGGACAGCATCTTAAGTTCCACATTTTCCTTGGCAAGAGCTGTTTCTCACCTTCTATCCTGGTTCTGTTGCAATGTGGTGTTGAATCAGATTCTTCCATCCTGGTCATGTGGACAAGACATCTTGGAAGGTCTGTCTCCACGGGAAGCCCCAGTGTCTTCTCTCCTTTAGCACCTGGTTGTTGCTTTCTCATAGGGCAGTTGTCGCACTCCCTCACGACCTCTTGAAACATGGGCCACTGGGTAGGTCAGCTGGGGTGCCACCCCACAAAGAGGAATTCCCTTCAGCTACAGACTCTGAAGTTTACACGGGTGTTTGGGTAGGGACGCACATCTCCCTGGATACACTTGAGATTGAGCATCTCCTCAACTAGCTGGAGGTCCAGCACCAAGCCTCCCTGAATAATAGTCTGGCTGCAACCAGAGTTCAAGAGAGTGGTGGCCTTTACACCTTCCACTACCACAGGCATCACCAGTTTTCTGGATTGGGGTTCTCATGCCCAATGGCCAGCCACCCAGACCTGTCCGTAGTTGCAATCCATATAGGGGATAGTCTTTACGGAAGTGACCTCCTTAGCCGCACTCCCAACAGTGGTCCCAGGAGCCTATGGATCGGGAATCATCCTAGGGCAGACTTCTCTCCCCTTGTGAAAGACGTTCTTTCCCTGTGCTGTTCTGGGTCACCAGTCTTTGGTGTTCTGTCCTACTGGGTATGGTATGTGTAAGAGTGATCCCAACGGCTCTATCCTTCATGGTTTCTCTCTCCCTGGACCCTCTTGTCTCCTGGGGTTCTCTGTCCACCAAGGACAGGCTCTGGTTTCTTTTTGGCTAGGTGATCCTCCATTAGACTTAATGCTGCTGTCAGTGTGATTGGTTGATGCCATTGCACCCGCTTCTTGACTCCTGGAAGTAGTACCTTTATGAATTGCTCCAGGGATACTATCTCTGGGTTCATCCACTTCCAACAGTGATCCCTGATTCTTTGGGTAACAGTCCGTAGCTGTGTCCCAGCGGGATACCCTTCTCCACACTGCCATTACCGGTAATGGGCTGATACTGGTACTGTCTAAAATGACTGCCGGTATCTCTGGGCTGATATTGGTATTGTCTAAAATTACTGCCTTTAGCCATGGATACTCCAATGTATCTCAGGAGTCCAGATTGTGGTATGTGCTCTGCGCTGGTGCCATTAGGTAGGGGGGCCAATATGGTAGCCCAGTGCTTTTGGGGCCAGCGAGCGGCTATAGCAACCCACTCAAAGGTAACTAAAAATGCCCTGACCCCATCTTCGTTACCCAAATGGCCATTTCTAGTACAGTGTCTCCTGTCTCTGTCCCTATGGCCACGGGGCTTGGTGGACCCCTTGGCTGTAATAGTGTAGCTATCTGTTGAAGTAGAGCTTCCTGCTGGGTCTGGTACTAGGTGGTCATCTCATGCAACAGCTGCTGTTGCTGCTCCTGCTGTTGCATCAGCAGCAGCTGGTGTTAGTGGGATAGCTGCTGTATCAGCTGTACCTGCTGCTGTTGGTGCTGGACCACTTGCTGCTGCTGGTTTTCAACCATCCACTGTAGGAATTTCTCCATTTCCATCTCTGCAGCAGACTACAGGGACAAAAGGGTTACTCCCCTACCCCAGTCTCTCTACCTGGACCTCTCAGCATGTCCTGGATGTTGCCTATATTCTCCACCACATGTGGCAGGGTACATACATCCTGTCTCCAGGTTTCAAGAACACAGGGGTGTGACTGCTGCCTGGTTGGCTGTTGAATTGCCAGCGATCTCCTGCAGTCTAAACCAGTCTTGGTCTAAAGGCTTCAGTCAATAAGGTAGGGCCCTTAGTTCAGATCAGCACAGCCCAACGGCCAGAGTCAATGTGCAGTAGCAGTGTGGCCTACCAGTCAAAGTCAATATGGAGTGGCCCTTTAATCCAGGGCAAGCACAGACCAGTGGCCAGAGTATTGGGGATGGGGGCAACTGCCCTGGTAGGGGGACCTGGGCCCTCCATACTCCACTGGGTCATGACCCAGGGCCCTGTGAATGGTAGAGCATTGTATCACTCACTTGGAGGGGAGTCCAATTGAAACACGCTAAGCTCACCTAGGGTATGTCTACACTAGCCCCCTAGTTCAAACTAGGGAGGCTAATGTAGGCATTTGAAGTTGCAAATCAAGCCCAGGATTTAAATATCCCATGCTTGATTTGCATCTTCCCAGCCTACCTTGCAGGAGGAATAACAGGTAGTTCGATATAGGGTTTTAATTCGAAATACCGGGTCTCTGCCACATGTAGATGCGGGAAGGTAGTCTGGAATTGTAAATTTCAAAAATGGCAACCGGCCGGGAAGATGCAAATCAAGCATGGGATATTTAAATCCCGGGCTAGATTTGCAACTTTGAATGCCTACATTGGCCTCCCTTGTTCAAACTAGGGGGCTAGTGTAGACATACCCCTAGGGTACGGGAGACAACACTCTAGCACCCTCCATGGATCACTTCCTACTGGCATTGGAGGAGTGGCTTCCCAGATGGTCCCTGGGTTCTCTTATAGCTGACCCTCCCTGGGCTTCCTCCAGCGCCGGTGGCTTGTCGTTGTCTCCTGGGTTTCTGGATCCTGCCATCGTGGTCTCTGCTGGTCTTAGTTCTGGAGCTCCTGATGGAGGTCCTTCTCGTTCAGTGACCAGCCAAGTCTGAGCTGCTCTACTGCTTTTTATGCTGCCCCAGCATTTGGAAAATGCCAAGTCTAGTAAAAGGGGTGGGGCTTCCTCCGTCCACAGGTTTTAACCTCACCTGATTCAGCTCAAGGTACACACACGTCACACAGTCATTTAAAATAGCAAGAGTGGCTCTAACAACAGATCGTTTTACACACAAACAACTTTATGTAGCAACTTCCAGAGTGGGAAATGGAAAAAATATGCTGATTTTAGCAAAAGACTGAAAAACCACAAACATCATGTATCAGCAAGCTTTAACTGACACCAGTTAATTTTCTTCACTAATAAAGAGTTTCTGATTTAAATTTACTATGTACGGTAATTATTCAATAAAATGAATAACGCTTGAATTTGAAATATTACAAATTTAATACTGTTCTTTTGCAAGCACAATCATAAAAATTCTATTACACATATTTAATTTCTTGATTTTTCCTGAAAGTGTAATCTATGCAAAATGACTTGGCCTAGTCAACAACAGGCCTTATCTGCTGGTAGGCTATATATTTAATATCCCTCTTATTTGACATGTACATGAAGCCACAGTGCCGATAAACATGAATGTGATAGAAGGGCTGCTGAATGAACCAAATCCAGCTCTATGACTTTCATATTTGATCTGTGTCGTACAGATCAAATATGAAATGTTTGATCTGAACGTGTCATACTAAGTCTGGATAAGGGCTAGCTGGCTAAGGTGCAACCTAGAAAGGCTAATATAACATTAGTACATATCAGAAAGCAACCAGATGAGTTGGTGGGTGGGTGGGGTATGTACACACACATACAGAAAGAAAAAACATCATAGTAAAGACACTTATATTGAGTGACTAAATCCACCATTTACACCTTCAAGTTCACAATTTGGTCTCTTGAAGACCCAACTCTCCCTTCACCCTTAGTATTTCCTCATTTAACCCAACCCTCCCAAATGTGTTTCTATCTAACTTCTAAACTCCAAGCTGCCATCCTGCTACATATAACAATGACTAAAAACTTTTCACTGGGCCTTCTGCAGCAGCTTTACCATATCATACCCCTACCTTCCATTGAACTCTCTAACTATTCAAACCAGGTCTCAACTGAAATTCCTTTTAGAGTAAATTTGTTCAAGATTTAAAAGGTTAAAGCTTATGCTGAGCCTCAGGCTAACCTGCGTACCCCTTTCCTGTGTCACACCTCAATATTACTGACAAGTTATTTTACCTTTGATATACTGATAATTTTAATATTCTCAATTATATCTTATAAATACATTGTTACGGTTGAGTTGCAGAACTCTCATTGCTGAGGCACTTGAGGCTGAATTTTCTTGTACTAATTGTGCCTCTTTACAGTGACTCTGAAAATTCATAGTAGATCTAACAAGGTGACAATCTGTGGATCATGAAGGATCCTTAGAACCTTAATCAATTTTTGCAGGGCAGCCAAATCTGGTCAGCCATGGCGATGGTCTGTCCAAGTCATCAATTTCATGCATGCCCCTCTGATGTGGGAATCTTTCTGATTTTGAGCTCTGACAATAACAATCAAGCCTATCTCCAGATGGTCTTACATTTCTTACTTTTTCTAAAAATGATGTTTGTGATATCCAGGTCATGTTCTACATGTTTGCTCAGTAGGAAGATGCTGTTGTAGTTAGATATGGTTACTTGGGAGAAACTTCAGCAGTGTCTCCAAAAGAGGTTCATTACTATACCTACCATTGATTATAATGAAAATTTCTGGAAAATGTCATAAAAACTACTCATGACTGAAGCCCAAAGGAAAATCTGTAACACCAAAAACAAGTGAGGGTGAGAAAAGGCCAAGGAGATTGAGCTTCACATGACATGAAGAGCTTCTTTCAGGAAATAGGGGCCATTTATGGTCCATACTCACACAGTCTTCCAAGCTCAAGACAGATCAGTGTATTAGAAGGACAGGGAAACCATCAAACTCAGATGAAAGGAATATTTTGAATTACTCCTGAACCATGAATCAACTCTCTCAGATGCCACTATTGAATACATACCTCAATGGTATGAATAGAATTTCTTGCTGACTGCCTCCCACTCCTACCTCGAAAAAGGAACAAGAGCTATTTAAAAACACAAATAGTCTAGCAGCACCTTAAAGACTAACAAAACATGCACCTTAAAGATTAACAAAACATTGATGAGTGCTCGGACAAGTAAAAATGTTCTCCAACTGGTTTCTATGTGTTCACTTCCTTGAAACTATGGTACAATCACATGATGACACATTTCCAACACCTTATACCGGAAACCTACCACCCATTGCATTTACCTTCATGCCTCTAGCTTCCATCCAAGACACATTTCTCAATCTACTGTTTACAGCTAAGCCCTAAGATACAACTGGATTTGCTCCAATCCTACAGACAAAGACAAACATCTACAGGATCTATACAGAGCATGCTTAAAACTGAAATACTCACCTGGAGAAGTGAAAAACAGATCAACGGAGCCAGAAGAGTACCCAGACATGAACTACTCCAAGACAGGCCAAGAAGAGAAAACAACAGAATACCACTTGTCATCACCTACAGTCCACAATTTAAACCCCTCCAACGCATCATCAACAATCTACAACCTCTCCTGGAAAACGACCCCTGACTCTCACAGGCTTTGGGGGGAAAGGCTAATCCTCTCATACAGACACCTCCCTAACCTCAAACAAATTCTTTCCAGTAACCACACAGCACACCTCCATCATAATCATGCAGGAACCCACCCCTGCAATCAGTCCCAGTGCCAACTACGTCCACACATCTACACAAGCAATTTCATCAATGGACCCAACTACATCAGCCACCACATCAGAGGCTCATTTAACTGCACATCCACTAATGTGATCTATGCCATCAAATACCAGCAATGCTCTTCTGCTAAGTATACTGACCAAACTGGACAGTTTCTATGGGAAAGAATTAATGGACACAAATCAGATAACCGAAAAGGCAACACACAGAAACCTGTTGGAGAACACTTTAACCTGCCCGGGCACTCATTAATGGATCTCAAAGTCATTGTGTTATGTCAGGCCAATTCCATAAGTCAAATACACAGGGAAGTCTTGGAACATAACTTCGTAACAAAGGTATAAACAAAGACATTACCTGGCTAGTACACTACATTCCACATCCATATGACTTAAAAAAAATCAAACAAGGGATACTTAAGAACAATCTGCACCTTCTCTATCAGCTTCATGTGGCATGAACATTCTATTTCCCCCTTTTTCCTTCTTCCCTCCTTATCCCCTATTTATTTTAGAACAGGACCTTTATTAACTCCATTCATCTGAAGAAGTGGGTTGTGCCCACAAAAGCTCATGATATCCCCTACGTGTTTTGTTAGTCTTTAAAGTGCTACTAGACTATTCATTGTTTTTTAAGTTTTTTTTTCATTTACAGACTAACACAGCTACCCCTCTGAAGCTTAAGAGCTATTATGCAAGCCAAGAACAGCAAGGCAGCAGGGACAGATAGCACATCAGTTGAAGTCTACAAACTTGGAGGTGAAGAACTGGTAAGGAGATGCCACAAACTTTTTCTTCACATCTAGTATAATGACAAGATTCCCAAAGATGTGAGAAACGCCAACATTGCTATAATCTTTAAGAAAGGAGATAAACTGGAGGATTTTGAAATCATCAAATCAATACCTTGTCACCCACAGCAGGGGAAATTCTTGCCTGTATTGTCTTATACCAATTAATTCTCTTTGTTGAAGAAATATTGCTAAAATTTCAGTTCAGTTTCAGATTATCTCATGGACAACCAACGTGCCTTCCAAACTCAGGAAAAGTCTCTGGAATAAAATCAAGACCTATAAATGGCCTTCATCTGACAAAGGCTTTCAACTGTGTCAGTCATGAAACCCTGTGGCTGTTTTGGCTGCCCTCCACAACTGATTAAGATTCTAAGGATTCTTCACGATCCACAGACCATCATCTTGTTAGAACTGCCATGAATTTTCAGATACCTCAAGTCATTGTAAGCAGGCAAAATCAGTACCAAAGAAATTCAACCTCAAGGGCCTCAGCTACAGCTACGTGATGCCACTATCCTCTGGAATGGCCTAGAGATGGACCAATTTGTCATTACAACTGAGAGTAAGCAAGAATTCATTATTGCCCAAATCCTGCTCTCCATTTATTTAGTGATCATTTTGGTCCTTGTTAAAGACTGCTTTCCCAGTGAAGTTGACATTCAATATAGAATGGATGGGTAGCTTTTTAATCATCAACATCTTCACTCACAGCCTAAAGTCCTCAGGGCATCCACTTCTGTGTGCTGATGACTGTGATGACCCTTGTGCACACAGAGAATGACCTTCAGTCCAGTCTGGATTGTGGGGGGCTTTTTGTTTTGTTTTTTGCACACGCTTATGGAAGCCTAGAACTCTCACTCAATATTGAGAAGACGAAAAAAGTTCCATCAGCCTGCTTCAAACCTTTCACATGACTCTCTCCCCTCCACACACACACCACTCCATCATCAAATTACAGGCTTTGGAGATAATCAGACATTTCTTCTATCTTAATAGCCCATTTTTTCAAAATGCAAAAATTGACAGTGAGATCCAGGACAGGATCTATTGTGAAAGTGCTTCCCTTCAGAATTGCTCCAATGCTTTTTCATGGACCGTGATCTAAGAAAGGACACTGAGATTCAGAACTATAAGACAATTGTTATTCATAGATTCCTTTATGCATGAGAAACCGAGGTGTCACCTAGCGACAGCATTTCAAGAGTTTGGAGACGTGCCACCAAAGACAACTCCAGAAGATCTTTCACCTTAAATGGGAAGATAGCTCTATTAACACCAGCATCCTCACTGAAGCTAATGTCACCGGCACTGAAACAATGATCCTCATACAGCAATTCTGCTGGGCTGAACTTTGTGTGCAGATGACAGACTTTCAGCTCCCAGAACAAGCCTTTACTCTCAGTTCATCCATGGTCAGAGGAAATGCTACAATGACATACTGAAAGTACTTCTCAGGAAAAATGATATGGATATTACAAGTTGGGAGAAGCAAGCCACCAACCAATCTCAGTGGCGTCACATCCTCCACCAAGCAGTGGCCCATTTTGGGGAGAAGCACCTTGCCCTTGAAGCTGAAAAGAGATAAAGAAGGGAGGAATAAAGGAAGGCCTTTCTCCCAGCCGGCAGGAAAATGCTAGGAAATGTCTATCTCTATTATGGGAGGAACTATGGTTCCAGAACTGGACTCCTGAGTCATATCTCAAGACCCATATGCAAATCTGTGATCATCCTCAAAATGATGGTGAGGCAGGCTGAGGACACTTTACTTCAATATATTAGCACTGAGATGGTTTATAATAAACAATAAGTTATTAATGAAGAACAGAGATTTAAGTGAGACTAAGTCAGAAAAAGAGACAGGTATGGTTACAAAACAAAAATAACACGCTTTCTAGTGTCTAAAACTTAATTTGAGCAAGCAATGACTTTGCCTAAACTTTTCACTTGTGGCATCTCTGGAGCTTCCTGGAAGGGTAATGTAACATTCAGTGACTCAGAACATGAGGGCCCTTTCATTCCATAGATAGGTAAGTTCTCTCCCATTTCTTATGGTCTAGTAAATTTTGAAAAATATTCTTGGAAAAGTGATCCCAAACCAAATTTCCTATTCCCAGCGGTTCATCTTCTGGGTTTGATTGACTTGATCATTTTGTTTATTTAGAGACAAATATTCTTTCATTGTCCTTTGCTTGTAATCTTGTTTCCTCATCTTGCTCTTGATTTGCTTTTCTTGTTGAGTCAGCTGCAAATGTAACTTCTATTGTCTCTGGCCTCACCTTGCTCAATCTAGGTTGGAGTAACAGGCAAACAGGCAAAATAGCATTGTTTTTTTCTAAGACAAATGTGTGTATCAACTGCCTCTAAACATACTTTAGCAACACATTTCAGCAGACTTAGATAAGTGTATACATAATTCATACACAGATCACATAATGAGGCATTCACCAGTTTATATATGGTAATACAGAAGATGCTTTTAGGGATACATATTTTGACAACTATGTCTTGGGGTAGTGAGTATTTCAGGCCTGATATGAGCAACAGTATATTGGGTCTTCTGCCAGTGGGCACTGAAGAACTTTTACAGTCATAGGGAATAGATTGAAATGAAAAAAAAAACAACCCCCCAGAAGACCTGAGAGAAAATGAGGAGAATGAAGCACTTTCTGTTTTTATCTCAGCAAAAAGTTGGATAATAAAAAGTTTCCAGGGAACCAATGCAACACAGGTATTCCAGGCAGAGAGGCTTCTCAAAGGACCATCAAAAGGATTGCAACTGCAAGCAATATATTTTCATAAGTGCTTATTCAAAAAAGAAAGGAGAAAACCTTCAGGAAATAAATACATCAGGGACCACGAGACAGGCAAACCAGAACGTTGCTTAGAGCCTTTGCTTCAAGTCCATAGGAACTTTTTCTTTTCTATATGAAAGGCAAACAATAACCTAAAACATATAAGCAAATCTACAAATTTTAAAACTCTGTCTCACAAAAATAAACACCAACAAAAACTCAGCGGGAAGGGAACTTAACCTGAATCTTGAACTAAGTTTATTCCAAATGTATTGTGGGTCTGTATCACTGCAATATTTTAAAAGTGTTTAGTCAGCCCATTTAAATTACAATTCTTAATATAAAATCATGGAAGTTTTCCTGGGTTTTAACTGAGTTCACAAATAAAGGACAAATGTATAGCCCAATCTCAGAAGCACTTCATATGTGTAAACGTCAATTAACTCAATAAGAGTTCTGGCCATGGATCTCCTTCAAGATCAAGCCTATATACCTATTAGTACAATAATCAACTTTCTTCCCTTGTTATTAAATATCCAAATAGGTCAGGTTATTTAGTATATTTCTACTTAAAACAATTACTTTATTCAACAAAAGTGTTGACACAAATACTAGTAATTATCCAAACAAAATACAGTTTTTTAACTAAGTGGCACATAATATATTTCTGAATGAAGTCAGCCTAAAAGAAAATAGAATTTCAGTGATAACTGTGTTCCTGAACTGGACAGTGAATTGGTAAAGATCACTGCTGAGGCTGATTCAAGCAAAATCAATACTAGGAAGAGAAATAAATGAAAAAAATGGCACAAATGATGCTTTACAATACACAAGACTGAGAATTTCTGGAAATAAAGAAAACTGCTAAGGTAAATAAGATGACAAACATAATAATGTCATTTATAGTGGCAGATTAATGGGAGTGAAAAGTAATGAAATTGCAAACTGTCAACATTTAAAAACTGAAATAACTAAACAGAAGATCTTTCCAAATAAAATGTACTAGAAGACTGAAAAACTCAGTTTTCTGAACTCCTAAATCAAGAATTGCTCAGAGCAATTTGCTCCTATTGAAGACTGTAGCGGGATCGATAAAGTAAACAATTACCTGGGGGAAAAAGTATTGCCAATAAAGATGGTAAAGTGTCCATTGTTAACAGAATTTAAGCCACCTAGGTCAAAAAGAGTAGAGACGGTGCTTTACATTTTTTATGCTCCAGAAACAAGAATTGGCATTAGTCAAAGGGTTTATTTGTAAAAATTATGTTGCTTCCATAAGTAAGTTCAGAAAAAAGGTAGTGTTTCATGTGAGCAAAGCATGCTTTCAGGAAAGACGGATGTGGTAATTAGTTGCCTTTTAAAATTACGATCACCTACACAAACAAAAATGACTTGAGGACTGGATGACTCAAGGGATTGGTAACAAGATATAGTACCTTTCACCTCTGCTTCACTAGGTCAAATTCAGAAAATGTTAAGATGGCCGAAAGTTGTTCCATCTGGCAGCTAGCATATATGTCAAGTTCAAAGTATTATTGAAAAAGCACATCAGTATAATCCACATCAAGTAACCCTTTTCTGGGAAGCCTCACTGAAGATGTTAATGACTGAACAGACATGAAAGCTACATCTCCCATTTCCCTAGAGAAGGGCTCTCAGAAATAAGGTTGAATCACAATGGCTTGATATGCTGTGGAAATGCACCATGAGTAGTAGCCATTCTGTGAACAGAACAACTAGGCCTCCATGGCTGCCAAAATAATTAAACCCTTCAGATAAAGTTCTCTCTTACCTACTGTAAAGAGCATACAAATAATTATTACTATCTGATTTTTATCAGTAACTGTAAGGTCAGCATTAATATTAGTCTGGAATAGCAATGCAAGAAGTAGCATAGCACAAGAAAGGCAACAGTTTACAGCACAGGACTAGTCCAGAGGACACATGCACTCCAATCCCAGTTCTGACATTGACTCGGGTGATCTTCTGCATATGTGTGATCTTCTCAGCTTCCCCATTAATAAAATGAGAGTAATAACCTTTAGCATACACTTCAAGCAGGTGTTGTAAGGCTTTCTCCATTATGCTTTGTTATCTCATTTAAGAGCCTTAAATGAAAGGAGAAATAATACACAGTGGCTACGTCTAGACTACATCCCTTTTCCGTAAAAGGGATGTAAATTAGACGTATCGCAATTGCTAATGAAGTGGGGATTTAAATCTCCCCTGCTTCATTAGCATAAAAATGGCTGCTGCTTTTTTTCTGCACGGAGCTTTGTCGGAAAAAAGCGCCAGTCTAGACACTGATCTTGCAGAAAATAAAGCCTTTTCCGCAAGATCAGCGTCTAGACTGTCGCTTTTTTCTGACAAAGCTCCATGCGGAAAAAAAGCGGCAGCCATTTTTATGCTAATGAAGCGGGGGAGATTTAAATCTCCACTTCATTAGCAATTGTGATACGTCTAATTTACATCCCTTTTACGAAAAAGGGATGCAGTCTAGACATAGCCAGTGAGTATCTTTCCCGTCCTAACAAAGATCTCTGTGAAAGACTGAAAATCTGTCCTTTTCAACAATAGAAGTTGGTCCTATAAAATGCATTACCTCAGCCTTTCTAATATTTTGGAGCCAATGCAACTACAAAAAAACAAAACAAAAACAAACAAAATTACAAACAAAAGAGAAATAAAGCTAAGCTTTTATCTCTATAATATTGCTTTCTTCTATCTTGCATTTATTCTGAAAATTTAAACCGGCACCACACATTTTACTTCTCCAATCAGCAGAGCACGATTTCACTGTAAATATAGTGAAGATATGGCCCAATGGGAACTCAGCTTTCTACAGCAATTCATTCTAGCCAGAAGTGAAATAAAGCCTAAATTCTGATCCTGGAGGTCAGTAGCAAAACTCCCAAGGAATTCAGGATTCGTTTCCAGAGAAGCAGTTTTCCTCCTTCTTCAACAGCTATGTCATATTATATGCATGTATTCTAAATCATAAACATGTAGAAGTCTCATGAAAGCATGACTCTAACTTGGGCTCAAGTAATAGAGGAGTACCATGACCTACAGTGCTAGGACCAGCATTAAAGAGCCAATTTACAAATGCTGAAGAAGAGTGTGATCAAAGACTGGCTGTAATAAAAAAAAATTCTTATCAAGAAAGGTAACAAAAGAAAAGAAATGGGTGTTTCAACAGAACTATGAGGAAGTAAGTCTGAAATATTTAGTTTTCACCTTACTGTTATTCTGTACTGCTGGGACACTGACGTAGGTTAATGTTGAAACACAACATGCAATGACACTACTAGAAGCAAAGTATAGCTTGAATGTGACATAGTATTAATCAGGATTCTTTGGTTAATATAAATCCATTGTATTAGTTCATAAAGATTAAAAGTGAACCTTTTGAAATTATAGCACCTCCTTTAATTCAGTGGCTCTCGATCTGGACAGAATCCCACAGAGGGGTTCTAAAAGATTTTTGGGGGTGGTGAGGAGGCACTAAGCTCTAAGAGCTACCTTTGTCTCTGACTGGGCCTCTGAGATTTGTAGTAGGGAGACCAGCATAAAGGGAAGAATGAGAGTAGTGAAACAGCTTGTTCCCACTACTGAGGCCTCTTCTAGTCAATGGACTCCTTTAAAGCTATTTGCCTGGCTTCACTTCATATTCTCTTTGAGCATCTGTCCACCAGTGTAAGTCTGTTCTCTACCTTCAGAAGATCATACAGGTAATAACAAGCACCAAAGCATCTTGCCTCTCCTCTCAAAGATAACTCTGGTTAAATCATGGAAAATGGCAGACAGCGAAGGGAAGCTATAGTTCTGGTTTAACAGGGCAGTCCTGGGTTTGAAAACTTGTAATGGCAAACTAGCAGGGACAGCAATGTCCTAGGAACACACGGTTGGCAACTGCAACTCTAAACCATGATTAGTTCCATAAGAGAAAGAGACATCAGGAATCATAGGTGGAGGTCAATGACTAGCCAGGAGAGGATCCTGCACTCTCTATGTTCACAAAAAAGGACCACTGGTCAGGAGCAGATGAAGAAGCAAACCATAAGGGATGCAGGGAGACAAGCCATGGGGAGTGGTCATTGGGGACAAAAGAAAAACTACTCACATAGAAGAGCAAAGGCATGCAGGAGAAGGGATGCGTACAGGAATAACATTGTTTTCTCTGGGGAATGTAGAGTGATTTTACTCTGCATTTTCCTCATACTTTGTGAAGAAAATAACCTAAAATTCACCACAATACCTAAAACTGTACTTTGGACAGGACCTAGTGATCTTTATAACCTCTACTCTTTAGAATGTTTCAGACAATATGTGGGAAAATACTGACTCCTATGCTATAGAACAAGCAAAGCAAAATCAGAGGAGGTGGAGGTTGAATGTCAGATTAGAGGCAGCTTTTCTGCTCTTTAAGATTCCTCAATGGCTCAAAAAATTGTTTTATGCAATCTGCATTACATGACCAAGGGCTAAGTAAGGTCCCAAGATTAGGCAGCCACTTGGAGAACAGGAACTACAATTACTTTTCTCTAAATACACTTTTTGCTATTCATCCACTATAGACTTTTTCCCTGGAATGTGGTTGCTCAGCACACTGCAAATTCAACTTAGGAATTGGTTAAAATATTAACATCATATCAAGCAGCAATATATTTCAGAAGAGTAGGTTAACAACTGAACAACACGTGAAAAAGTGAATCTAATCTTCCTTGGAAAAAAATCCAAGCTACACTGACAATGAAGGAAAGTACCTTCAGTATTATATATTTACACACAGTAAGAAAGACAAGAGGAATTGTCTAAGATAGTGATAAGCATCCAGGTATACACTATACTGAGACAAAATTAAAGTATAGGAACATCCAGCACTATATTCTATCTCCGATATTGGCAATGAGCTGATGCTTCAGAAGAAGGTAAAGTAAGCCAGCCCATCCTGGAGATTTATAGAATTACTTGTGCACAGAACATAAGGGGGGCCATACTGGGTCAGACCAAGGGTCTATCTAGCCCAGTATCCTCTCTGCCAACAGTGGAAGTTTCTACCTAACCCTAAATGTCTCAGTTAGTTTCCTTGCCTGTCTATGGTCCTCTTCATAATATGCAACTCATTATTTCATTTCTAATGAAAATCTACTGGCTAGCTAGATCATTTACAACAACTAAAAAAGCCTAGAGTAAGCAGTGGAAGCATTTAAAAACACATGATAAGAACATATTAAGTAGCAGCTTATAGTATGGCAAGCAGCAAAACTTCTAATGTGCAAGTAGCATAACGTGTCTGTATAGCATATGGTAAAAATTTTATCATTTATAATATATACACACACACGACAAGTATTTCTGACACTATAAACATTTACGTAATTGAAACTGTTCATAACTAGAAGGATAAAGTAGGCATGGAAAACCAGCAGTAAGAGCTGTTATTTAGCTGTTGGTAGATTTATTCCTTAACATCTTCAATATATATCTATAATTATATATTTCTACATTGCATTTTACTTTACTGATCAGGTACATAAACTCCATTGCTTATTACTGAAGGGAGCATGGAATCTGGCATTCCACATGAGCTTCCTATCTTTGAATGCCACAGTTCTGTAGTTTCACTCCCACTGTGCTAGAAATTATTTTCAGATGGCCCACAGGCATTGTAGCACACTCTGTGCTGCCATGAGCAAGACCAATATTTGAGAGCTAACTTAAGAGTCCTGCTGCCTCAGCTGGTAGAGAACAAGCATGTGGTAGAAGTGATGAGCTTGTTCTCCTGGGGGCAGGGTGCCAGCTGCACTACTCTAAGAGGGTATGTCTACACTAGAAAGTTAGTTCGAACTAACGGACGTTAGTTCGAACTAACTTTCCTATGCGCTACACTAGCGCTCCGCTAGTTCGAATTTGAATCGAACTAGCGGAGCGCTTAGTTCGAACTAGGTAAACCTCATTTTACGAGGACTAACGCCTAGTTCGAACTAGCTAGTTCGAACTAAGGGCTGTGTAGCCCTTTAGTTCGAACTAGTGGGAGGCTAGCCCTCCCCAGGTTTCCCTGGTGGCCACTCTGGCCAACACCAGGGAAACTCTATGCCCCCCTCCCGGCCCCGGACCCCTTAAAGGGGCACGGGCTGGCTACGGTGCCCGTGCCAGGTGCAAGCCTGCCAGCACCCAGCTAGCAGACCCTGCACCTGGCACGGCACAGAGCCACCCACCCGATGCCCCCCAGCCCACCCCCTCTTGCCGGGACCAGGCTGGCGGCTCCCGGGAGCTTGCCCTGGACCGCAAGAGGCGGGCACCTTCCTGGGCTAGTGCGGACATCGTGGACCTCGTCCACGATCTCCGCACTAGGCACAGGAAAGTGGCCGTCTAGGGCAGGAGAGCTGCCAGCCTGGCCACCCAGGACCAGGTGTGCATGAAAATCAAGGGGGTCCACTGAGACCCCCGACACTGAGCCCTGAGCTGACAATGGCCGTACTGGGTCAGACCAAAGGTCCATCTAGCCCAGTAGCCTGTCTGCCAACAGCGGCCAACCCTAGGGACCCTGGAGGGGATGGACCGAAGACAATGACCAAGCCATTTGTCTCGTGCCATCCCTCTCCAGCCTTCCACAAACTTTGGGCAGGGACACCACTCCTACCCTCTGGCTAATAGGACTCCATGGACCCAACCTCCATGACTTTATCTCACTTCCCTTTCAACTCTGTTCTAGTTGTAGCCTTCACAGCCTCCTGCAGCAAGGAGTTCCACAGGTTAACTATTTGCTTTGTCAAGAACAACAACTTTCTCTTACTAGTTTGAAGCCTGCTACCCATTCCTTTCCTTTGGTGTCCTCTAGTCCTTCTTTATGGGAACTCAGGAAGAACTTTTCTGAATGCACCCTCTCCACCCAACCCCTGCTTTTAGAGACCTCTATCCTGTCCCCCCTCCGTCTCCTCTTTTCTAAGCTGAACAGCCCCAGTCTCTGTAGCCTTTCTTCATCTGGGACCTGTTCCCAACCCCTGATCATGTTAGTTGCCCTCCCCTCTCCCAGCCTTTCTCTTCCCCTCTCCCACCTCCTTTTCCCAGTGTCCCCCAGTTTTTTTCAATAAAGACAGAGTCAATGTTGGAAGAAACGTTATCTTTATTTTGTACATCAATAAGAAGGGGGGCTAGGGAAGGGTAAGTGGAAGGAGGTGAGGGAGGAATGGGGTACGAGCCCCCGATGGGGAGGACTGGGCTGGCTCTGCGGGCTTCTGGGGGTGGAAGCTCTCCTGCAGCCCCCCAATTACTCCCTCTCCCCAGATGGCAGCCTGCGGCAAGTGCAGCCGGGCTGATGGCCGAGTGGTGTGATGTGCCCAGTGTGGGCACTCAGGGCACTCCAAGCCAGAACTTCTTTGGAAGCGGGGCACCCCTTAGAACTGTGTGTCCGGGGTGGGGGTCGGGACCCTTTAAGCGCAGCCCTCGGCTAGCCTGAGACAGCATCTCCATGCTCTAAGTCCTCCTTTTATGCCCTGCCGGCACTGCTTCCGGCCATCCTTAAGCCCTGTTCAGAGTCCACTCAATGTGGACTTACTAGTTCGAACTAGCAAAACGCTAGTTCGAACTAGTTTTTAGTTCTAGATGCGCTAGTTCGAACTAGCTTAGTTCGAATTAACTAATTCGAACTAAGTTAGTTCGAACTAGCGCTGTAGTGTAGACGTACCCAGAGATAGACAGAGTACAGAGTTAATAGTATGCTCACAGGGAGAATGTACAATTTTGCCTTTCAGTGTGAAGAGATGTGTCTTAATGAAAGCTAGTACATAGGAACACTTTGGTATACAGAAATGTGAAATACTATCAAGCAAAATAAGTTTTTCCTCTGCAAAACAATCATTTAAGCATGAATACATTACAAAGACATTAACGATTGTTTATTATTTATTTACTGTGACACTTACTATGAACTAAATGCTTTCCAAATACTTTAAAAAGATAATTGTGTCCTCAGGAACTGATACTGAAGGACAGACAAGTAAACAGATGTTAAGGAAAGAGAACAGAAACAACAGGCAAATTGATATGCAAGTCAGTTTTTGAGAATGCCTTAAATGCATGTAGGATACTTAGCTAACATAAATTCTACCATACATAGAGAGCTGTGCGGAAGAAAGCAGAGGTGACTGAATGAAAAGCTGACAAAAAGGTGAACAAGTCTGGGAGCACAGACTTGGGGTGGGGTATTCCATCTTCTCTCCATCTCTAACCCTTCTAACTGCCTAAGCATCCCATTAAATAAATATATGGAGATATGCCTATCTCACAGAGCTGGAAGGGACCTTGAGAGGTCATTGAGTCTAGTCCCCTGCCCTCATGGCAGGACCAAGTACCATCCCTCACAGATTTGCCCCAGATTCCTAAGTGGCCCTTTTCAAGGATTGAGCTCATCACTGTGGGTTCAGCAGGCCAATGCTCAAACCCCTGAGCTATCGCTCCCCCCCCCCTTTTCCTTTCCTTCCACACATCTGACAAGGGTGAACAAATGTAGCACTTTGAAAGTAATTAGAAGAAAGAGGAGCTTGATCAGATCACATTAATAGGCAAAAGATGAGTCTAGCACATGTATTTTGAATGGACTGAAGTGGAACAATGCATGCATTTGAGAAGACAGAGAGAAGGAAATTACAGTAGTAATGAGAATTATAGTGGACACCTCAAACAGTAGATTTAACTATGGAGATGGAAAGAAAATGTCAGAATTTGAAAATGTTAAAGAGGAAGAATCAGGAAGATTTGGATATGGCCTTGATGTATATAGGAGGAGAAGGGAAAGGAAGGAGTCAAAATAGCAAAGGAATAGAAGAAGGAAAAGGAGAAAGAGAAGACAGTACTTCAAAAATTCAGTGAGAAAAGATGACAAGAAGAAAGTATAATATCAAAAGTATGTAAGTCAAGAAGAAGAGTGGAGCAGAGGAACTGAGAGCTGGCAAAATTGCTGAAAAAAATATGTAATAAATTAGTAGTGTAAGTAATTGTTACCTGAGGTGGGGGAACAAGGAGTCTGTGCATCTCTCTTTTCCCTGAGAAAGAGGGTGAACATTAGTTTACCTTGTATTCAATGTTATAAAGAGTAGGGATGTTAAATTTCAATTAATCAGCTAGTCAAGTAGTCAATGGAATGACCCATGAATGACCCAATAGACCTGGTTATGCATAACCCTCAAGCTCCAGTCAGAATTTTTTCTTTCCTTCTTGGAACCTAGGGCTTCATGCACTTATGTCAGTCCATTCTCTAGACACATCTTCCATGAGGCTTCAGGTCTTCTGTCTGAGACACTGTTTTTGGAAGTGTAGATGATGGTTCCTCTTCATGTAGTTTGGATTCTCCCAAGGAAGAGAAAATTAGGTCTAATTCCATTAGTGATACAGGTTGTAACAGAAGAAATGTATGGCTGACAAATGGAAGAGAGAAGAGAGACTCTCTTAGTTGATGGTGCATGACACAGAGACAATAATGTCGGTTGCTAAAGCTACCCTTGGTTGTTCTTTGCTGGCACTGATTAATCCCTATTATTTCATTTATACAGTACCAGTGGAACCAATGTTATCCGTGTAGGCTTCAGTACTGATAGAGCCTTGCTTTTGTGTCATGACCCAAGGACTCAGAATGTCACAAGTCCATAGGGGCTGAATGAGCAGACTTGGTCAATTTAGGTGGAGTTGTATCAGGTGCTTTCTATGCCAGAATTCCTGTGCCTTGGAACTATGGCTAGGGAAAGAATGGCAGATGTTGAGCTTAGCCGTGATGTATACCTCTTCAAGTTACAATAAATGTAGCTTTGGGTGTTCCAGACCAAGAAGGAACAGGGACAGGAAACAGTTTTTGAAAGCTGAAGTTCTGGACATAGTCCAAAATCCATAACAATGTACAGAAGTGAGTGGGGAAGGTTCTTGTGGCACGGAATATACCGCTCTAGAAAAAAATCTGCAAAAATACTATTACAAGTTCATTAAAATTTGAAAGATTTATTAAAAACAATGTACAAAATGCACTAAAGACCATCTTTAAAATATTTACATAATGGAAGAATAGTACTCAAGAAGCAGTTCAGAACAGTGGAGTTTCTAGTATAGGTCACGTGGCAGTAAGAAGAAACTGGAAAGGCAAGGAGTACCTCCACCCTGTGGGTACATCTAGACTACAGACTTTTGTCGACAGTATCTGTCGACAAAGAACGTCTAGACTGCATCCAGTTCTGTCGACAAAGCAAGCCGCTTTGTCGACATGAGAGTGTAGACACAAAGGACAGTGTAGATGCAATAACGCCTTCTGTCGACAGAACTCTGTTGACAAAAGGCATTATTCCTCATAGAATGAGGTTTACCACTGTCGACAAAACTGCCGAGTTCTGTTGACGTTATGTCTACAGAACTCAGCAGCAATGTAGACGCAAGTATATTTTTGTTGACAAAAGTCCACTTTTGTCAACAAAACCCTGTAGTCTAGACACACCCTTTATGTCCTTGGTTTGAGCATGAGGATAGCAAGGGAGAATGCATAGACCAATGGATATTGCTAACAAAAGTTCTTCAATTCCAAGCATGTGGAATACATGCAAACCCACAATACATAACAAACAAGGACCAGGACTCAATGAAACATCAACACTTTTCCATTTTGAAGTGTAAATTTTCCTTATGAAAGGTTACCTCCTTGGTATGAGAACTTCCTGAACTGTAGACAGTAGCCTCCATTAGTAGTGCTCAGCTGTCCAACATCCAAGGCATCAGGTAAAACAACTTTAGTTTTGAGATTAGTATCTGACGTTGGTTCTGGGACAGCATATTTGGACAGCTTGGCAGATATATTGGGAGTGGAGAAGCTGCCTGGACATCTGCAATAGGTCTGATAACCAGAATGGCCTCGTCCAGTAAGTGGCTGTCAGCATGATTGTAGCCTTGTCTCATTCTATTCAGAGCACAATGCTGAGAATCAAGAAAATTGGTTGAAAACAGTGAATGAGTCCATGGAACTGTGACTCTATTGCTTATGTGATGCCTGGATGGGAGTACATGGACATTAGACCCATTTGTAGGAGAATTTGAAGTCTGACGGTAAGAATCACATATAAACAAGTAAACATGTGGCCTAAGCATCTCAAACATAATGCCACTATTGTCATGGGATTTGATCTTGGGTTCCTTGCCAATGACAGGAGAGAATGGAATTTTCCTCAGAGAGACTGGCTTCTGATGTTTTGGAGTTTATCTTCGCTCCTACTGACATCTATAATAGCATGAGAGATTATTTTCTTTAGCTCACAAGGAATTCTAGTTGAGAGAACAGGAAAGGGACATAATCTGAGGCTGTTGCAGTGTACTCTTAGAATCTCTTTCTGATCAATGAGTTGTTTGATTTTCTTCTTCCTACTCTCAGTGCCATGAAGAATCCAAATGGTAATTATTTATTGATAAATGCACCCTACTGTGAACCACAGGAATTTCCTGTGGGCAAGGTGTATTTTATAAAGGAAGTATGCATCCTTCAAGCTAAGAAACAGGAAACTATCTTCAGGGGCGGATATAGGGCAGGGCGAACGGGGCGGCCGCCCCGGGCCCCGCACTTCAGAAAGCCCTGCGCATGCGCGGTGGCACCGCTGCGCATGCGCATGGCATCACTGCGCATGCGCTGTGGCAAAGGGGGAGCCCCGCAAAACTGTCATCTGCCCCTGCCTATCTTAATTTTGGAGAGATGGACTGACGGAGGCAGAGTTATGATCCAGAACTTGAAAAGGCATATGCATTTCTTGAGTGCCCTTTTTCTAGGACACATGAAGACTCTCTCTACTTCCCACAGTGTCCTTCAGTGAGTGCAGAGCCCTTTCAACTTCCCATTGAGCAGCTCTCTTGGCCTGCACTTCCATGGAATGCCAGTTATCTGAAGCCACAATGCCTAAAGCATTTTCACCACAATGGTCACAGACCTGGCTGCAGTGACAGAGGCATACATTGTCACCTATCCTGGCCATTAATTAGTTTTCCTTAATTAAGTTTTTAAGCAATTCTCTGTTCTCATGTGGAAGCTTCACGAGGAAGGGTTTCACCTTGTTCTATGTTATCCAGTCATACTTGGCTAATAAGGCCTGACAGGGTAGGGAACATTTTCTCACAAAATGTCAAGCCTCTTGAGGTCCTTTGCTTTGGGGTTCTCTTTTTCAGTTTTGACTTCTCGAACTACTAACATGTGGAAGGACTCCAGTTTGTGCTGAGTGTAGAAGTACCCAAGCCCCATGGGAGAGGTACTCCTCAACTTGTTTTGCAGTAGACATTATTGGTGCTGGTGTCTGTCACACAGAATCTTAGCAGGCTGTGTAACCTCTCATTTATGGGACTGATAAACTTGGCTGACAATCTAACTGCTTGTGGGATTTCGGCAATATAACCAATGTCTTAATTTCCAGACTCTTTGCAATCTTCACAAGGGGCTTCCAGTAATGTTTTATAGTCTGGTATCTTTAAGGATATCACTTCATCAAGAGACAACATGGCAGTGATACAGATGCTGCTCTGTACCTAGCTCTGGCTCTTCATACTTTTGCTCAGGGGTCTGGCCTGGGATGCTGATGGGAAGCATAGCCTCTTCTTTCTCACGTGAAGTGCGAGAGACCTGTAGCTTAGTGCCCAAGATAGTGGCCCCATCATTGCCAATAGGGCCATAGTCAAGCCAAAGAAATAAGACTTATTAGCTGGGTAATGACATTCCCTACTAGCTGTCCAGTGTCATTATTAAAATGCCAATGAGGGCTGAGTCCTGTAGGATGAGCTGGAAGGACTATGTGTTGCATTCACCACTCGACACAAAGAGAGGGCTCTCTACTGAAAAATGGGGAGAATGTATGCAACAGTGAGGGTGAGGAGGAATAGATCTCCTCCAGTAGCAGCACTGAAATATACTACACGTCGCTCAGTACTGCAGTCTGTACTGGAGTTGACAGGTATGGAAAACCATCCTGTTTCTTCTCTAGGTGTATCCTCTGTTGTGGGCAGTAGTGCCACAATCAGTGTCAGAGGAGTTGTCTGCCCAGCCCTCTAAGCAGAACCATAGACTTTCCCTTTTAATCTTACTGGTATATTTCTGTCACATACTACACCACTTCTCTCTCTCCATTTGAGCTTGGAGGATTTATCTTTGGAAGCTTTATGGTGACTGTCTTTTTGTGAGTATACTGAGCCTATTTAGAGTCTCTGCCTCTATGTTCTGATCAGCTCCTCTCAGTGCCAGCTAAATTCCAGGGCTGACATCAGCTTTGATTTAAATGGCTTGCAGGATAGCTTTTGTGACAACAGCAGCAGTACCAGTGCTGGGTGTTTCCTCAACACCATCTTCTTCAAGCTGATCTTGGTATCATTAACCAGATCAGCCATCTTCATCGAATGCCACATCAAGCTGTACAGAGAAGAGCCACAGAAATAATTACGAATACTGAACAGCTTCAATATGAGGAGAGATTAAAAAGACTGTTATTTTTCAATTTGGAAAAGAAAAGACTAAATAGTGGGGTGATATGTTAGAGGTCTAGAAAATCATGAGCAGTATGAAAGAACTGAATACAAATGGTATTTCCTCCTTCACTAATGTAACACAAGAAGGTCACCCAATGAAATTTATAGCCAGCAGATGAAGAAATAATTCTTTTGTTTTACATGGTCAACCTGTGGAACTCTTTGCCGGGGATTATGAAAGGTCCAAACTATATCAAGGTTCCAATAAGAACAAAATAAGTTCAAGGAGGATAGGTCCATCAATGGCTACTAGCCAGAGTGGGCAGAGATAATGTTCTTAGCCCCTACCCTCTGTTTGCCAGAAGCAGAAAGGGTGACAGGGGGTGGATCACTTGATTCCTCTTCTGTTCATGCCTTCTGAAGCACCTGGTATTGACCAATATTGAAAGACAGGATACTGGGCTAGATGGACCATTGGCCTGACTCAGTATGGCCATTCTGGGTCTTAAGACTAAGCAGGGGCTCTTAAGTGTCTTGCCACAAAATATCAGAATATATTGCTATTAGAGATCTATGGATCCAATGTTTATTTACCTTTCTTTCTTTTATATGGGACTTAGATACAGTGCTCCTGTAAGCTCATTGCTAAGTTAGCCACCAAAAAACTAGAGTTTTCGTGTGTCTTAGTAGCCACTGTAAAGAGATGATACGTGAGGGGAGGAAAGAATGGACAAGGTCAGTTGCCCCCATTTCCAGCTTGGCTTATACTGAACATGCTCAGAAAGGCTGTGTCTAGACTGCAGGGTTTTTTTGAAAAAAGTAGCTTTATTTAAAAAAACTTCACCTGCGTCTAGACTACAGCCGCGTTCTTTCAAAATTAAATCGAAAGAACACGGCTTTTCTTTCGACGGCGGTATTCCTCATTTCACGAGGAAGAACGCCTTTTTTTGAAAGTGCTCTTTCGAAAAAAGGAGTTCTTGAATGCAAAAAGGGCTTTTTCGAAAGAGAGCATCCAGACTGCCTGGGTGCTCTCTTTCAAAAAAGCGGCTCACTTTTTCGAAAGAAGAGATTGCAGTCTAGATGCTCTTTTTCGAAAGAAGCTTTTTCAAAAGTATCTTTCAAAAAAGCCTCTTTTGAAAGAGGCTTGCAGTCTAGACATAGCCTATCACTGCTGACATCACTGTCTTCACTCTGTCCTACCTATGCCTTCAATCTACCTCTCTTCACTGTCATGGCATGCACAAGTCATCCCCCTCTACCAGAATCTGAAACGGTGCCCCTAGCTTCTGTTCCTTTGTGCAAATCAACATACAGTTCTGGGTGCTTTCTGAGATGGAAGAAAATTCTTTTTCCTTTTGGGAATAACTAGCCATTATTTATCTAGTGTAGCTTTAAAAATTGGTCATCCTGAAAACACACAGTTGTCACCAGTTTCTTTGTTTGAGTGTCTGCTTGCAAATAGCCATGGCACTGAATACCTCAGACCTTTCAGAAAAGGGTATGTGTCCATAGAAGTATATGAGACAAAAGGTCAAAGCAATTAATGTTTTTATTCAGTAGAAACACTAGTTGTTTATTCACTCATACAAGGTAGCATCAATATTTGAAAACTGGACCTGATGTGTCTTGTTATTCTGATATTTACGTAAGTTTGGTCCCCTCCTGAAATGAGCTTATAAACTGAGAGACAAGTAAGAAGATGGGTTGGAGGAGAGAAATCATGCTATCCATCATCCATCTGTTGATAAAATTTCATTATACCTCCAACAGCCCACCTACAGGCTAAATTCTTGTGGCAATCAATCCAGAAGAGGCTATGAAGAAGGACTTAAAGGTTTATGGGATATTATATCCTTACAATGGAACACTTAGAGTGTTTGACAACTATATACTTATATATAGTATACTTCTATTTAACATATGCATTTTAAAAACTGTAGTATCACAGGATCACTAATATGCATGTTTAGTCCCAATCTTATTTGACTGCAAGTTAATAAAACATTTTGAAATATTGTTTTATTTAGATTAGATGATGCATTTTAAAAAAATAATGGCCAATGCCAAAATTCGCAATATATTTCTGCATTCCGGGTTCTTGGTTTTCAGTTCTTGAGACTGTTACATTTATGGTTAACACTTAAGGTGCCCAAAATTTACAATCATATAATAAGTCCTAAGAAAAAGACAAGACAAGAAACACCCAAATATTTAGAAAACAAGATAAAACAGCACTTATGCAACAGAAACCCTTAAAAAAAGAATCCCTTAAATTTATAAACATACAAAGGAACAAACTTTGTACTTTGGCACATAATTGGAAGAGCACAAAAGGAATCAATCTGCCATCTAAATATATCTCAAAATAGAATGGCTACTTTTGATTCATTTTAGAAGATAAAAGTGAAAGTCAATAGAAACTTCACTGAAAATTAGATTATATTAAGGTTTTTATTGGCCACCCGTAATTTTCTGGATGGTGGCTAATATAAATCTCACTAAAAACTGAATATGATACACCTAGTGGAATGGTCTGTTACTGGACACACCATGAATGAATTTAGCCTATTACGTTTTTAAACCCACAATACTGGAGAATGGATAAACATGAAGCGCTCTCTTATGCTTATGCAGCCTCATTTTCAACATTTACTTCTACATAGAAAATATCCCTACATACCTTTATATTTCTGCTTTGTCCACAGAAGTATTTGCAGTCCCTCCCATTTTGGTATCCTATGTTTGTCTACATTTAAAACACTGCAGCTGCACTGCTGTAGTGCTTCAGTGTACTCACTACAGTGATGGGAGGAGTTCTTTCATCAAACAATTTTTTCATCGACGTCATAATATCCACACCATTTTTCATATCCCTGAATGACAAAGCTATGCCAATATAAGTTCCCAGAGCAGATCAGTGCTAAGATGCTATTTACTTCCTCTTCCAGTTTATAAAAAGTTAAATAAGGCCAGAACTAAAACCAGTTTTTTCTAAATCTTAAATGCTTGGTACTATTTCAGCTCACAACTGAATTTATACTAAAATTGAAGGAGCTATACAGTTTTACTGTGTGGCGTTGTTTATGAAATATGACTTAGCAACCCAAGCCAAATATAGAACCATCCTTCTTAACAAAAGATAAGAATTTGTGATTATAAATTAAAAAAGAGAAAAGTTAGCCTATAAATGCAGAACTCTGCCCTGTATTGCAGTAACCAACTTCAGATGCATTTTATTTCCCTGTAACCTGGTTAATGAAGAGTAAACAGTTTCTACAGACAATGGAGGTAATGGGCAATGTTCTTTTATTATTAAAAGGAATCTGGTGCTTGTGAAAGTTGTCACACTGACAAAACTAGAAAGTGAAATCCACAGAGCAGGTGCAGCAGGGCAGAGGCAATGGAAGTTTCCCTAACTATACTGCCAATTTGTCTCATTGATGGATGGAAGCAGCCACCCTCCAAGCCCACTTATGTCGTGGCTTCTCAGCTAACACAGGTAAGAAGTTTGCCAATTAGGGATGGAGTTTACTGTGATGTGGATACAGTGAGGAAACTTTAAAAATATGACAGTTCCTGTTATGAGGTTTCCTTCAAGAATGTGGAAGAGAATGCAGGCAAACTACCAAATCATTTCTATCCATGATCCCAAGATGGGAGAAATTTGAAAATACAAATTGTATGCTTTCTTACATGGTTGATTTGTCTAACACTTTAAGATAAAACATTCAGTGAAGGCTTTAAAAAGTAGTGTTACTGCAAGATATCTAATGCAATGCCTATTTTTTAAAAGGCTGTCGGTGCAATCCTGGCAATTACAAGCTGGTAAATATAATTTTGGGCTTGGCAAATTGAATGAAACTACATTAAGGAACGGAATTGTCACACATAAGTAGACATGATATGTTGGGAAAGAATCAATATCACTTCAATAAAGGGAAATCATGGCTCATTGCTAGAATTCACTGAGGGTGTCAATAAGCATGTGAGAAAGGATGATCCAATGGCTACAGTGCATTTGGACTCCCAAAAAGCCTTTGACAAGAGCCCACACCAAAGCTCTTAAGCAAAGTAAACAGTTATGGTACGAGAGGAAAGGTCCTTTCATAATTCAGGAACTGGTTAAAAGACAGAAAATAAAGGGTAGCAATGCATACCCATTTTCTCAGCGGAGAGATGTATACAGTGGCATTCTCCAAGGATCTATACTGAGACCAGTGTTGTTTAAATATAGTAATACTTAATCTGGAAAAGGGGATGAACAGCGAGGTGAGTGAACATTCGCAGACAAGATAATATAGCTTGATACCGAGTCCAAATTTTACTGTGAAGACTTACAAATAACCTTGATTGATCAAACATAATGGCAGATCAAATTCAGTGTTGGTAAAGTGCAAAGTTATACACACTGGAAAGCATAATACCAACTATATATACCCAATGATGTGATCTAAATTTGCTCTTACCATTGAAGAAAAATACCTTGAGCATTACTGCGGATAGTTCTCTGAAAATATCCACTCAAGATATACAGTACACTGAAGTACACCTGTTGTTTACTTATAACATAAGGTAAGGGCTTGCATAGCCTGGAGGAGATTATTTGTGTTTCCAATAGGCTAGAGGTGTCAGGGAGCCAACACCCAATTAAACAAAACCAAAAACTTCCTTTCCCTGAAAAAAGCTGGTTAACAATGGGGTAACTTTCAGTCCTGGGCACGTTCAGAACTCTCACAGGCTTCTCCATGGAGGCAGATACAATAAATGCCACATCAATTGACAACAATAAATGCACAAACCCCATCTTGCATGCAATGTTTCCATGTAGCTACTGTCCTGGGCCATGGTTTTCTCATCCTCATCCATCCACTTATACAGTACTACAGTTTATGTTGATGGAATTCATAAGATTGTCCTGTTGTTTCTCATCTTGATGCACGATGTAAGTCTCTGTGCTACACATTCTGTAAAAGCACACTGGAGACATTATGGGAACTAGAAATACTTTATTTATAATTTGTTGCTGCCTTCAAAACCAACTTTTCTAGGAGAGAATCATAGAAATATAATGCTGGAAGGGACCTCAGAAGTCATCAGGTCCAGTTCCCTTGCTCTGTGACAGGACCACATAAACCTAGATCATCCCTGACAGATGTTTAGCCAACATGTTTTCAAAAGTCCCAGTGATGGGGATTTCACAACCTTTCTACGAAGCCTAATCCAGTGCTTAGCTACATAAGAACATATAAGAACGGACGTACTGGGTCAGACCAAAGGTCCATCTAGCCCAGTAGCCTGTCTGCCGACAGTGGCCAGCACCAGGTGTCCAAGAGAGGGGGGACCGAAGTCAATGATCAAGCGATTTGTCTCCTGCCATCCCTCTCCAACCTCTGACAAACAGAGGCCAAGGACACCATTTTATCCCCTGCCTAATACCCTTTAATGGACCTAACCTCCATGAAATTATCTAGCTTCTCTTTAAACTCTATTATAATCCTAGCCTTCACAGCCTCCTCTGGCAAGGAGATCCACAGGTTGATTACACGCTGTGTGAAGAAGAACTTTCTTTTATTAGTTTTAAAGCTGCTACCCATTAATTTCATTTGTTGTCCTCTAGTTCTTCTATTTAGGGAACTAATAAATAACTTTTCTTTATCGGCCCTCTCCACACCACTCATGATTTTATAGCCCTCTATCATATCCCCCCTCAGTCTCCTCTTTTCTAAACTGAAAAGTCCCAGTCTCTTTAACCTCTCCTCATATGGGACCCGTTCCAAACCCCTAATCATTTTAGTTGCCCTTTTCTGAACCCTTTCCAAGGCCAAAATACCTTTTTTGAGGTGAGGAGACCACATCTGTACACAGTATTCAAGATATGTGCGTACCATAGTTTTATACAGGGGCAGTAAGATATTCTGGGTCTTATTTTCTATCCCTTTCTTAATAATTCCTAGCATCCTATTTGCCTTTTTGACTGCCGCTGCACACAGTGTGGAAGTTTTCAGAGAACTGTCCACAATAACTCCAAGATCTCTTTCCTGATTTGTCGTAGCCAAATTAACCCCCATCATACTGTACGTATAGTTGGGGTTATTTTTCCCGATGTGCATTACTTTACACTTATCCACATTAAATTTCATATGCCATTTTGTTGCCCAATCACTCAGTTTGGTGAGATCTTCTTGGAGTCCCTCACAGTCTGCTTCTGTCTTGACTATCCTAAACAGGCTGGTATCATCTGCAAACTTTATCACCTCACTGCTTACCCCTTTCTCCAGATCATTTATGAATAAGTTGAAAAGGACGGGTACCAGGACTGATCTTTGGGGGTCACCACTACTTACCCCTCTCCATTTTGAAAATTTACCATTTATTCCTACCCTTTGTTTCCTGTCTTTTATCCAATTCTCAATCCAAGAGAGGACCTTCCCTCTTATCCCATGGCCATGTAATTTACACAAGAGCCTTTGGTGAGGGACCTTGTCAAAGGCTTTCTGAAAATCTAAGTATACTATATCTACTGGATCCCCCTTGTCTGCATGTCTGTTAACCCCTTCAAAGAACTCTAATAGATTAGAGCTACTTTTATAATTCAAAACTTTTCTTTTCCTAATGTCTAACCCAGGGTTTCCCAATCTATGGGTTGCCATTACATTTCAAAAGGGTCACCAAGTGTCTCCCCAAGTGGCTCTGCCCCCCGTCTCCTCACCCCATTTTTGAATTGCCTTGGGTCACCAAGTTTTCCTGAATTATCAAAATGGGTCCCCACCTGGAAAAGGTTGGGAACCATTGGTCTAACCTAAATGCCCCTTTATGCAGGTTAAGCCTATCTTCAATAGACATGAGGAACATCACTGTTCTTTTTATAACCATCTGTAACATATTTGAAGACTGCTATCAGGCCCTCCCTCAGTCTTCCTTTCTCAAGACTAAACATGCCCAGCTTTTTTTTAAAAAAAACTTTCTTTATGTCACATGTTTCCTAAACTTTTATCTTTGTTGTTGCTTTCCTTTGTATGCTTTCAATTTGTCCACATCCTTCTTAAAGCATGGCCCAAACTGTCTATTGTGCAGCTGTTGGTTCTAACGAACTGTTTCCATCAAATTTATAATGCCCTAAATCCTATCCTGCAATAGCAATTCATTTCTCAGTTGAGCAGTGTCTGGAAGAAACCATGCAAGGAGAAACAAATTCAGTCTCTAGTGTGCATGGAAATCTGAGGCAACTTCTAAGGCACTCTAGTAGGGACAGAATTTTGTAAATGTTTTTCCACTCTGCCCACTCTCCATCATTTTTCCCTCTAATTTTTCAATAGATTTTTCCTCAGTCAAAGCCGCGGAGGTCCCCCTCCCCCCCCCCAGCAGACCAGGGAGACATGGAGCGGCTTTTCTCGCCACGGAGGACGTGGGCGGCAGGACCGCCCGCGTCCTTCGCGGCGAGAAAAGCCTGGTCTGCTGGGGGAGGAGAGCATACTAGCTAGCTAGTGCACTCCCCCACCCCCAGCAGACCAGGCTTTTCTCACCGACACCTGGGACAGAGCAGCTGGGGCGCTGCCGGGTTGGTCCCGCAATGCTGCTCCTGGGCACTACTGGACCAACCCGGCAGCACCCCAGCTGCTCTGCCCCAGGCGTTTCCAAGTCAGCCGCTGCTGAAACTGACCAGCGGCTGACTACAGGAAGCCTGAGGCAGAGCTGTTCTGCCTCGGGCTTCCTGTAGTCAGCCACTGGTCAGTTTCAGCAGGACTGACTTGGGAACGCTTGGGGTAGAGCAGCTGGGGTGCTGCCCGGTTGGCCCCAGCTGCTCTATCCCAGGTGTCAGCGAGAAAAGCCTGTAGTCAGCCGCTGGTCAGTTTCAACAGTGGCTGAATCTGGACGCCAGTTCCGACTTACATACAAATTCAGCTTAAGAACAAACCTACAGTCCCTATCTTGTACGTAACCCGGGGACTGCCTGTATTAAGCACAAGATAGATCATCTATACCACATGACGACATATGTAACGGGAATTTAAAGGGAAAATATATATATTATCTGAAATTTCCTGTACAGGTTTAATTGCAGTGTACACACTCCTAGATAAATATAGTCCGAGCTTCAAAATTATATATAGGTCTTGGCTATGACTTATAAAGCTCTAATGGGTTGGGACCAGGGTATTTGAAAGATCATTTTCTCCCATACAAACCCACTTGGGGATTGGGGTTGGCTGGAGAGGCTCGGCTCTGTGTTCTTCCATTTATGGAGATTAGGTTGACATCTATATGGAGCAGGGTCTTCTCAGCCTTTGCTCCTAGACTATGGAATTCTCTTCCCTGGAACACTCACCTGGCATCAACATTGGCACTGTTTCAGACCTAGGCCAAAACCATCCTTTTAATTGGTGTTTAGTTGTATGCGTATCTCTCTCTCCTCTTGAGATGTTTTATCACATTTTACATCCCCATTTTGGGGTCTTTTTTTCCCAATGTATTTATTTATATGTGTGTGTGTGTCTGTCTGTCTGTGAAAAAATTTGGTAAGCCGCCTTGAATATTTTACATAAAGAGACGGGGTAAAAAATATTTGAAATAAATAAATAATACATTTAAATAAATTTAAATTAAAAAAATGGAGACTGTCTATTTCCTAAAACTGGAAGGGACCTTGAAAGGTCATCGAGTCCAGTCCCCTGCCTTCACAGCAGGACCAAGTACCATCCCTGACAAATTTTTGCCCCAAATCCCGAAATGGCCTCTGTAAGGATGGAACTCAGAACCCTGGGTTTAGCAGGCCAATGCTCAAACCACTGAGCTATTCCTCCCCCAACTAAACACAACTGTCGCTTTTACATTTTGATCAGATGGTGTTAAGTCTTATACATTTAAAGAGTTTTATTAAAATGTACTTATTCTTCAGTTATTTTTAATCATAACATTCAAATGAAGTTTGGGTCGAAATAAGTAACCTGGCCCAAGGGGCTAATTTGCAGTGTGATTGTATTTCAGAGTTTCCGGAAAACCTCACGAAGAAGTAATTAGAACATTTAAAGTGACAAATAAAAGCTGATGCAATTAACAATAACCCTCATGATTACTTAATATTTTCTAAGAGCTATCTAGAAAGCAATGACAGAATTTTATGCTGAGAGATAAAATTCTATTCATGTGGAGAAGTGAATTACATATGTTTACCATATTAAGCAGGGCAGGCAAAAATTCAGATCTAGTAAAAGGATATTAATAAATCATTATTAGGGAGTAAAACACCCACCCTGTCATGTGGCTCTTTTAGGTCAGTAATGATGCTCAGCAAGTAGATTTCAAATCCTTAATTTTCTGCCTTTAGTGAGCAACTCAAAATTTGTTTGACTTTCCTTTTAAAAATATGCAGTCTTATAATGATGTAAATTAATTTAAATAATCACTGTGTGAGAGAGATAAACATAAAAAAAACCTGGCTGCTCTGTAGGAAGCTGTAAAGAAACATTATTTCAGAACACCGAAACAGAGCCCTAAAAACTGTGGCCTATGCATCTGTAGTGAGCAGGGGTGGTCGCTCACTGACCCCAAGGAAGAAGAACTCTTTCAGCCGGGGTGGACCAAGGAGGAGCCTGCCCCTTTAATTACACAAAGGCCCAGGGGTGGGGCGCGAAGCATAATAGCCTAATCCAGAAGCTCAGTAGGGGCCCATATGCTGGAGGAAGCAGAGGCCTAACTCAGGAGGACCCCGAGGATCTGGCAGAGGTCGACAACTGGCCCAGACCACCAGGCCCAGGCACTAAAGAGGAGACTTTCTTGATCCTATCCCCAAACACAGACTACGCAGACCCTGTGAACCCGCTGCTGACTGGGAGCCAGGTACAGACCGAGAGCGAGTTTTGGAAGTGGCCCAAGGGAAGCAGATGATGGTCAGGATGACTTAATAACGCTTTGATGAGCGTCGGCATGTTGCAGATCGGATTCCCTGCTGACTCCGGTGGTCGCCAAGGCAGCCATTTCTAGGGCCCTGGGCTGGGACGTGGTGGAGTAGGGAGGACCCGTCTCCCCTACGTCACCCCACATTCTGGGTGGCAGTCTCCCTCTCTCCACCTGTGCCAGGGAACTATTTGTTTGCTTGCCCCGTCCTGAACCAGGGCTCGGGCTGAACTGACTGTGGGAACTGTTTGTTTGCCTGCGCCGCCTGGAACCAGGGCTTGGGCTGAACTGACTTTGAATTGGTGCAGGCATTGTGGCCTGCCCCACCCTTTGGCCCCCACAGTCTAAAAGGGGCGCTAGACCATTACGTAAGGGCCTGCACACAGCACAGGGGCCCAGGACTAAGCAAGACCGCTTACAGAACCACAAATATGAAACCTCAAATTCTGTATTAATTTATCTCTTATTTCATGTAATATCTTGGTTATGTAATGTTCTCAGACTATCACATAGCATAGTACAAAAATTAGCCAGAGTACCAAAAATGCTTATTTTTTAATACAAAATATAAAGCGTTGTATTGGAAATCTAAATTCTCAGAAGCAGATTATTGTGTCATCAAGTCCTTGGTTACTACTATGATTTCCAACATGTGTGAACAATCCTATGTCTTCCTTAAACTTCAAAGAAGAAATATAATGACAGGAAGCTCAATTTCATAAACTCAGTTCCAATGTGATCTAAGCTATATCTTGCCATGGCAAGTGAGACAAAGGCCTGATCTTTCTTCCTTTTGAAATCACTGGCAAAATACCCTTCAATTTCAATGGGGGCAGAATTTAACTTACTGGTCCAAATGAATTACCTGTGAACGCAGTGACAGAACTCACATGAACTTCCATAGAACAGGATACAGGCCTTTAATTGGAACAGACCCAGGGGACACCTCTCCCACCCCCACACACGAGTGATCACTGTAATACAACTAATTTGAACACAATATATACAGACACACCCAGCTATTCTTTGTTGAGAATTCTGCTAGCAGAGATTTCTTAAGGCTACCGTGTAGCACTAAGCAGTTTCTTTCATGGAACATGTGCTGCCAGTGCTTCCTTACCTGTGTGGAACAGTGTACCACTAGAAGCTAAAACATAACATTCAATGACATTAGATATTCTCCATACCATGTTTCTCTCACACATTGGAAAATACCAAAACTTGTAGGATGAGGACACGTAGCTATGCTGATGTGTTTAATGTGTTCGTATCACAATCATCTAAAAATGCCAGTTTGTAAACAACATACTTTCCCGTACTTCTTGGGCAGAAAGACATCCTAAAAATCTGAACTAAGTGTAACTTGACATTTTTCTCTAGTTTCATATGATGAAAAACCCCAAATATAAGGGAATTGAAAAATAGCATTTGAAGAACTAGAAGAAACAGTTCTCAAATATTTGATATACATGTTTACAAATGAAGCAATTAGGTGACAATCTACATATTTTATTTACCACAGGAGAACACATAAAGCATGTAGGTAAACAACAGAAGAGTGGATCTAACAAGTGCACATGCAAGTGGGCTAAAGGCAAAGAAGACACTTAATTTGAAAGAAATCACTAACAAACAAAGTCATCTTTTTCTAATACAGAACCCCTCTGCCCTCCCCACGCTATGACTAATTGGTTTACCATTCTTAATTATAAATTGCCATAATTATGGCAATTCCACCTTCTTATTTCTCCTATATGAGAACATCTCAGCTATCTAAATCCACAGCAAAGAAACTGTTCTCTTAATAAAACAGTAAATGCTAGAATCAATGGTGAGAGTTTTGTAAGGTTACCACTTTTAAACTGAAAGTGCTAGACGACTACAAAGACAACTGCTCACTTATTTCCCTGCAAAAATATTCTATAGTGTATGTCTGTTTTTTTTTTTTTTTTTTTTTTTTTAACTACACAGACATTTGTAAATGAATCATATTCTTTTTAAAATAACTGGCTTCAATTAAAGTTTCTGACAAATATGGATGTGAGCCCAAACTGCAATTTATGGTACTTAAGGAAAATCTATTTTTCAGCCTACAGACTAAGCATGCTGTATGTCTGAAACATCCAAAGTGTAGGAGAGACTAACTTCTCCTTTTCAGATGCCCGGGGGGGCCGGGGACAAAAAGCAGAAGTTCCCATAGCTGCGGAGCCATTGGTGGAAGGAGGCTGATGGCAGGGGCTGTTGGCATACATATACAGTAGCCTGGGTTGCATGTATGCACACAGAGCACTGGTTAGGGCTCAGCTCTGCAGCCTCATATCTTGAAACACAATTCCTAAGCAGTAGATTCAGGGTCTTGGAATTTCCACAGCTCTTATTTAGCACATAGGTATGGGCCCTTTACCTTTATGCTCTTCCTTCCTCTCTGCTTACTACTTCTTCATACAAGACTTTCCCATTACACTCCATCAAAGGACACTTTGGGGTGCCAACCAACCCTTCACTTGATATTTTTCTTTTTTGCCTACCAATATTTTGCTAGAGATACAGGAGTTTCATTGAAAAAGAAAGAGTTACTCACCTGTGCAGTAACATCTGTTCTTCGAGATGTGTCCCCCCGTGGGTACTCCACTAAAGGTATCGGGCTTGTCCCAGCGCTGCAACTCAAAGAGTTTTCTCTAGCAGTAGCCTCGAGCCGTACTTGCCCTTTCTACAGTGCAAATTGCAGCCCGCCAGTTCCTCCTAGCAGGAACCATCTGAAAAACACAAAGACAGTAGTTCCGAAGCAGGGAGGAGGGCGGGTCATGGAGCACCCACAGGGACACACATCTCGAAGAACAGATGTTACTGCACAGGTGAGTAACTCTTTCTTCTTTGTCGAGTAGTGTCCCTGTGGGTGCTCCACTAAAGATGAGTATGAAGCAGTGGTTCGATGTTAATGCTGTGCTTCGGAATCAAGGTCTCTGCACCATGGACAGGACCACCTGAGCCACTGTAGCATCGGTCACTAGCATGCTTACAAGGGCGGAATGCCTGGTGAAGGTCAAAGTAGAGGACCAAGCATCAGCACAGCATATGTCCCGCAATGGTACAACCTTGAGGAAGGCTGTGGAAGTTGCAAGGCCTCTAGCAGAATGTGCCTTTCAGTCTGCAGGGTAACGATTTATTACGTAAGGAGTAGCAGCGAGTGATGCAAGATACGATGAGGGTGGAAATACGTTGTGAGGAAAGTTGCTGGCCCTTAGAACAGTCAACCATAGATAATAAGAGACACTGTGATTTTTGAAAGGGGCGCGTCCTTTCCAGATAAAAGGCAAGCGCTCTCCTGATGTCCCGTGTATGCAAGTGCATCTCTTCTGCAGTGGAGTGAGTTTTAGGGTAAAAGATAGTTAAACTTATAGGTTTGTTTATATGGAAAGGCAAATTAACCTTTGGCAGAAAGGCTGGGTGACTGCAGAGTGTTACTCCCCACTTGGTAAATAACGTATCCGGGGGATCAGCGGAGAGTGGAGCAAGCTCACTCACATGCCGCGCGGAGGTAATGGCAAGCAGGAATGTCACTTTCATAGTCAATGTGTGAAGGCCGCATGTCGCTAATGGTTCAAAGGGGGGACGAGTCAGTGTGTCCAGGACTAGGCCTAGGTCCCATGGCTCCGGAGGTGGTTTGTGAGGAGGATACAGATTTGCAATACCCTTTAAAAATCTTTTGGTCAGGGGGTAAGAAAAAACTGAACAGCCGTCAATGGGCGGACGAAAGGCGGAAATTGCTGCCAAATGGACCTTAAGTGAGGACATCGCTAGGTCTCCCGACTTCAGGTGTACAATGTAATAAAGAATTTGTTGTACGGGTTTAGATAGCGGGTCAATAACTCTTGCATCACACCACTACTGAAATCAACACCATTTGTGAAGGCTGGTCTTTTGTGTGGTCTGGCGTCTACTATGGGTAAGGCTATCTTTCACTGCCTGAGAACAAATCATTTCTGGGCCCTGGAGCCAGCTAAGAGCCATGCCGTAAGGTGCAAGCAGTTGATGTGAGGGTGAAGGAGCAACTCGTGCCGCTGCAAAAGTAAGTTGTGTAACTGCAGAAGTTGTCGTAGTTGTGATACAGACATCCTCATTAACTGGATCAGCCATGTCTGTCGGGGCCAAAATGGTGCTATCATTATCGCTGTCACCCCATCCATAGCTATTTTCTCTAGCACTTGTGGAATGAGTGGGATGGGGAGAAAAGCGTACAGTAAGCGGTGTGTTCTCCAATCGATAAGGAAGGCATCTCCCAGGGAACTTGTGCCTATGCCTGCTCTTGAGTAATAGAAGTGGCACTTTCTGTTGCCCCGAGTGGAAAAAAGGTCTATGGCGGGATATCCCCAGTGCTGAAAGAGGTTGCAGGCTACTACATCGAGCAATTCCCATTCGTGTTGTAGAGGAAAGGTCCTGCTGAGAGCATCAGCAATAGTATTGTTCTTGCCGGGGAGGTACGTGGCTGTGAGTGTGATTCTATGCCGAAAAGCCCAATTCCATAAGCAGATGGACTCAGCACAGAGGGATCAGGATCCGGCACCTCTCCTCCCCCGCCGGCTGATGTAGTAGACAGTGCAAATGTTGTTGGTGAGGATCTGTACTGTGATGCCTCGTATTACGTACAGTAAATGTTTTCAGGCATTGAACACTGCCCGCAACTCTAAAAAGTTTATGTGCAGCAGGGACTCCTGATACGTCCATAGTTTCTGAGTCCGGTATTGGCGCATGTGGGCTCCCCAACCGATTAAGGATGCATCTGTGGTGATTTGTGCAGCTGGTTTCGGGCCGTGAAAGGGAATGCCCACTTGGATATTCTTCAGATTGAGCCACCACAGTAATGAGTCTCTCATATGCTTGGGGACAACAACAGATTTGTGTGTACTCTGGGTGCCCGGTGGATATATCGTGAGTACCCAATGTTGAAGGCACCTCAAGTGGAGTCTCGCATTGGAAACCACGTCAATGGTGCCCCATGTGCCCCATCAGTTTCAGGCAGGTGAGTATGGGAGTTTTGGGGGTGGCAAGTAAAGTGTTCCCCAGGTCTTGGATGGTATGAAACCTGTCCAGCGGTAGGCACGCAGCAGCGGTTATAGAATCCAGTCTCACCCTGATGAACTCGAGACTGGGAAGGAGTCAGGGAAGGCTTCGGGAGGTTGATAATGAGCCCTAGGGCTTCAAATGTTACCCTGGTTGTGTTGACTGCTGCCATAGCTCCGTCTGCAGTAGGGGCCTTCAGCAAGCAGTCGTCCAAATAGGGAAAGGTGGTGATGTCAATACGTCGGAGGTAGGCAGCTATGACCACTAGGGTTTTGGAGAATACTCTCAGCACTGCCGAGAGGCCAAATGGTAACACTCTGTACTGATAATGTTCTTCGCCCAGTGTGAAACGGAGGAATCTCCTGTGAGCCGGATGTACCGTTATGTGGAAATACGTGTCCTAGAGATCGAGGGACATGAACTAATCCCCTTTGATTAAAGCTGGAATGATAGAGGCTAACGTGACCATCTTGAATTTTTGTTTTCGAAGGTGGCGGTTGAGTCTGTGGAGGTCCAGGATAGGACTCCATCTTCCAGACTTCTTTTGCGTGAGGAAGTACCGAGAATAGAAGCCTTTCCCTCTGAATTGATTCGATATCCTCTCCACTACCCCAATGGTAAGTAGGTGTGAGACCTCTTGGTGCAGAAGAGGTTCATGAGAGGGGTCTCTGAGGAGGGACAGGGAAGGAGGAGGGCAGGTAGAAAATGGGATGGTGAGGCCAGATGTGATGATCTCCTTGACCCAATGGTCTATGGTTATAGCAAACCAGCGGAGGTCTCAACCGATGATGGAATAATTTGATCGTGTTGTGTGGAGCCTCTGCAAGGGGAATAGCACGCAGTCCCTTGATCGGCATGTCAAACATGCTGCTGAGCGTGTTGTTGGTTGGACGTTTTGCTGGACTGTTAGCGGCGTCGCTGAGGTCATTGCCTTTGCCTCAGCTGATCTTATGGCCTGAAGCGGGGCGCAGCATAGAAGAATGGTCTCTGTTTATTGTAGGAGCCAAATTATTTGCATCTGTACAGTGGAATATACATTCCAAGCATTCTCGGAGTGGTGCAAGAGTCTTTGACGGAATGAAAGACCTGATCGGTATTCTGAGCGAACAGCAGCTGACGATAGAAGGCTAAGTCCTCTACTTTTGGTTGGAGGTCTTTCGGTACGGATGCCAGGTGAAGCCAGGAAGCACACCGCATTACCACTGATGTCGCTGTGGTCTGAGAGGCCATGTCAGCAATATCGAGGGTGATTTGCAGCACTGTACAGGCTGCTGTGTAACCCTCCTGTACTACGGCCTTCAAGTCTTGCCTCTTAGCCTCAGGTAAGTATTCTATGAGAGCGACAAGTTTGGAATAATTGTCGAAATCATGATTGGTGAGAAGAACCACATAATTAGCCATCCTGATGGTTGTCGTGGAAGAAGAATAGACTTTTCTGCGCAACAAGTCCAATCATTTCGCATGCTTATCAGGTGTCGTGCCATCTTTGATCTTTGTTAGGCGGCATCCATACTGATCAAATTGGACTGGGGATCCATGAATAAGAATTCCGTGTCCTTAGTGGCTACAAAATATTTCTTATCCTCCCGCTTGTTCATCTGAGGTGCGGAAACTGGAGTTTGCCATAAGTCATTGGCAATTTCCAGGATGGCCTCATCAAAGGGAAACACCAACGTAGATTTCTGGGATGGCTGTAAATTTTTCAGCAGACAGTGTTGCTTCTGCAGCATGTCTGTGGTATGTAGTTCCTGAGACTGGGCTATTCTTTTGAACAGCTCCTGGAACTGTTTTTAATAATCTGTGGGAGAAGAGTTACCCTGAAATACCACATCGTCTAGTGAAGTGGATGACTGATCAGTGGGGGAGACCATGTGCTGTTAATCTGCCCCCCAGCCGTGAGCATCATCCCTCTCTTGCTAGCTAGAAGTAGAGGATGCATTACCTGTGGGTGTCGGAGGAGCTTGCCCAGGAGGAGGGATGTCCTAGATCGTGCAGTGTGGAGACCGGGATTGATTGGGTCTAAGTGATCTGGATGCTGAGTGAGCTTCACTGTGTGAGCGTGGACGTTCATGGTAGAATTAAGTGTAACACTAGCTGTGATGGTGATACTCATAAGGGGTGTGCCTCAGAGAATAAGAACTTGTACTCCTGTAGTGGCGAGAGTATCGTGAGGAAGTTGGAGACATCGGTGATCTCGATCAAACTGTGTAGTGCGAGGGTAAATGAGAGCAATAGGACCGGTAATAACATGGAGGTGTATGGGATCGACGTGGGGAATCTCAGATAACGTCGTGGGGGCGAGATGTAGTGCCCGTGCCTGTGATTTCCTGAGTGATGGAGAGGTGGAGAAGAAGGCTCGGGAGAAAAGCCCATCTCGGGACTCGGCATTGGTATGCTTACATGCCTAGACTTCCGCTGTGCCGTAATACGTATTGCAGAGGCATGCGAAGGAGGTGGATAGCTGTGTCTGCAGGACTAGTCAGTGAAGAGTCAAAGAACCTCGGTTCCGACGTCTCCCACCATCGAGGTGGCATTAGTGGTGCCAGTGTTGGTGATGCCAGTGCTGGCAATAGTGCCGGAGTCGGTGCCGACGATGATGGTGCTGACAGTGGAAGGTGCGGTACCGCCAGTGCTGCCTGCTTTGGCGCCGAGGCCGTCAGTGCCGAGAATGTCGGTCTCAGAGTGGCCCAAGGCTCGCTCGGTGCTGTCACCGATGACGATTCAGGTCGCGGAGCCGTGCCTTCAGCACCTGGATAGACGGAATCAGGGGACTAGGCGCAGATGTGCTGCGGCCTTTAGGTGCCTTGCCCATAGTGTGCTTGGGCAGCAGCCCTGACAAGCACAGTGTGTCTCCTGCACTAACACTCCTGGCAGGAGTGGAGCTCCTCTTGTCATGGGACTTATGCACCCCAGGACCGTAATCCAGTGAATTCTCTGTGTTTGGCGGCTATAATGACCTGTTGAACAGCAGCATTTTCAGCCACGTTTCTCTGTCCTGCCTGGTGCGGGTGGTTAATTTTGAGCAGTGCGCGCACTTTTGGGGGCTATGACCTTCCCCAAGGCACTTTATGCAACGGGAATGGCCATCCGATATTGGCATGGCGTCCCAGCATGACGCACACTTCTTAAACCCGGGGGAGCCGGGCATGGTGGTAAAGGACAGTCTGTCAGGCTCAGTCTCTATGTATCCAGTTGACGAGACTGAATAACTATATACATAAAACTTTTTTTTTTTTTGAACAGAACAAAGTGAACTAGAACTATTAGGAAGGGACTAAACTGGGACAAAACCAAACTTTCTACTTCCTAAATTTGTTCTCCTATTACTCCTCAGGACAGAGGAGGAGATCGTCTAAACTCTGTCTATGGCCATGGATGGTTAGGAGGAACTGGCGGGCTGGACTGCAAGCCGCAGAAAGGGCGCGAACAGCACGAGGTGGCATCCGTGCATGCGCGGTCCGCCAGGGGCTACTGCTAGAGAAAACTCTCCGAGCTGCGGCGCTGGGACGAGCCCGACACCTTTAGTGGAGCACCCACGGGGACACTACTCGACGAAGAACAGATACATAGATTAATGTTCTAAGATGCTTTTACAAACTTCAGTCTAACTTGGAATATAGGCATACACTTGACACTAACATACCTTTACAATTCCCAGCTTCTTACAGACTTGCAAACATCATGTGCCAACAATGCCCCACTGCTGCTATATACATTGGCCAAACTGGACAGTCCCTACGTAAAAGAATCAATGGACACAAATCTGATATTAGGAATGGCAACATACAAAAACCTGTAGGGGAACACTTCAATCTTCCTGGACACACAATTGCAGATCTCAAGGTAGCCATCCTGCAGCAAAAAAACTTCAGGACCAGACTTCAAAGAGAAACTGCTGAGCTACAGTTCATCTTCAAGTTTGACACAATCAACTCTGGATTAAACAAAGACTGTGAATGGCTCGCTAACTACAAAAGCAGCTTCTGCTCTCTTGGAATTCACACCTCCAGATCAGCTGCTAGAAGTGGGCCTCATCCTCCTTGATTGGATCCACCTCGTCATTTCCAGCCTGATCCTGGCCTGCATATTTATTCCTGCCTCTGGAAATTTCCACTAGATGCATCTGACAAAGTGGGTCTTTGCCCACGAAAGCTTATGCTCCTACACTTCAGTTAGTCTATAAGGTGCCACAAGACTCCTCGCCGCTTATTTTTATTTTGGAGCATATGATATTATGTTGGTGGGAAAAAAAGCAATAGTAAAAAGTTTCAGTGTGTCCATTGAAGTAAATGGGGTTTCTCTTTTCAGTAAACAGAGAAATTACTAATCTTTCTCTAGAACGTAGCTCAGTCTTTTCTGGTTTTGTTTTGCTTTTTAATTCCACTGGTGCTATTTGTGAATTTTACCTTGTGTAGCAGCAGAGGAAAAATAAACTTAAAGTTAAAAGAACAAAAACAAAATCAATGAAAGAACACAGTGTTAAGAAACAGTAGTGTTTAAGAGAAAAATCAAAGGATGGGAGAGGAACTAAAAGACTGAAAAAAGATAAAGGGCAAAGGATTTAAAAATTAAACAGAAGGAAAAAGATTAAAGGAAGAAAAGCAAAAGGCAATGCAAAAGGATTTAAGAAGCCAGTAAAAAGAGAAGACATTTAGTTATGAGAAAGGAATAGCAAGTGCTAGAGGAAAATACTTAGACATAATAAATCAAGAAATGGAAGAAGAAACACAATTAAAAATTAATTAAAAATCAAGCAAAATATTAGAAAAATTATTCTTCTGTCCATTAAAAAAGTTACTGAATCCAGTGATTTTTTAAAATCTAACCACATTTTGATATAGAAAATAATTCTATCACTTACTGGTATCTTTTAAGAGGGGCGAAACTAAAATATGCAAGAACATCTTAGTACTACTATAATTAAGAACCAGTGGTATTCATTATCTATAGAAGCTTTTGCACAAAGTTCAATGTACAGTAGTCATGTTAGTCAAATTAAACAAAGTTTTTATTTGCACAGAGTCTCACTTAATACTAAAAAGATTATACGGAATTTAAATAATTTATAAACATATCCCTAATATAAACCGTGATCAACTTTAAAAACTGACATCTCATATAAGACAAAAGATTCACATTCGTCTGCAGCAGGTACCATTACCACATTACAGAGAAAGCTGTAAGAATCCCAAAGTAAACACTGAAATAATAAGACAATAATTTTTTTTCCTAGCCCCGGGGTTGTTAGTGGAAAGTTTTGCCATAAGGCATGATAGTTTATGGCCTTTCATTTATAATATGTGAGTGAAAGGTCCTTACTATTCACATAACTGTTTCATCCATTTTTTTAAAAAAACATGCTAAACTCACAAGCCCAATGATATTCTAGAGCAGTGAGTTCCCAAACTTAAACATGCTGCCTAAAGAACAGTAAAACTTGAGCTATCTGGAACGTAAGCATCCAGAAAACTGTACAAACCGGTAAATTTCTGACACCGGGAAAAGCAAAACTAAAACACCAACAACAAAAAGGAAACTGGCCTTTAACTGCCGAGCCGCTCCTAAGATGAGCATGCAGCACGTACCTGGGGGAGAGGTGAACGGCAACCGGAAGCAAGCATCTCGGCTCTCCCATGGCTCTTGGCACCCCTGGCAGGCCAGCCCCCCAATGGCTCCAGCCCTCACATCTCCCCAGCAGGCCACCCCCACCATCTCTGCCTCCCGCCCCCGGCTTCTACCCTCCTCCCTCGCCGCATCCCACTCTCCCAGGTCGTGCTCTCCCCCCTCTCCCCAAGCAGGCCACATCCCAGCCCCTGAACAGATTCCGTGCCCCCCGCCCCGTAGGCCCCACACAGCTCCCGCCCCCTTCCGCCCCCAGATAACCAGAATTTTTAGGTTACTGGCATGCCCTAATCCCCGAGCATGCCACATAACACAGGTTTTTTTCTGTACTTGCTTTTACCAGTCTCTCATTTATTGTCCTTTAATTTAATTTAATGTCCACATGATCCAGTTTTACCCTCTCTAAGCTGTTCATTATTTTATGTACTACTTCTCATGGCATCTTTTATTTGTCCCTTCTCCAAACTATACACACCCATACAGACCATGCTGGGGTCCAATACAGGCCGCCTACCCAGGTGGAAGAGGCAGATAAGGCTTTTTTTAAACAGCTAACAAAATCTTCCAAAGCACAGCATTTGGTGCTGATGGGGGACTTCAACTATCCAGACATATGTTGGGAAACTAACACAACAGAGTACATGTCAAACCAATCTGATAGCTTTCTTTCATAGGATAATGAATCTTGTGGATAAGGGAGAAGTGGTAGATGTGGGATACATAGACTTTAGTAAGGCATTTGATATGGTCTCACATGATCTTATCAATAAACTAGGCAAATACAACTTAGATGGGACTACTATAAAGTGGGTGCATAACTGGCTAGATGAGCGTTCTCAGAGAGTAGTTTAAGGGTTCACAATCCTTCTGGAAAGGCATAAAAAGTGCGGTTCCGCAGGGGTCTGTTTTGGGACCAGTTCTGTTCAATATCTTCATCAACAATTTAGATATTGGTATAGAGAGTACGCTTATTAAGTCTGCAGATGATACGAAGCTGGAAGGGGTTGCAACTGCTTTGGAGGATGGGTCACAATTTAAAATGATCTGGATAAACTAGGGAAATGGTCTGAGGTAAATAGGATGAAGTTTAATAAGGACAAATGCAAAGTACTCCACTTAGGAAGGAAAAATCAGTTTCATACATACAGAATGGGAAGTAACTGTCTAGGAAGGAGTACTGCAGAAAGGGACCTAAAGGTCATAGTGGACCACAAGCTAAATGTGAGTCAAAAGTGTGATGCTGTTGCAAAAAAAGCAAACAGGATTCTGGGATGCATTAACAGGTATGTTGTGAGCAAGACACGACAAGTCATTCTTCCACTCCACTCTGCACTGATTAGGCCTCAACTGGAGTATTGTGTCCAGTTCTGGCCACTACATTTCAAGAAAGATATGGAGAAATTGGAGAAGGTCCAGAGAAGAGCAACAAGAATGATTAAAGACCTAGCAAATATGACCAATGAAGGAAGAATTGGGCTTGTTTAGTTTGGAAAAGAGAAGATTAAGAGGGAATATGATAGCAGTTTTCAGGTACCTAAAACAGTGTTACAAGGAGGAGAGAGAATAATTCTTCTCCTTGGCCTCTGAGGATAGGACAAGACGCGATGAGCTTAAACTGCACCATGGGAGGGTTAGGTTTGACATTAGGAAAAAATTTCCTAACTGTCAGGGTGGTTAAACACTAGAATAAGTTGCCTATGGAGGTTGTAGAATCCCCATCGCTGGAGATATTTAAGAGCAGGTTAGATAGACATCTATCAGGGATGGTCTAGTACTGAGTCCTGCTGTGAGGGCAAGGGACTGGACTCGATGACCTCTCAAAGTTCCTTCCAGTTCTAGTGTTGTATTATTCTAATCTTCTTAATTTCTTACAGGATAGCATTTCCATGCCTTCAATCATTTTTGTTGCCCTTCAGTGGATCTGGTCTATTTCTGTAACATTCGTTTTTGAGATAAGGTGGCCAGAAATGCAAACAATATTCAAGATTAGGGCACACTGTTGCTTTATAGAATTGCATTCTAATATTTTCAGAATTATTTTTGTGCCTTTCTTAATAAAATCTTCACTCTTTTGATCATGACTGCATATTGAACAGATTCTTCCACTTACCTGTCCAAAATGACACCTACAGATTTTTCCTGAATATTTGCAGTTAATTTGGAACTCAGAATTTCAATCAGTAGTTCAAAATTATTCTTTCCCAAAGTGCATTAATTTGCACTTATGTAAAGGGGTGGACTGAGCCCAAAGGCTGGAGACCTCACGGCTCTGCCACACCCATTCCAGGAAAGGAGGAGCAGTGGAGAGGTCCTCCAAACAGGCTAGAGTGGTGCCCAGGATAGCCATATAAAAAGGTATGGCAGAACAGAGCAGGGGATAGTTGGTAAGGCTTATTGGGCTGAGCTGTTATTAGGAACTTGGTGAGAAGGACTGACTGAGGGAACTGACGCAAAAAAAGGGGGAAGACCTAGGGATACAGTCCCATTTCAGGGCTAAGATTACTTAAAAGAGTCCCAGGCAGGGCTTGAGAAACCACCAAAGAGCCACAGAAAAGAGATCACCAGAGGATAAAGAATTCAGACACACACAACCAGAGGGAATGCTCATGAGAGATGGGTGTTGACCCCATCGCAACTTAATAGCTTATTTCACAAACCACTTCTCTGATTACTATTAATAAGTATGTTAAATGCCCAATTCAGCACAGATCTTTGAGGAATTCTACTAATAAACATCTACCATTTACACCGTTTACTGCGTCTCTTTATTTACTCTCTCTCAACCAATTTGTAATCCAAAACTTTATCACTCACCCATGAATAAAGAGTTCCCTTTTGAAATTACATAAGCCATGTCTACTGTTCTTCTATGTCTACTGTATTACTGACACCCTCAAGAATTCCACAAGATTGGGGAGGCATAATAATCCCGTGCAGAGGTCACGCTTGCTTGCCCCTTCAGTAATGGTTTCAGGTAAATGTTTAAATTTTTAAACATAAATCACCATTTTAACTGATTTTCCGGGCACTGAAGTAAGTCTCCTTGTTCATAACCAGTGCAATAATCTCTATTTTTATGGTCAGTTACCAATCTCACCACTCAAAAATGTGAAGTTATAGAACATGTCCACTTTGGTCTTGTCCACTATCTTACGAGGAGGAGGAAATAAAATACCCCATTATATCACAAGACATCTCAAAATAATAAAATGTTCATACTTTTCCCCCAGTTTAGCTTAATTAACTTAGCTCTGCAATGTTTTTCTGCTCTTTCTATATACAAAAGAATGCATAGTTAAGACTTCTAGGTAACAACTTACCCTTTCATTAGTTTGAATAAACTTTTCTACACTAATTCACTTGGGCTACGTCTACACACCTTCCCTCTTCTGCAAAAGCCTATGCAAAGGAAGCACAGATTAGCATATTATTGTGCTTCATTTTCATAATTAATTAGGAGCCATTTTTGTGCAAGAGGTTTTTGCGCAAAAAGGCGCCGTCTACACAGTGCCTTTTTGCACAAAAACCCCATTGTGCAAGAGCCGTTCTTTCTGAAAAAAATGAGGAAGAATAGCTCTTCTGCAAGAAGGGGTTTTTGCGCAAAAAGGCGCTGTGTAGATGGCACCTTTTTGTGCAAAAAACTCTTGCACAAAAATGGCTCCTACTTAATTATGCAAATGAAGCATGGCAATATCCTAATCCGCGCTTCATTTGCATAGGATTTTGCGGAAGAGGGAAGCTGTGTAGACGTACATAGCCTTTGTGTTTGAAAATCTGAAATGCAACAGAACGAAGGAACGTGTACTTCATTAAGATGTCTATTCATAAACACATATGCGATCACATGATTGAATCAGAAAGCAGAGAAAGTAAATTCATTATGTATACAACATAGTTGAGGTAGATACAGATGACTGTATGCTAATTCTGTGTTTTGGTTTGCTGGGGGGTTTCCACCTGTAGTATAATGAACTATTACTGTTCATTTCTGAATCACTGGGGCAAATTAATGTACTCAACTATGGTTCATGATTTACTACACCTACTTTCCAGAATATAAATGTTATGTACAGCAATCCATTCTTCATTGTCTAATAAATGCATTTCTGAACAAACAGGAAAGAATATATACATTTTAAATAACAGATGTCAGGCATAACTAATCTTGTGCATTTCTTCATTAGCTCCCAGGATGATACAGATATATCCGTCAAATAAAATGCAATATACATTCCCTCTACTAGGCTATCCTTTGTAACCTGGACTGGAATTGTAAGTCAAGTGGAAATCTGCAAAAATGTTTAAAACGATTTTCGTGTTCCTGCATGTCAATCTCCTCAAATGCTATGCAATATACCAAAAGTCTTCCAATGACACATTTTGGGATGCTTTATTGTAACAATACAGCGTGCAATATAAACATCTTTAATATAAATTTACTACAATATTTGATTATATACAGTGAAAATATGCACAAAGAGGCACAGGCCTAAAACCTCATTTTAGATGTATATTTTCTAGAGCAGCAGTCTTGTCTCATTATATTGCACCAACTACTATTTTTGGCTATATTAATCTTGTTTGTTAATCTTCACATCTTTCTCCACATTATTTTTGTGTAAATAAATTCACTAGAAATTATCATCTTTATAGCACCATAAAATATGTTTCACTGTCATAGTTCAATAGAGGAGGACAATGTTTTCTTCTGAAAGTCTAATAGAGGGGAGAGAGATTATGCTTTCTATACACAGAAGATGCAGTTCCTTTCCCAAAAATCTTATAATCGAACATGTCTAATCCAGTTGTGACACAGAGGCCCATTGGTGGCTCGCTACTCCGTGTCAGCAACTTATCAGGCTTGAAATTCTCACTATGCCTAACACATATTCCCTAACGATATTATGTAATATTACTGAAAAATTAATAACTCACTTATCATTGATGTATGTTTGTGCATAAGGTGTACATAGAAATGTGTTAGACTTACACTCTTACAATGTTTGCCAAGCAATGCACAAGTCCAGTCTGCCCTAGAAAAAAGAACGTGTATTTGTTTGCCTGACTAACATGGGTGGAACATGAACTGTCAGCTAGGGACTCTAGTCTCCAGCCTGTCTCTTCTGTGAAGGCCCCGTCTCTTCTGCCCAAGTCCAGAGTCCCCCACCACACTGCAGCTGTTGGCCTCTGCCCCAAGCCCCAGGCTTGCTCCCTGGAGTGCTAGAATGGAAGATAGCTCAATCGCAATCCCCTCATCCCAGAACACCAGGAGGACAGTGAATGCAGCTGCAGCCTCCCAGAAGTCTGGAAAAGTGGGAGGGCAGGCAGCATGGCTCAGACTGGGGCCACCTCTCAGAAAAATTGGACCCACTGCAAGTGGAAAGCAGGAAAGGGGGGCATGGATGCAGTCTCACACCAGACTGTTTGGAGAAGCACAATGTCCCCCAACTTACAATAGCCATTGCCCATGCTGACCAGCCTCGTCTTAAGGCAGAGATGGTGAAGGTATATTTATATAAAAGACAAAGCGAGCCATCCACCCATCAAATGGAGAAAATAGCCAGTTGGAGGGCTCAGAACCTCAAATGAAAAGCAACTGAATCAACTGATTATATGCATTACTACTGTATTATAAACATGTATCAAGAAACATTTTATCAATGCCTGTGACACACTGGTTAATATAATTATGAAACATACGAGATATTATAAATACTCACTCATACTATGCTTTAAAAGACTGTGATCAAGAAAAGGGAGAAACAGGAAGATACCAATGAAATAAAGTAATCTGAGATAAAAAATAACGGAAGCCACATTTACGCAGCAATCAGCAGATGTATGAGAAATCTACAGTGAGGGACACAAGTGGTTACACAACTCCAAAGAAAGAATAACTATTAATGGACTGGTGTCAGAGTGGAGGGAGATTTCAAGTGGGGTTCCATAGGGATCTGTTTGGATAAAATGTTGTTTTACACCTTTATTAACGTCCTAGATGAGGAGTTTGCAAATAACAGAAAGATAGGGGGGTTGCCTATACCTTCTGAGGACAGCGCCAAAATTCAGAGATATCTTGATAAATTGGAGAACTGGGCTATAGACAATAAAATAAAATTCCACAAAGACAAAGGTAAGGTTCTACACTTACAGAAGAAAAACCTTAGGCACAAACACAGAATGGGGGAGAAACTAGCTTCACAGAAGAATCTGGGACTTAGTGGATCACAACCTCAACGTGAGTTAAAAATGCAATTTTGTTGCAAAAAAGTAAATGCAATTTTAGGTTGTATGAACAGAGGCATAACATGCAAGTCATGGGAGATGACAGTACCTCTCTATTCAGTGCTCATTAAGCCTAATCTGCAGTAGTGTGTCCCATATTGGTCACCAATGTATAGAAAAGATGTAGACAAATTAGAAAGGATCCAGAGGCATGCAAAGAAGACCAAATGGATGGAATGCAAGCCAAACAAGCAAAGACTGAAGGAATGGGCATGTTTAATTTTGAAAAAAGGAGATTAAGATTTCCCATCCATCTGTTGGTTCTTGGGTAAATATAGCTTCCATTATTTTTTATCGCAGCTTGCTTAATTTCACTGGTATTTTCCTGGGTTGTTTTTTGTTGTTGTTGTTTCTGATTACCTGATAATGAATACTGTAAGAAGTGCTTTATAAAGCTGAAGATTAAAATATCTGTTACAAAGTTAAATTAGTAAGGCAGACTTTTATCAATAAATCCACTCCTAATAGTGAGTGACAACAGGGCCATCTGGCTATCCTACTTTCTTATGGGTGATGAATCAATTTGATCCTTATTTAACTCCACCTTAGATGTGTGTAATATATAAAACATATTTCATTTGGAAGGTTGTTACAAACTATCTGTAGAGTGACCACTGCACCTCTCTTCAGAGTTTCAGCCCCCATTGGTACAGAAATTGCCATTCTGTACTGCAAACCCTTTCCAAAATTCAATTTTAACCAGATGGTTGAGGCAAACAAACTTGTATTCATATGATATAGCAGCACTGTGAGACCTTAACCAACCACAAGTGGTTTGGATGAAGGCTCAGGACTACTTCCTGAAACACTGGATTCTAACTGGAGCCTATACAAATGCCAACCATATCAATACAGCTAAAATTATGAGATGGAAGGAGATCTTATCCTAAAGTGTTGCAGCTACAATAACTTGTGTTGATTATGCCTTGTTTACACATACAATAATTATGTTCATACTGTTCCGGCAGGTTTTAAAAGCGTTATCCACTTTAATCCTTGGTTTATTCTTCTATTTGGGCAACTATTAAAAGTATGTCATAGCTTCTCCATTTGTAGTGCCTCTATGTTACAGTTCTGTGGTGACACAAAGAAGATAGATATATGCCCATCTGTTCATGACTAAAACTGTATCACGTTTAGATAGAACATTTAACCACCATATTACCGAGTTGTTCAAAACTTCAAAATTTTCAACAGCCTTTTCCCCATAAATATTCTGCTGTTGAGCACTAGTTCTACTTCTTATATTCTAAGTCTTGTAGTATGGTCATCCTCCTCCAAGAGAACACTGGATTCTCATATGGAGTACATACTCTACTCTGAGGGCATGAGGGAAGTGTAGGAGTTAGAGCTTGGGGGTTGAGGAGGGATGATTTTTTTTTTTGTTTCCATGTGAGTAGGAGTAGAAGGAACCTAGTGGTTTGAAGCCCTGTAACATCCCACAGAGCAAATAATCACCTAGCAATAGGGCAAAAAGACTTTCCCTCTAAGAAATACCATGAAATATTTAACCAAAAAGCCCTATTAGGGTACACAGTGTAAAAATATTCACATCATCTCCTGTTAGATAAGCAGAAGCAATAGACAAATATACACAGTGACAGCTCAACACATCATAGGAGTGACGGAGCTGCAGCTGTGATAGAGTAGCATGTCTGTTTCCCAGTCTTGACACACCAAATGAGAGTGTTGCTCTTTTGCCCTTTTCCCCTACAGAAAGACTACATAGAGTATCTTATACAATTTAGTCACTAACACACTAACTTGATGAATGATGATTGGAATGCAGGATCCTAGTATGAGAAAAGATTCAATTGTGTTGTTGCCCTTTGTGTTAGGCAAGGAATATGTGCAAGTGTTTGATGAATATCCATCTTAGGTGTTCAGGATCTTATTTTTCCATGTTAAGATGTAGCTTAAGTTATCAAGCAGGAATCAGTAAGGGTATGTCTACACTAGAAAGTTAGTTCGAACTAACGGACGTTAGTTCGAACTAACTTTCCTATGCGCTACACTAGCGCTCCGCTAGTTCGAATTTGAATCGAACTAGCGGAGCGCTTAGTTCGAACTAGGAAAACCTCATTTTACGAGGACTAACGCCTAGTTCGAACTAGCTAGTTCGAACTAAGGGCTGTGTAGCCCTTTAGTTCGAACTAGTGGGAGGCTAGCCCTCCCCAGGTTTCCCTGGTGGCCACTCTGGCCAACACCAGGGAAACTCTATGCCCCCCTCCCGGCCCCGGACCCCTTAAAGGGGCACGGGCTGGCTACGGTGCCCGTGCCAGGTGCAAGCCTGCCAGCACCCAGCTAGCAGACCCTGCACCTGGCACGGCACAGAGCCACCCACCCGATGCCTCCCAGCCCACCCCCTCTTGCCGGGACCAGGCTGGCGGCTCCCGGGAGCTTGCCCTGGACCGCAAGAGGCGGGCACCTTCCTGGGCTAGTGCGGACATCGTGGACCTCGTCCACGATCTCCGCACTAGGCACAGGAAAGTGGCCGTCTAGGGCAGGAGAGCTGCCAGCCTGGCCACCCAGGAGCAGGTGTGCATGAAAATCAAGGGGGTCCACTGAGACCCCCGACCCTGAGCCCTGAGCTTACAATGGCCGTCCTGGGTCAGACCAAAGGTCCATCTAGCCCAGTAGCCTCTCTGCCAACAGCGGCCAACCCTAGGGACCCTGGAGGGGATGGACCGAAGACAATGACCAAGCCATTTGTCTCGTGCCATCCCTCTCCAGCCTTCCACAAACTTTGGGCAGGGACACCACTCCTACCCTCTGGCTAATAGGACTCCATGGACCCAACCTCCATCACTTGATCTCACTTCCCTTTAAACTCTGTTCTAGTTCTAGCCTTCACAGCCTCCTGCAGCAAGGAGTTCCACAGGTTAACTATTTGCTTTGGCAAGAAGAACAACTTTCTCTTACTAGTTTCAAGCCTGCTACCCATTCCTTTCCTTTGGTGTCCTCTAGTCCTTCTTTATGGGAACTCAGGAAGAACTTTTCTGAATGCACCCTCTCCACCCAACCCCTGCTTTTAGAGACCTCTATCCTGTCCCCCCTCCGTCTCCTCTTTTCTAAGCTGAACAGTCCCAGTCTCTGTAGCCTCTCTTCATCTGGGACCTGTTCCCAACCCCTGATCATGTTAGTTGCCCTCCCCTCTCCCAGCCTTTCTCTTCCCCTCTCCCACCTCCTTTTCCCAGTCTCCCCCAGTTTTTTTCAATAAAGACAGAGTCAATGTTGGAAGAAACATTAGCTTTATTTTGTACATCAATAAGAAGGGGGGCTAGGGAAGGGCAAGTGGAAGAAGGTGAGGGAGGAATGGGGCACGAGCCCCCGATGGGGAGGACTGGGCTGGCTCTGCGGGCTTCTGGGGGTGGAAGCTCTCCTGCAGCCCCCCAATTACTCCCTCTCCCCAGATGGCAGCCTGCGGCAAGTGCAGCCGGGCTGATGGCCGAGTGGTGTGATGTGCCCAGTGTGGGCACTCAGGGCACTCCAAGCCAGAACTTCTTTGCAAGCGGGGCACCCCTTAGAACTGTGTGTCCGGGGTGGGGGTCGGGACCCTTTAAGCGCAGCCCTCGGCTAGCCTGAGACAGTATCTCCACGCTCTAAGTCCTCCTTTTATGCCCTGCCGGCACTGCTTCCGGCCATCATTAAGCCCTGTTCAGAGTCCACTCAATGTGGACTTACTAGTTCGAACTAGCAAAACGCTAGTTCGAACTAGTTTTTAGTTCTAGATGCGTTAGTTCGAACTAGCTTAGTTCGAATTAACTAATTCGAACTAAGTTAGTTCGAACTAGCGCTGTAGTGTAGACGTACCCTAAGAGAGGAAAGCAAAGAAGTATGGATGAAAAAATATGGTATAAAACCAGGACTGTAGGGAAGCAAAATTAATATTTTTTCATTAAAGTAAATTGATTGTATACTTAATTTTATCATTTTTGTAAAGTGCCTTTGATTTTTGAGTAACTTCTCAAAAAGGTGAGCTAGTATTTAAGAAGAAACAAATTATACACCAAATGGCCTGGGCATTACTGTGATTCTTTTTTTTCCTCCAGAATTCAAATGATCCCTGCAGGCAACCGACAACTGCTAGATCTGTGGAATGTGCTCTTTGAACTGTACAAAAGCCTTCAGCCTTTCGTACATTGCTGCAAACAAAAACTGCCAAGTGTAATTATTTCTCAGATGTAATGTTATAGAAGTGTTGCATCTTTTTTTCACAGCTCCGAAAACAACTGTGTACAAAAATATAATTCATGAAAGTGAATTTCCCCTACCAATGTTAAAATGTATTTATTATCTTTATAAACTATGTATCCAAATGAACACCAGGCAAAACTCAAAAAGCACAATTCTCCCTTCAATTTTCTTACAACTCTATTTCTATGAGAAGAATCAAAGGAATGAGTGGGTGTCGTCCTTGTCAGAACATTTAAAAAAGAACACAGAATGGAGAAAACCAAAAAAAAAAAAAAAAATACTTCTCTTAATCCATGCTCAAAAAATGCTGCCAGACCAACAAAAGCAAAAAAAGTCTCAGTTAATACCACAAAACTTTTTTTAAAACTTACCCCCCCATACATAGGCAATGTGGCATATATATATATATATATATAAAAGACTATTATACAAGCACCGTGGAACAAACCAATTTTATGTATTTCTATAGGTTTAAGAGTATAGATATATTTATGGGTTATGTTTCATTTTGTTAGTGATAAGACTATATCTGTGGCATGGTGTATGGGGGTTTGTTATTTGTTCTGTTTTGTTTGAAGTCTGAGATGGTAGGGATAGACATCATATCATCACAGGCCTGGAAGAGATCTCAGGAGGTCATCGAGTCCAGTCCCCTGCTGAAAGCAGGGCCAACCCTAACTAAATGAAGATAATCAGACCTTAAACTAAAGTTTCTAACTTTTAGGAAATGCTGAATTCCTACATTTAGGAACTGAAATTATTAATTTACAGAAAAGTAAAATTTCAACCAGAGGCTTGAAGAATCTTTTTACAGTGATGAAAAAAATATGCATGTTGGAAGGATCTTGTCACTAAATCTGCCTATTCTCTGCTCACCTCTCACCTGCCATCAATACAGGTGGTGATGAGGATGTGTTGTGTTCCTGCTCTTATTTCTCAAACATTAAGATTATCACCATTTTGTGTTCTCCCTAAAGTACATGGGGGCAGAAGTGGGGGAAGGATCCATCAAGGAAGCAGTCACACCCACTTAAAACTATAATGCCTTCCTAATAGAGGCTTAACTTCCTGCTCAGGTCAGGTGTTTGAGAAAGCAAGAGTAGCATCACCGATACAAAATATCTTTAAACAAATGCAATTATTTCCCCAGATATAGTCAGATATGGTTGCCAAAGACATAAATGCCCCGGTACACTCCATAATGTGGTGTTTGTATATGAAGAATGGTTTGTTAAGATTATGCTTTGGAGTGCAATATTGTACAATATAAACTAGCATAATTCCCTCTAAGATGCATGTTTGCATGGGCACAAATCAACAATTTAAACCCCACCCACATTCTTTGCAGAGCTCCGCAGTGGCTGTTCAGCTGCTTCAGGGTGGGGCCACATGGCAGACAGCTGCCCCACCTCAGAAGCACCTGGTTCACCTAGCTTCAGGGCTGAGCTGTGACCAGGGTGGGCTGCATGGGGGCTGTCTGAGCTGGAGCCTAGGCCATGGTACTAAAAACATCACCACATGTGCCGGAACTGGAGCCGAGGCTGTGCTGCAACTGCTCCTGGGCCAGGGTCAGAGTACTAAAAATAGCATCATGGCCCCGGCTCTAGCCCTGGCACATGGGGCAGCCTCCCGCCATGCAGCCCAGCCCTGGGAGCAGCTGGAGCCAGGGCTGCATGGCAGCTTCTGCGGCTGAGACTGCAGTACTAAAAATAGCACAATGGGCCCAGCTCCAGGCGTGGCACATGGGGCAGCTGCCCACCATGCTGGTCTTTCATGGCACCAGGAGGATAGAGGGGGTTGAGGGAAGCAGATGTCACAAGGTGAGAGAAGAGGCAGGAGAGAACTGAGGGAAAGGTGGGGGTGAGGAGAAGAAGGGGCTTATGCAGAGAGGAGAGGGTCAGGGCAGGAGAAGAAAGGGGAAGGCACCAAGGGGCAGGTGAAGGAGAGACAAATGCCAGAGGGCCAAGAGGAGACAATGAGGGGAAAGTGCAGGGGGAGGGAGATATCAATAGGGATGGGAGAAGGGAGGGGACAGGGTGATGCTGGGAGAGGAAAGGGGAGTAGCAATGGGAGCAAGAGGAAGGAAGAGGAGAGGGGAAGAGTGGGTGCTGGAAGAAGACAGGCTGAAAGGAGGGGTGGGGATGAGTAAGGCAGGGGATGGAACAAGTCACGTGTGAGGGCACAGAGGGGCATGAGGAGAACTGAGGCAGAGGATAATGAAGGGATGGGCACCAGAAATGAAGAGCACAAGGGGAGCAGGTGTTGGAAGGGCAGGGGCAGTGAGGGAAAGGAGAGGCACCAAGAGAGTGCAGACGGTAAGGAAAGGTGCATGTGCCGGGGGGGGGGGTGTTCTGGGGTGAAGCAGAAGGGCAGACACAAGGAAGAGGAGTGGAGGGATGGGCACCAGAGGGAAGAGGAGAAAGGCAGGGCAGGTGGGTAGAGGGAGGTGTTGGAGAGGGGATTGGGAGGGGCAGCTTGAGATGACCAGAGTGGAGCTAGAGGAGGGGTGGACACAGGGGGAAGAGAAAGGGGGATGCAGGGGTCAAAGAGGATTGGGGATTGGGGCAGGTCCTCAAAGGGCTGAGGTGAGTGAGAAGGGCAGGGGCCAGGACAGTAAAGGAGGGTTGGGGGGGTGGACAGTAGCAGGCACCAGAGGAGCAGATGGGGTGAGAGGAGGGTGGGACACATGGCAGCAGAGGCGAAAAGGGAGAGGTTTATAAGATATTTGTTAATAATTCGGATGCCACGGTGGCACACATCTGAACAAGTGCACATGACTTCAATATTGGGGAACATGACAAAACTCACTCTGCTTATGGGTGGAAATTTTAGAGTGAACAGTGTAACCCCAGGTAGGCAAAATAAAACCAGTGGGCTGGATTCAGCAATTCAGCAAGAAACAACTCTAGCTGCTGTTACTGCAGCAGCAGCCAGAGCCCCAGGACCTTTAAATCACTGACAGAGCCTCAGGCACAATGGACCAGACAGCACTGAAGGTCTTGCTGGGGGATTCTAGCCCCTAGTCCCACTCCTTCCATGAGAGGCCTCGCCCCTTCCAGGGTTTCATATTTGGGCCTCAAAGTTGCCAGGGAACCCGCAAGTCTGTTGGCAGCTCTGCTAATATTTAAAATGGTCATTTAAACATCATTAAAGTAGCAGCACTCTGCAGACTTTCTGGTAATATACATGTACTTTGTCAGCGAACACTGTGCAGCAGGATAAAATGCAATGCCTGCATGTTGGGTATCATTACTGGCCTGAAATTGGTTAGTTATATGTTGCTATGGTTAATATTGAGAGCTGAAAATTGAGTAGTCCTCAGTATTTGTGCAAAATATTTTATTACGTGGCATTGCAACAAAGGGCTAGAATTTAAAAATGAGTTTTTCAAAGAAGAAAGTAGACACTGAATGATCAGTATTTAAAGAATTGACTTCAAAATATATATTTGTTTACTGATTTAGCTGTGCGCTTATACTGCAAAGCAAGTGTGACGGGGTATGTCTACACTACAGAGTTAGTTCGAACTAATTTAGTTCGAATTAGTTAATTCGAACTAAGCTAATTCGAACTAACGTGTCTAGAACTAAAAACTAGTTCAAATTAGCGTTTTGCTAATTCGAACTAGCATGTCCACATTAAGTGGACCCTGAACAGGGCTTAAGGATGGCCGGAAGCAGTGCCGGCAGGGCATCAGAGGAGGACTTAGAGCATGGAGATGCTGTCTCAGGCTAGCCCAGGGCTGTGCTTAAAGGGACCCGACCCCCAGCCCGGACAGACAGTTCTCAGGGGTGCCCCACTTGAAAACCAGTCCTGGCTTGGAGTGCCCGGAGTGCCCACACTGGGCACATCATACCACTCGGCCATCAGCCCGGCTGCACTTGCCGCAGGCTGCCATCTGGGGAGAGGAGGCAATTGGGGGGCTGCAGGAGAGCTTCCACCTCCAGAAGCCCGCAGAGCCAGCCCAGTCCTCCCCATCGGGGGCGCGTACCCCATTCCTCCCTCACCTCCTTCCACTTACCCTTCCCTAGCCCCTTTTCTTGATGTACAAAATAAAGGACAATTGTGTTCAAAAATGGAATCTGTCTTTATTGAACAAAACTGGGGGAGACTGGGAAAAGGAGGTGGGAGAGGGGAAGAGAGAGGCTGGGAGAAGGGAGGGCAACTAAAATGATCAGAGGTTGGGAACAGGTCCCATATGAAGAGAGGCTAAAGAGACTGGGACTTCTCAGCTTAGAAAAGAGGAGACGGAGGGGGGACAGGATAGAGGTCTCTAAAAGCAGGAGTTGGGTGGAGAGGGTGCATACAGAAAAGTTCTTCATTAGTTCCCATAAAGAAGGACTAGAGGACACCAAAGGAAAGGAATGGGTAGCAGGCTTCAAACTAGTAAAAGAAAGTTGTTCTTCACAAAGCAAAGAGTCAACCTGTGGAACTCCTTGCTGCAGGAGGCTGTGAAGGCTACAACTAGAACAGAGTTTAAAGGGAAGTGAGATCAAGTCATGGAGCTTGGGTCCATGGAGCGCTATTAGCCAGGGGATAGGAGTGGTGTCCCTGCCCCAGGTTTGTGGAAGGCTGGAGAGGGATGGCATGAGACAAATGGCTTGGTCACTGTCTTCGGTCCATCCCCTCCAGGGTCCCTAGGGTTGGCCGCTGTCGGCAGACAGGCTACTGGGCTCGATGGACCTTTGGTCTGACCCAGGATGACCATTGTAAGCTCAGGGCTCAGGGTCGGGGGTCTCAGTGGACCCCCTTGATTTTCATGCACACCTGCTCCTGGGTGGCCAGGCTGGCAGCTCTCCTGCCCAAGCCGGCCACTTTCCTGTACCTAGTGCAGAGATCGTGGACAAGGTCCACGATGTCCGCACTAGCCCAGGCGGGTGCCCGCCTCTTGCGGTCCCGGGCAAGCTCCTGGGAGCCGCCAGCCTGGTCCCGGGAAGAGGGGGAGGGCTGGGGGACATCGGGTGGCTGGCTCGATCCGTGCCAGGTGCAGGGTCTGCTGGCTGGGTGCTGGCAGGCTTGCACCTGGCACGGGCACTGTAGCCAGCCCGTGCCCCTTTAAGGGGTCCGAGGCCGGGAGGGGGGCATAGAGTTTCCCTGGTGTTGGCCAGAGTGGCCACCAGGGAAAGCTGGGGAGGGCTAGCCTCCCACTAGTTCGAATTAAGGGTCTACACAGCCCTTAATTCGAACTAGCTAGTTCGAACTAGGCTTAATCCTCGTAAAATGAGGTTTTCCTAGTTCGAACTAAGCGCTCCGCTAGTTCGAATTAAATTCGAACTAGCGGAGCGCTAGTGTAGCGCCTATTAAAGTTAGTTCGAACTAATGGCTGTTAGTTCAAACTAACTTTGTAGTGTAGACATACCCACAGTGTTCAACAAATAAAACTTAAATCTGCATTTCAAGAGCATACCTGCATCCACATATGAGAACATATCTGCTGAGGTTAGAAAGCACCTGAGATGGTTGCTCAAATGCAAAAAGAGTAAAGTTTTTTCATGAAACTATCCATAACACAAAACAGAATTACAAAAATAAGCTACATAATTGTACACAAAACCACCAAAACCAGCCCAGACCAAAAAAAAAAGTAATCTGAAAACATTTCATTGTGAAGGGCAACTGTAGTGAGACGTGTAGAAGAAATCTCCGAGAACCTGGACCAACGGTTGCAAAGCAAGATAAATAATTGTTCACACTTTGCACTCAATGAAAGTTTGGATGTAAAAGACACACCCTAGTTGTTGGATTTCATTCCAGGCACTACTTCAAATCTGAGCTTACAGAAGAACTGGAATCAGTGCAGCTAATGAAAAATATGACTACTTGAAAAGATCTACTGTAGGCAGTAAATAACAGTGTCACAACACTGGAAGTGGAAAAAACTGGAGAGTGTGATGCTGATGGAAACCCTAATCTTACAGGCAAAAATATTGGATTGTTGAAAAGAATACAAGACCAAGTGACAAAAACACACTGAGAGTTAAATTTTTCTACATTGCATTAGCAAGAGATCTTTTGCAAAAGAGTTCTGAAATTGAGAGCAGAGATTGGTTTGTTTTTGAAAATTAAAGGAAAAGATGTGGATTTCCCTAAATTGAACAGTGTGATCTGATTTTCTGATTTCACATTTGATGTTATGGGACGTACGAACAACCTGAATTCAATTTTGGCTCATGACATGTATTCCTTTGTCAAGTCTTATGAAAAAGTTGCTCCTTTTCTTCCATCAGATTCAAAACAAGCAGTTCACACACTTCCCCACTTTGGAATAGATTACAATAACTGACCAGAACATAGAAAGATACATGTGATTACTGCTCACTTTGCATGCTGAATTTTCTCGCTGCTTTGAGGACTGTAGAATGATAGAAAATGACATGGCTTTGTTCTCTTCCCCTTTCATATGTGATGTACACAACACTCCATCTTCAACTTGAGAATATTGACTTACAGTGTAATGAGTTGCTGGATGAGCAATTAAAATTAGCACCACTTCTGAGGTTTTAGGCTTCTCTAAATGACAAAACTTTCCAAAGATCAAGACTCATGCCCAAAAGATGTTTGTACTATTCAGATCAACTTAGGTCTATGAGCAGACATTTTCCATGGTGAAGTTCAAAACTCAAAGAACGTATCTTCTATCAACGATGGCCATCTTGCATCAGCGCTCCACAATGCAACCACAGAAATGATACCTAACTTCACCTCCCTCATTAATGGTATCAGAGACTTTCTTCTTTTACATTTAATTTTAATAATGAACAGAAGTTGTATGAAAGTTTTGCATTAATGTTATTATTACAAATGTTATATGTGTTCGCAAAATAGTCTGCAATATAAATTTCCTACAAGAATAAACTTTGGATAATCATGTATTCAGTTAATATTAAGTGTAATTACTTTGTTGAATGAAGAATATAATGGGTTCTTTTTACAACAGATGGTGAAGTAATTTCATTAATATAGAGGAAATGTGTGGTCCGGGACGACTTATTAAAATTCATGGGGTGGGCCCCCTCTGCAATAATTATTGCCCACCCCGGTATAGCCTCAGAAATAGTATGTGACCGTGTTTCATACACAGTAGTTCTCAATCCTGCTGTAAGTGCCAATGCTTGAAATAATGGTGTATTTGGGTTTATGGATCTTGAGTGACAGACAAAATAACCCAGTGAGGGATCTAGGGGTATGTCTGTATAAATATGTTCTAGTGCTTCTTCAGGGAGTTTCTTGAGCAAATGGTGTAGTTTCATTTGGTACTCTTCAGTGGGATCAGAGGATAGTGACCTGTAGAACGTGACATTGGAGATTTGCCTGGAAGCCTCCTGTTTGTAACCCGATCTATTCCCGCTGACTATAGCACCTTCTTTGTGTGATTATTTGATTAAAACGTCTGAGTTGTTTTTGAGACTGTGAATAGCATTATGTTCTGCATGGCTCTGCTTATGGAGCAAGTAATGCTGCTTGTCCACATTTTCAGGCAGTGCACATTACTGGAAGCACTCTATGTAGAAATCCAATTTATTGTTTCAACTATCAGGAGGAGCCTACACAGAATCTTTCTGCTTGTAGCATTGGTAGGATGATTTCTATGGATTAATGCACTGTTCAGGGGCATGGTGGAAATATTCCTTGAGTGAAGCTACGTCTAGACTACGGAGTTTTTCCAGGATACCAGAGGTGTCCAGGAAAAACTCTGCCATGTCCAGGGAACACATCTGCTCCACCGACATTTTTTGCGGAAGAATAGATATGCTCTTTCGGAAGCCTTGTCGTCCCCATGTCACGAGGAAGAAGGGCTCTTCTGAAAGGAGGTTTTTCCAATAGAAAGCGACAGTCTAGACGTAGCCTCAGAGACAGTGAAAGTAGACTTCCCGGTCACCACAGAACTGTATCATGCATGTAGAGGGCAGAAAGTGAGTCAGATTCTTCTGGTGGGCTAAGTGTGTAGCTGGATAGATTAACAATATCGGTGGATGAGTTAAGAGTACTACTGTTGCGGCCCCATGTGGCACGTAGAAGTTTAAATAGTTAATGTCCTTTTTTATAGAGAGAGAAGCAAAGAGTGTTATAAATGGCTTGTCTTGTTTTTGTAAGTCCAGCCACACACAAGTTTTTGTGGAAGATTTTTTTTTATGAGTCTTCAGTTATGAGAGCTCATTCTTGATCTTCTCCTGTTTGCTTTATAGGATGCTAATTGTGTGGTTCCACAGTTTCTTTGAGAGTGTGTGGCATAATCGGTCACCATAGTCTGAGCAACTTGTCAATTGTAATGAATTTTTCACCTTCAGTCCATTTGGGATGATGTCCATCTGTTTGCACTTGGAAAGGAAGATGATGTCTATATGTTACTTCATTAGTTTTTTTTTTCATTAAGTTGATACATTTCTACTTCATACAGCTGAATGCAGTACCTTGTATAATGACAAGTTTCAGAGAGGAAGACGAGTTAGTCTTTTCCTGCAAAAATAACAAGGACTCCTGTGGCATCTTAAAGACTAATAAATGTATTTGGGCATAAACTTTTGTGGGCTGGAACCCTCTTCATCAGTGGACATTAACAAAGTGGGTTCCAGCCCACGAAACTCATGCCCAAATATATTTCTTTAGTCTTTAAGGTGTCACAGAACTCCTTGTTGATTTCCTGGTTTATACCGGTATAAAGGAAAAGAGAATCAGGCCCAATATGTTTTGCTTCTCATAGGATCTACATTCAAATCTTCAACATACCTGTTGAAAGTTAGCTTGTATCTTCAGCACATTAGCTTTAAAGAGAAGAAATTCCTGCCCACTAAAACCACTTTCTACTAGGGCTTTGAGACATAGCAGAAGCAGCTTTGAAAGTCCTTTTAACTTCCTGCTCTCTGTGAAGGGTAAATAATGGTGCATGTAGTTAATTCATAGACTGGTATAATATCATACATTTAGCCTGTACACAGCTGCAGGAGAAGCCACAAAAATAAATCTAAATTATGATCTTTGCAATCCTATCGGCCTGGCCAAAAAAGAAACCACCCCAGGTTACCCACCTTTCATAATTACTGTTCTTCAAGCTGTGTTTCTCATGTTCATTTCCAAGTAAGTAGGGGTATGCATGCTGCGTACATAGGCACAGGAAGATTTTCCCCGTACCAATATCTGTCAGGTAGGCTGTGGAGACCACTGGATTGGTGCCTTCATGGCAGTTAGATAGGGCCCTGCTGTCCCACTGCCTCTTCAGAGATGCCAACAGAGTGGAATACAGGTGGGCCTTGGAATGAACATAAGCAACACATCTCAAAGAACAAGAGCTATGCAACGTAGGTAACCATTTATTTCTTCTTGCTTGTGTCAATTCCACATAGGTGACTCCCAAACAGACCCTCTGAGGAGGGGTCAGAGTTCACTGAATTACAGACTGTAGCACAGCCCTACCTCATGTGATGTTGTCTCTAGCCTGCTCTTTAATAATGTATTGTGACAAAGATATGAATAGATGACCATATCACTGTCCTACACATGTTCTGAATGGAACATCCCAGGAGTGTCTCAGATGAAACTTGCATGCTTGTGAAGTACGCTATTTACTCTGACGCCAGTAAATTTGTGAGGACATAGCACATCTGGATACTACCTGCCATGATCCATGAAGTGACTCTTTAGGAGGAAACCAGAAGTCCTTTCATTTGCTCAGCAATGGTGATGAAGAGATGCGTTGACTTTCTAAATGGCTTTGTTTGTTCAGTGTAAAAATCTAATGCCCATCTGACATTCAGGGAACAGAACATGTGTTCCCTGTTATTAGCATGCTGTTTAGGGCAGAACACTAGAAGAAAGATGTCCTGATTCACATGAAATTGAGAAATTACCTTCAGGAGGAACATTGGGTGTAGTTGCAACTGCAGCTTAGCCACATAAAACACAAAATAAGGGAGGAGGTCATGGATATCAGGGCCTTAAGTTCAGATAACTAGGGCCTTCGTGATTTGTGGGGATTGAGAAGACACACCCTATGGGATTTGTCATTTTGTAAGCACATCACCAGCTATGCTAATTTCTTAAAGTAATATATAAGAGAAAAGTATTTCCAATACAATATTCTATGTTAATGTAATTGACGTAATTAATTCATCACACTTTTTACTATATTTTCCCCGGGTGATGCCGGGTATTTCTGCTAGTATAGAATATAACTGCAATACTGTCTATTAATACCAATACACATCTGCCTCCTACATGGGTTTAAAATGTCTGGAAAGCAAGGCACACCATATGTAGCTCCCCGATATTGATGTACAGCCAAAATTCTGCCTGGTACCATACAACTTGACTTCTAAGTCTGCCTAAGTATGTTCCCTATTCCACTGCTGGAGTATCTGTGACTCGTGAAGTAAACGCTGAGGTCTGGATGCGAGTATGCCTTATCACTGACTGTGGATTGAGCCACCACTGCAGGGATTTGAGAAGTGAGCACAGAATCATAGAAAACTAGAAGGGACCTTGAGAGATCGAGTCCAGTCCCCTGCCCTCATAGCAGGACCAAGCAACATCTAGACCTCATAGATGTCTATCTAACCTGCTCTTAAATATCTGTAGAGATTGAGATGCTTCAACCTTCCTAGACAATTTATTCCAGTGTTTAACTACTCTGACAGTTAGGAATTTTTTCCTAATGTCCAACCTAAACCTCCCTTGCTATAATCTAAGCCCATTGCTTCTTGCCCTATCACTAGGGGCCAAGGAGAACAATTTTTCTCCCTCCTCCTTGTAACACCCTTTTAGGTATTTGAAAGCTGCGATTACATCCACTCTCAGTCTTCTCTTTTCTGAACTAAACAAGCCCAGTTCTTTCAGTCTTCCCTCATAGGTCACATTTTTACATTTCCCTCCATTTAGTACTCAGCTACATTCAATGAATTCATTGCTGGGAATTACTTACTTAGGGTGGAACATGAGAACCTCCTATCCCCTTCCAGCGTGGAAGCCAAGACATCATGGGCAATGGTTATCTTTCATCCTGCCTCAAGCGATGCCAGGAACTGCACCATGAATGATACTAATTCTGTCTAGGCACAGGAGTCCACCTCCAACTCTGAAGAGTAGTCCAATCCCAGTGATCAGGGCAGAGCAGATCAAATAAATCTGTTGCTGGGGAATGGTACTGGGGTGGTGAAATTCAACACTGCATCATCATAGGTTTGCCCCTGGCGGGAACAGTACCTCTTTGCAGATCCAGTGCCAATGCTGGCATGAGGGATTGTGCTATCATCACAACCAGGTCCCTGCCTGTTACAAATGTGTTCAGCATGGATAGGAGATCAATGTCCTCCTCCAGGTCCTCCTGTACCAGAGAGGACACCAGGACCCGGTTACAACAGACTTCTCTATGGGTATGTCTACACTACAAAGTTAGTTCGAACTAACGGATGTTAGTTCGAACTAACTTTAATAGGCGCTACACTAGCGCTCGGCTAGTTCGAATTTAATTTAATTCGAACTAGCGGAGCGCTTAGTTCGAACTAGGAAAACCTCATTTTACGAGGATTAAGCCTAGTTCGAACTAGCTAGTTCGAATTAAGGGGTGTGTAGCCCCTTAATTCGAACTAGTGGGAGGCTAGCCCTCCCCAGGTTTCCCTGGTGGCCACTCTGGGAATTGTGTGGATCCGTTAGTTCGAATTAGCTTAGTTCAAATTAACTAATTCGAACTAAGTTAGTTCGAATTAACGTTGTAGTGTAGACATACCCTATGAGGCTGGAGTTGATGGTGTCGGTATAGGGAGTCCAAGGATAGGTGTCCCAATACAGGATGCACCCTACTCGTGTCTTCACACATAATTACTTTAGTGGGAGAGCACGCCCTGTCCACTCTCTTTCTTGTGCAGCAGCAGCAACTGGGAACAGTGCCTGGTGCTTGCAGGAGAAGTGGTCTGTGCCAGGGAATGGCAGTACCACAAGTTCTTAGCTGTAACGGACATGAGCAAGAGCTTAAAGAATCTTACTTTGGGACATTCTTAATACATTACTAAGCCAAGGAATCAACAGAGACAGGACACAATGAAAACAGATGGGCGAGGAGAATCAAAGACACATAAAGAAGGATGAGGCTAAGGGGAAGTAAAATTGCACAGACAGGGTGAAATTCTGTAGTAAGTCTCTACACAGGATGCGTAACTACAGAATAAATTAGCAGGAGACTGTTAGCAATGAAGCAAGGTTCTATGCCAACATTGTACCATGTGAGGAGGAATTAAGGGCAAACCACTATGCAAGGCTTCACACACTTTGTTAAAGATGACAAAGCCAGAATCTTACACCCCATCTTCAAGGTGAAGAGTAGTACCTATCTCCCCATGTCCTTAAAGTTTGCCAAAACAGAACCTTTTATGCAAACTTTGTACAGGAACTGGAAAAGAATCATTTTTGTACCTAAACAGAATATTCAGAGGAGCTGATAAGAGCCACCTCAATATGCTTATTGTATAAAGGAAAAACCTGCAAGAGAAACTCAAAGCATCTTAAAGCCACAGTAAGCTGTGGGGAAAAATTCCCACCCCTTTCATGCTTGCTGGATTCTAGAGCTGTTTCCCAATCATATAAATAAAGGTACAACATCAAAATTACAGTTTGGGGGACCCTATGCCACTGTCAAAGACAGTATTCTGGACTAGATGGATCTCAGGTCTGATTTGGTATGGCAGGCAGATGTGAAGTAATCTGTTCCCCTTAAATGCCTCCTTAATAGTAACATACTAGTTTAATTCTGAAATATGAAGTTTCTACAACTCCAAACATATGGATCTGTGGAGAAACATTACAGTAATGATTCATTTCTCTTTACACTTCCTAAAACTTTAAACAGAATTGATTAAACTAATTCTGACAAAAGAATTTGCTCTTGGGCAGATACTTTTAATAACAAGTTTCAATCCACAGCAAATTTTTAAAGACCGCTTGTTAACCTCAAGGGGGAGAAATAGGTTTATGATGGATTGTTAATAAGACAACTTGTTTTCAGTGTGTTAAATGCTTTAAAAGATTGGTTTGCTCTCTTCAAGCTTGAGGATTCCAATAAATAAATAAAAATATCATTGTTGGTAAACAGTGGATTCAAGTTCACAGTGAGATGTGACTAAGCTTCCAGCTCTACATACCAGAGCAAAAAGGTATGAATTAAACATTTTTAAAAGACAGGAACAGGAAAGTGGCAAGGATTTATTTAAGCTCTAGCACAATTTTGGAAATATTCTAACATGCCTTATGAACAGAAACACGAACAGGAATTCTTGAATAGTCTATTCTGATGTTCTGTTTCTTACTGTGCCTTATTCTAGATTTTATAGAAAAGACAGTCTCCTCAGTTACCAACAATAAACCTAGCCAACCAGACAATAATATATTTACACTTAAGATCGGGATACCTTATTGTGTCTGGTTAGTGATTAGCTTAAGTCTTGAAGCAAAATAAATGCTGGATCTTATAATTTTTGAACATGGCATGTTTGCACAGATAAGGTAGTGTTGTAGTTTGCAATTAAACAGGGGGTGCAGTTCTTCTGTCTCACATTCCATCAATTTAATTTAGAATTCAAAACTGGCACAAGAAAAATCATATTTTCTATGTAATTCATATAGGAAATACATTTTTTTCTTTAATTTACTGAGAAAACATATTACATTGCTCACCTTTTTGAAATTTTACTTGGTTTTCCTCAGTTACATAGATACACAACATATTCATAAAATATTGATTACCAAAGAATGGTCTCTGAGTAAGAGACTATAGACAGTTCTTGGCAAAGTTAATAGCCTAATGGAAGGGTAGAGGCAATAAATGTTATATATGTTGATTTTCGTAAGGCTGTTGACAAATGCCCATAAGAAATACTCTTAAGCAAATTAGAAAAATGCAGTCCAGATGAGATTAAAGAAAAACTAGCGAAAGACACAAATTAACAGCAACTTTTTTCTTTCAGTACACCAGAAGCAGAAAGCCTTCCAAACTATTGTGGACTCACTAGATGAGCAAGATGCTAAAAGAGCACCCAAGGAAGACAAGGGCATTGCAGAGAAACTAAATGAATCCTTTACATTTGTCTTCACTACAGAAGATATAGGAAAGATTCCCACACCTGAGCCTTTCTTTCCAAGTGACATATATGATGAACCATCCTATATTCTTAACACTATTTTCTGTGAGTGATACTGATAGAATATAAGACCCACATTTTCAAATCTAGATGCTGAAAGCTAGGCTCCTTCATCCATCTTTATGCATCTAAAGAATGTAAGTCACCCAACTGGTTTGAAAATACATCTGGCACTGCTAAACATAAAAGCCACTGTTTAGGTGAGGCACATCAATCACACAGGAACACCATAGCTTCTTTTCAGTAGTTGAGGAAAGCTACTCAAAAGGTAAGGCAAGAGTCATTTCCTAGTTTACCTTTTTTCGAAAGCACAAACCTTTTCCCTTCCAGTTTTCCTCCTAACCTCACTTTGGTGACAGACCTTTACTCACCTGTTGCCTAACAAGAGGAATAACTGTTCTCCTACACTTCATGAGCAACAGGACCAAGATAATATTGCTATTGGAATCTGCATTTATTAACATAGTAACTTATATGTTGCAGTAACATAGTTTTTTGCATTTAATTTCCTAGGTTGTTTTTAAGGAAAAAAAATGAAAAGTCCTTACGGCAATATAAGCACTTAATCCAACTCAAATACTGAAGAGGACATAACCTTTTAAATCATCTTAAATATTTACGATGCCATAAGCTCTTAAACTTCCTGGAATACTTAGCTTGCCTTAAAACCTTACACCACTCAAAGTCCCTAGAGTGACATAAGCACCTAAACCGCCTCAAATCCTTCAAAAGGACACAACCTTTAAACCAACATTCAGAGACCAATTTTTTTAGATATTGTCTGTTATTGCAGGAATAATTTGTCTGGTTTGGCCCACAAATCAGGCAGCAAGATATATAAATAGTACTTGAATCCACAAAACTATTGACTGTCTGCAAAAATGAATGCCAGGTGAAAATCCAACTCCAAATACTACAAACAGAACAACAAATTAATGCATATATTGTCAATTCATAACAATGTAAGTTATTTTAAGTCTTTGGAATGACTGGTGCCTATGGACATATACTTAAAACAATGGATTTAGCAGCTGCACATTTCACAATTGCACACATACATGACAGAGTACAAATATGAAAACCCTTAACTGTTTTTAGTATAGGAATGTTATAATCAGTATTCATCAATTTGCATCTAACATATTTTTCTTCCTGTCTCATAATTATGGTGATACCCAATTACTACTGTTGTATTATAAGCTTCAAAGACCAATTGTATCATATATAAAAGTACAGGAAGTCCCCGGGTTACGTACAAGATAGGGACTGTAGGTTTGTTCTTAAGTTGAATTTGTATGTAAGTCGGAACTGGTACATATTGTAGGGGAAACTCTAGCCAAACATTTCTCCAGAGCTCAGTTTTATTCTCCCACACCTCACTTCCCTCAGTCCTTTATTCTCAAGCTGAGGTGTCTGCTGAGAAAAGCCGCTCCGCGTCTCCCTGGTCTGCTGGGGGGAAGCAGCTAGTGCGGGGTTGCCTCACCCCGTTTGTAAGTAGGAATCCGATGTAAGTCGGATCCATGTAACCCAGGGACTGCCTGTAAACATGGGGTGTTAACTAATGTGTATTGCTCTAAACTTGTAATGGCTGGAAGTGTGGTTACACTTTTACATGGGCAGGGAGAGAGCGAGACACATTTATACACAGAAGCAGCAGTGCAGGGGAGGGGGCATAAGTGCTCAGGGGCAACCAGCTTTTAAGACAGCTCCCACAGAGCACCAGCTCCTGCCTGTGGTCCCCCCATGCTGCTATCTCTGAAGGAGGCAGCAAGGAGGGGGGCATGCAGACCTACGGAACTGGCACTAGAGATTGTCTCCCTCCTGACACCTTCCCCCACACTGCTTCCTCTGATACAGCTGGCTTCCCCATGTATGACTTAAGAATGTTACATATCAACTAACTGACTAATCAAATTGAATAGTCAATGCATTTGTTATGCTTGTAAGAAGCAAATGGGATCTTTTTCTGAGGATAAGGCAAGACGCCGCATTATTGACAATATAACAAAATAGCATATGCATTTACTTACACACACACACACACACACTCTGTAGATGGAATAGTTACCAGTCTGTTGCTCGGCCCAACCTATTGGCCAGATAGGTCAAGTGCAAGGTAGGAGCCGGGTTCACATCAGTCTGGACTAATGCCCCTCCTGGTCTTGATCTATATTTGAACCATACAAGAACCATACAAAACACCCCATCTTTTATAGGATTTTCCTTCCATGCAAGTCTACGCATTTTGCCTTTTCAGGTCTTAATCAGTCATTCAGCATCACAATCAATCTTCCGATGACGTGCTTATTTGGAAGAAGTTGTTCTCACAGTCATCTGATATCATTATGCTGACGACCCCTCGGGGTTGTTGTCTTTCCAGTGAAGGTTGTGATTGGTTCCCTATCAAGGAGTGCTTGCCTCTAGCTTCAGGGTTCGTCAGTCTGCCCAGGTAGTCTGAGTCTTCTGAGTTCTTTCACTTAGTTGATAATTATTTGGTGCTTCTGAGTCTTCAGCCACTCCTCTGACCACTTGAGCATGCAGTGGCCTTCACACTTATCTCTCCTAAAACATTCTCTCTCTCATTCACACAAACAATACATTTACACAATTGCACCATGGAACAAAGGGGTTCTTCTAAGTCACTTTCAAAAAGTTACAAAGTCTTTCAACATTAAACTTCTTTCTATCTACTACAAGGCCTTACTAACACTAACATCACTATGTATTACAATATTCCATCCCTTCACTTTAACATGCTAACATCAAACAGATCTGGAGCTCAGTTAACAAAGCTGTTTGTCTGACATCTTGTATTTAAGTTTAATACACATTTTACTATAACATATATTTATTATAAGTAACTTAAGTTACAAAATTCCATTCCAGTGCTACACATTTTTCATCGACTATTCAATTAGTTAATAGGGCGCTTCTTTCTTTGAAGTGTAACAACAGCTCTAGAAGCTGTTGCTACACTTCAAAGGTGAAAGCCCCACGTGGAGCCAGGGGTCAGCTCCCAGCTGATCCTGGGCTCCACATGATGCTACCGCTTTGAAACACTGCGTGCAGCCTCATCCTGGGCTCCCCATTGCATTTCAAAGTGTCAGCGTCGCACGGAGCCCACCGTTAGAGGGGGAGTCCCCAGCTGATTCCGGGCTCCATACAGTGCTGCCACTTTGAAATGCCACGTGCAGCCTGGGGACACTTCAGCTGGCCTCAGACTGCACGTGGCGTTTCAAAGCAGCAGCACCACATAGAGCCTAGGGTCTGGCCTCAGGCTTCAAGTGGCACTACCACTTTGGAGTACCCCCTCCTCTTCCTTGCTGCCTCTTTCTGATAGAGGAAGCAAGGGGGGCAAAGCAACTAATTGACTAGTCCTTCACATCCCTAGTGTGGCTCTCGCCTGCCCCCCTCACTTTCTGCACTGCTGCCTCTCTAAGGGGATGCAGCTCTGTGGGAACCGGTGCTTATTGGTAGTCAGCTTTAAAGCCAGCTCCCTCCCTCCGAGCACCAGCTCCTGCCTCCCCACCACACTGCTGCCTCTGTGGGAGGAAGCAGGGAGGGCAGGCAGCTCCGCGGGAGCCAGTATACATGGGGAGCCAACTACCCATGGACACCAGCTCCAACATCCCCTCCTCTTTACAGAGAGGCAGGTGGGGGGGGGGGGAGGAGAGAGAACATGTACTGTCAGGATTAACTGGTAAATCCAGGCTTATCAGTTAATCTTTTAAACCAGTTGCTCCCAACTTTTCAAGCATACAGACCCCTTTCCAATCTATTAAAATTTCATGGACCCCCAAAACAATCCATTTTTGCTACCCCAACTAAACCCTTCCCACCAGTCTAATAGCTTTTGAACGATTAGAGGGGGGTGACATTCAAAAAAGAGAAAAAATAGTAAAAAGTGTCTGACCCGTTTAATAAGCTGATTCCAGAGTACAGTACTTGTCAGCTTCAGCATGGGCTGAGGGATGTGCAGACTGCAGGGTATGGAGCTTCTCAGGTCCCATTGGCTGCTGCTTATCTGTGCTGCTTCCTCAACTTCTGTCCCCTCCATCCCCTGCCCATCCACGGAACGAGGGGGACTTTCATGGCCAAAGGGAACTCTGGAGCTGCCAGTTCCACAAGGATGGAACTTTGGGAGGGTAGGTGGCAAGGGTGGAACTTCAAGATGGTAGAGGGCAAGGGCGGAACTTTGGAAGCATGGGAGGGCAGCAGCCATGCACCCCAGGACACAGTTTGCTTTTGATTCCATTCTCTGGAAGCTAAGGGAGTGTGGGGAAAGAGCTGGCATACTGTATATGCTTTTCACACCTGGCCTTTATGTGAGAGGCATGCACAGGATGCAAGCATTTTCCCCACACTCCCTTAGCTTCCAGGAAACAGGAGCAAAAGCAAGCCATGACCTGGTGCACATGGCTGCTGCTTCCCACCCCCCATGCTCTGTGAAGGGGGGGCACAGAAAAGGAAAAGTAAGGATCAGGCCCACTGTAGTAGGACTCATCTTTACTTTTAAAATCCTTCCACAGACCCCCTGCAGTGCCCTTGCGGACACCCAAGGGTTCGCGAACCACAGGTTGGGAACCACTGGTGTAAACAACTACACACTAACATCCCTAAAGCAAACACATCAATATTTTTAAAGGCAAATGAATTTTCTTCCTTGAATTCTAAAATAATATTATGTTGCTCAAACTTTAGAGAAAAGATGCACCTTAGGCAAAGAATAAATACAAAAATATACAGCACAAATGAAATTTTTACAGTAAATTACAGGCATGTAAATAGTTGTACAATGTTAACTACTGTAAAACCAAGCACTGCTAGTATCCATTCTCCTATAGAGAGGATGTATTTTCAGAACCGAATAGTTTGGATGATCTATCCTGTTCGCATCTAGGAACAGAAAATCCTCTCACTTTGGACTTCCTTTTGACTCTGTTACCCCTTTTATATAAGTCTACTGAACCCTGATTGGCTGCTCTATGCAGCCTCTCTCCACTTGCCTACTCCCTATGCCACGTACCTCAGTTGCTTTAATCCCTTCCCTCCCAGTGGGAACACCCCATCAAAGTCCTCTAAGTGCTATGTGAAGAAGTGCTGAATGCATGGATGAATGAATGAATGAATTAATAAATATAAAGCCCTGAAAATTTAATCAAGTATACATCATTCAATATTTTATAAAATGTTTGCAAGTGTTCCCAGAGGTATGCACCAATGGCAAGAGAACCTAAGAGTGTGTTCTATTACAACATCCAACAACTACAATGTACAACAACCAATAACTATGGGTCATAAGAAAAGCTTTATGATCAAATGATAATGCATCAAGTAATGGAAAAGTAACTTATGAAGTACTGCAGGAATCAGCATTAGGCAGATTTTCATTGGCAAACACCAGTCAGGATGGAGAATTACTATAAATGGACACGGTATAATTAGAGACATGGGAGAAAACAAATGAGATTCAACTAAGAAAATAGAAAGATCTTGATCCTGTAAACAGTTTTCAGTGGAACACGAGTTCCCTTGTTCAATGGAATTATTGAAAGCAGTAAGCATTGTCGGCAAATGCTTGTAGGATTAAGTCCTATTATATATTATCCCTCCACTTCATTTGTAACACATTTATCTCAGTGTAAAAGATTAGAAAAGGAGATACTGTTCAGAATACTTGTTCCATGATCAACAGAGCCCAGCAATCTGTTTTGAACAACCATATCTCTCTCAAACCTGTTGAATCTATTATCACAATTCTGTTCTTTTCACAACTGAAGGGAGGAATCCTCTGTAAATCTTGATTGACCTCAGCATCTTTCTACAGGAGGGCTGGGAGAAAAAAATACAATCTCTTTGAAATCTTCTTCAAAATATTCTACTCAAAGAAGGGGAGGGGAGACAGCAAAATTATCTATTGAAGAAATCTGAAAAAAGTCCACTCATCACTGTGATGTTATACCCCATATTCTTCATAAAAACACTGTTATGATATGAATATGGTATAACTAGGACCTTATCAAATTCACAATCAACTGTGGTCAATTTCACTGTCATAAGATTTTAAAGATTGCAAATTGCATAATTTCAGCTATTTAAATGTGAAATTTAATGTTTTCATTGTAGGTGCCCTAAGCCAAAAAGGAGGTGTGAGGGGATCACAATGTTGTTGCAGAGGGGATTGTGGCACTGCTGCACTTATTTCTGTACTGCTGCAGACAGTAGTGTGCTGCCTTCAGAGCTTGGCACTTGGAGAATAGTGGCTGCAAAGGCCACTCCCAGCAGAGCTGCCCCAGCTGCAGCACAGAATGAAGGGTGGCATGATATCGTATTGCTACTCTTATTTCTGCACTGATGCCTGCAGAGCTGGGCCCTCAGTCAGCAACCGCCATTCTCTGGCTGCCCAGTTCTGAAGGCAGCACAGAAGTAAGGGTGGCAATACTGCAATATTCTTAAAATAACCTTGTGATCCCCTGCAAATCCCTTTAGGGGCAGGACCCCCAATTTGAAAAAAAAATAGTTCCTGTCCCACAATTGGTATATTATAGGGTAATCGCATACAAAAGAGCAGGTTTCACAGGGGGACACCAGATTTCACAATCTGTGATTCATTTTTCATGGCTGTGAATTTGGTAGAGCCCTAGCCTGCAAATACCTCTTGAACACTGCTGGAACTTTTCCAGTAGAAACAAAGGTGTTATGTAAATTCTATGTAAAGCTGGGAAGAAGGGCAATTAAGACTCTTCTCCATTGCCTATCTGCCTCAAAAGAAAGACTGTTGAGAACACCTGAAGGAATCAAGGAAAGGCCAGGGATGAGTTCAGACTGAGACAAGGTCTAGTCTGTAAAGTGAAATAACTTGAACTCTAAACCACAGAAATTCCAGAACTTGCCTAAGCAACATTTAGGGTAAGAAATTACATTTTTTGGTAACCTGTTTCTGAAATAGATAAAGCTTAGTTTTCATATTTAGTGTTATTTACTCTTTTAATCTGCTTTGTTCTGTTTGTTATTCCTTATAATCACTTAAAATATACCTTTTGTGGTCAATATACTTATTTCTTGTTTATTACAAATCCCAGTCTGTACAATTCACATGGAGCAGGGGAGGAGGGGGGAGCAAAAAACTGCACATCTCTTTCCACATTGAGGGAAAGGATGATTTTATGAGCTTGTGTTGTGCAGATCTCTCTGTACAGCACAAGACAATGTTACTTGGGGTTTGTCATGGCTTCTTCCCCACTCTGGCATGATAAATGCAGAAGTGGGGGCCAGCAAAAGTACCCCAAAACCTTATTTACCAGGCTTTGGTATAAAACTTCCCCAAAAAATCTTAACCTCGATTTTGGGAATAAAATATCCGTTGCCACCACCCAAGTGCAGTCCCCGGGTTATGTACAAGATAGGGACTGTAGGTTTGTTCTTAAGTTGAATCTGTATGTAAGTCGGAACTGGCATGCAGATTCAGCCGCTGCTGAAACTGATCAGTTTCAACAGTGGCTGAATCTGGACACCAGTTCTGACTTACATACAGATTCAACTTAAGAACCCCAGGCATCCCCAAGTCAGCTGCTGCTGAAACTGATGAGCAGCTGATTCCAGGAAGCCCGGGGCAGAGCAACTCTGCCTCGGGCTTCCTGTAGTCAGCCGCTGGTCAGTTTCAGCAGCGGCTAACTTGGGGACGCCTGGGGCAGAGCAGCTCAGGTGCTGCTGGGTTGGTCCAGTAGCGCGGCCGCTCCTCGGCGCTACTGGACCAACCCAGCAGCACCCCAGCTGCTCTGCCCCAGGCGTCCTGATTCAGCCACTGCTGAAACTGATCAGCAGCGGCTGAATCAGGACTCCTGGGGCAGAGCAGCTGGGGTGCTGCCGGGTTGGTCCAGTAGCTCCAAGGAGCGGTGCTGCGGGACCAACCGGCAGCGCCCCACCTGCTCTACCACAGGCCCCGGGCTTTGCTCCACGTCTCCCTGGTCTGCTGTGGGGGTGGGGGGGCACTAGCTGCGTCTCCCCCCAGCAGACCAGTGAGACACGGAGCAAAGCGGCGGAGGACCCGGGCCGGACCGCGGCGCTTCCAGATCAGCGCCACGGTCCGACCTGGGTCCTCCGCGGCTTTGCTCGGTGTCTCCCTGGTCTGCAGACCAGGGAGATGCTGAGCAAAGCCATGGAGGACCCGGCCGGACCCGCGGCTCTTCCAGCTGATCTGGAAGCGGCCGCGGGTCCGGCCCCGGGTCCTCCGCCACTTTGCTCGGCGTCTCCCTGGTCTGCCCGGGTCCTCCGCTGCTTTGTTCGGCATCTCCCTGGTCTGCAGACCAGGGAGACGGGGAGCAAAGCGGCGGAGGACCCGGGGCTGGACCCGCGGCCGCTTCCAGATCAGCTGGAAGCGCCGCAGGTCCGGCCGGGTCCTCCGCGGCTTTTCTCAGCATCTCCCTGGTCTGCAGACCAGGGAGACGGGGAGCAGCTTTTCTCGTCCCACCGCTCCAGTCCTCCGGGGCGAGAAAATCCCCGTTCGTAACTGCAGATCCGACATAAGTTGGATCCACGTAACTCGGGGTATGTCTACACTACCCTCTTAGTTCGAACTAGCGGGGTAATGTAGGCATATCGCACTTGCAAATGAAGCCCGGGATTTGAATTTCCCGGGCTTCATTTGCATAAGCGGGGAGCCGCCATTTTTAAAACCCCGCTGGTTCGAACCCCCTGTGCTGATAAAGCCTCAGTTGGAGTATTGTGTCCAATTCTGGGCACCACATTTCAAGAAAGATGTGGAGAAATTGGAGAAGGTCCAGAGAAGAGCAACAAAAATGACTAAAGGTCTAGAAAATGTGACCTATGAGGGAAGACTGAAAGAGCTGAGCTTGTTTAGTTTAGAAAAGAAAAGACTGAGAGGAGACTTGATAGCGATTTTCAAGCATCTAAAAGTGGTTTTACAAGGAGGAGAGAGAAAAATTGTTCTTGGCCTCTGATGATAGGACGAGAAGCAATGGGCTTAAATTGCACCAAGGGAGGTTAATATTCAACATTAGAAAAAACTTCATAATTGTCAGGACGGTTAAAAACTGAAATAAATTGCCATGGGGGGTTGTGGAATCTCCATCACTGGAGATATTTAAGAGCAGGTTGGACAGACATATATCAGGGATGATCTAGACAATGCTTGCTCCTGCCATGAGGGCAAGGGACTGGACTGGACTGGATGATCTCTCAAGGTCTCTTCCAGTTCTAGTATTCTATGGTTCTATGATGAAGGTGCAAGCTCTTTAAATAGAAGCAGTTGAAAGGGCTCCCGCATCCCTGGCTCCCAGGCAACATGCTAGCAGCAAGGCCAGGAGCAGTGAGCCCTTTAAATAACAGGAGTTGAAAGGGCTCGCAGCTCCCATCCCCGCTAATGATGCCTGGCAGTCCCGAGCCCTTTCAACTCCTGTTATTTAAAGGCTCTGCCCCTTCTGCCCGAGGCCCCGCCCCTTTCAACTGGCCCACAACCACTTCAAAAAATTTTGAAGTGGCACTCCTTCAAAGATTATTGCCCACCCCAGCCTAGACTGATATATTTGGGTTAGGTATTAATAGATGGAGCTGTGTATGTCTGTGTGTCAAATGGAATGCAAAAAGCAGCAGAAAATGATGATACAAAATAAATCCTAGAGGCATGGCCTTGGAAGAAAATAAAGAGGGAAAGTGAGCTTTTGGAGCAGAATGTTGGATGGAAAACATCAGGCTTGGAATTACAAAAGCAACTACTTTCTGATTGATTCTACTATGTTCCAACAAACAGGACTTTGTGTACATTCTTTGTAAATACAAGAAATACTTGCTTCAATCATCAGTTCTTCTTACTGGGATCAATCTGCCACACCTCAAAGCTTATCTAATTGCTTGGACAAAAAAGGGTAACATTATATTACTGGAACAGGATAATACCCCTGGGCTGTCTTGGTTTTTTGCTTACTGTTGCTCTTTATTCTTTATAGCTATCTATATGATCACATGGATAAATTTTATGTATGTGCAACCTCCACCTTGGACAGATTTGAACCGGGGACCTCTGAAGCAGAGTATAGGAGCCTCTACCCTCTGAGCTAAAAGCCAGCTGGTTCCCAACCCATGCTGTAGAGGTCTCTTAATCTTAACTGTTGGGTTCTTGTGCAAGAAGTGTTATGCAAGAAAACATCCACACTGCCATGTGCGAGATGTGCTTTTGCACAAGAGCTCCCATGGCAGTATGGACGCTCTCTTGCACAAGAAAGCTCTGATGGCCATTTTAGCCATAAGGCTTTCTTGCACAAGAAATCCCTGCCGAGCGTCCATACTGCCCTCTTGTGCAAGAGCTCCTGTGCAAGAGGGCTTACACCTGATAAAAAAGAGCATAGCTCTTGTGCAAGAAGCCCCCTCTTACCACGCCGTAATGTAAATTTCCTTGCGCAAGAGCGGACGGGCAGTTTGGACGCTCTGCAGATTCTTGCGCAAGAATGGCTGTACTTGCACAAGAAGCTGTGAGTGTAGACATATCCTAAGTGTGTGGGTTACATATGGCTCTTGTCAGGTATTTTCAACCATAGGAAAGGATGGAGCCTTATCAGACTTCAGCTATTAGCAGCCTGAGGACAGTTTAGGAACTGGAGAATTTAGCTGTAGGGCCTCAAGCATAATTCTTACAAAGATACAGTAGGTTCTTAACTTCAAAATACCTGAAGGCATCTTTTTCTTCATACATTGTGTAGGACTTTACATTAATGTATGCATGTCTGGGATGATTATTAAGATTAACTTACTAAAATACATATGTATTGAATTGTTTCAAAGTCCTTGCTTGTAAAACAAAAACTAAACTGGGGAAATAATCTGGAAGAATCAGTTGAGACTCCACTGCTTCCTTAAATGGAAAATATAATTACTCTTCTTCAGAATGGATAGCTGGGAATCTCTCAGTTCTGTCATTGGGTTCTGCCTCAGTAAAGATCTCGAAAATCACCTCCATCATATTCCTTGTAAATGAAGGCAGGAGATGCACCTTGGGAATTAGAGCATCATTTAACTCTTCCAATGAAGCAGTTTTTGTCTCTAAAAGACCTGGTGATAGCACAGCTCTCCCTTCCTTTTAGCACAAGAAAATCAGCTAAAGTTGCCTCTCTTTTTTTTTCAGTCAGAGTGAAATTGGGGAAAGGAGGTGGAGAGAAAGGGGATCAAAATTTAGTTTTATTCCACTGATGTTACTGCCTGTCACTAAAAGATGAAGGGCTAAAATCCCATCAGTCTGGATTTGCAGATCTGAGGGTGAAGAATTAATATTTTTCTGTTTTTGTAGAAAACTCCTTGATGTATGGCACCATTATTGAATGTTAACAGCTGCAGTTTAAATTACAAATGAGGATCTATTAGCATAACCATACCCAGTTTCTATTTAAAACTAAGATTTTAGCCAAAATTGTGTCAACTGAGAACCTACACATTTGGATTTGTTAATATAGAGAAAGAAGAGAGAGAGAGAAACAATTTCCTCATTTCACTACAAAAGACTTTACTTAGTATGAAGTCTAGAACAGTAATAATTTTTAAGAACATTTTGTAATTATTACTGATAACTTTTAAATGGATTGGTGGCTATTTGAGACAACTTAGAATAAATACTTTATAAGGCAACGCTAAGAACATAAGAATGGTCATACTGGGTCAGATCAAAGGTCCATCTAGCCCAGTATCCTGTCTGCCGACAGTGGCCAGTACCAGATGCCCCAAGGGAGGGATCACAACAGGTAATCTCATGTGATCCTTCCCTTGTCACTCCTCTCCAGAGAAATAGAGGCTAGGGATACCATTCCTACCCATCTTGGCTAACAGCCATTGATGGACCTAACCTCCATGAATCTATCTAGCTCTTTTTTTAACCCTGTTAAAGTTCTAGCCTTCACCGCATCCTCTGGCAAAGAGTTCCATAGATTGACTGTGTGCTGAGTGAAGAAAAACTTCCTTTTGTTTTTAAAACTGCTGCCTATTAATTTCATTTGGTGACCCCTAGTTCTTTTATTGTGGGAATATGCAAATAATTTTCCTTATTCACTTTTTCCATACCAGTCATGATTTTATAGAACTCTATCATATCCCCACTACAGTCAGTACTATAGGTTTAAACAACTAAGTCCTTTTTTATAGTTCTCTCATCAAGCCCATATATTTTTTTTTTACATATAGAATATTTAAGAAGCCCTAAATAGCATTGTTGGGGATAACTATTTAATTAGTCTAGGCTTCCACAAAACAGATGGCTTCTGCTCTTACACTTCTTAACCACAGTATTAGTGAAATTGCCATCTTTTGTAAATAGCTCTTTCCCTGAAGAGCTGCTTATGTTTACTCGTAACAATAATGCTAATCAAAATGAATTTAATAATTGCTTCCCCACATACAAATACAATGTTTAATCTTATATATATGCATGATAGCACATCCAAACCAACATGAGAACATTACACTAGAAATATGCATCTATCAAATGCAGTACAGTAGCAAAACAATTAGTGTTATTGTCCATAAAATTATGTCACATTTCCAATCAACAGTGCTGAGTGATACAGAAAAGTTAATCCGGGTGTCTAGAATCACTTCCTTTTACTGAAAGAACTCAGTAGTACCAGTTTCTTCCTGGTGAGTAAATCAGGCCATTGAGAGCTCTAGTACTGGACATGTTCTCCACATGGTTAATGGAGGGAGATAGTCTGACTAAAGAATAGGACTAGTAATCAAGGTACTTAGAAGAGTGATCCAGCTACCATTGAAATTAATGGCTTTCTATTGACTCTGATAGGAGTTGGATCGTCCCATAGGTTCTGCAGTTAGTGTTGCATCAAGTTACTTAATTTCTCTGTGCTTTGGTTTCTTCATGTCTAGCACAGACAAGTGACATAAAATACAGCAAAGGAGATTTCATTCCTCTGCAGCAACACAGCTAATGATTTAAGCAGTCTTACTGGCACTCCACACTTCATTAAGTTGTGTTACTTAATTCATTAATGTTTATAAAGTGCTTTGAAATCCCCTAATGAAGTGCACAGTACTATTATTATATATGCAGTACCTTATGTCCCTAAGGATCCCCCACAAAAAAGCCCTTTTTTCCTCTGGACATAACAGTTATCTATTAATAAACAGCTTTAATCCTACAAAAGGTTTACTGATATATGCACTATACTCCATTCAGTTATAAAATACATGTTCTATACCATATTGCAGCTCCTAGCTGGCTCAGTGCTAAACCCCTACAATGAAACATAACATATTAGAGTCTATAAAGTCTATAAAGTCATAACTTTTGTGAAATGCCTTGACATCCAATCCTCTAAAAGGTACATCTTTATCTGACCCCACCTAGACAAGAAAAAAAAACAACCAATAATTCAGTTTGCCACGCTCTCCTTCTCTTCCCCATTTTGAAGGAAAGTTCTCTCACTATACTAACATGATCCCACCTGTCAGGAAGCAGAAAGGAAGGAACACCGACAGTCTTCCAATCCAATCTTGACTGCCAATCACCCACTTTCCCATCCATTTTAAGCAGGATGAGACAGAGGAGACTGTAACAAAGTATTTTCTCTTTTTTGCCCTTTGTTCCAAATTATAAATGAGTATAGCCACTTATTATCCTTGTTACTAAGTATTATTCTTACAGGGAAGGGACGGGAAGGGAAAACAGGGTTACTTACCTGTAACTGTTGTTCTTCGAGATGTGTTGCTCATGTCCATTCAAATAAGGTGCATGCGCGCCGCGTGCACAGTTCCTGGAGCATTTTTTCCCCAGCAGTACCCGTAGGGCCAGCAGGTAACCTCCTGGAGTGGCACCACTATAGCAGAGCATAAGTACCGTTGCCAACCCTCCCCCTCCTCAGTTCCTTCTTGCCAGAAAACTCCGATTCAGGGGAAGCAGGGGGGGAATCGAATGGACATGAGCAACACATCTTGAAGAACAACAGTTACAGGTAAGCAACCCTGTTTTCTTTTTTGAGTGATTGCTCATGTCCATTCGAATGAAGTGACTTCCCAGCTAACCCACCGGAGGCGGGGTCGGGGTTGGAGCCACCTTTTTTAGCTAATAGAACAACCACACGAGAACAACAGAACAACGACAAACGAGAACTTAAATCAAGAAGTGCAACCATAGAAAATAACAAAAACTCAAAACAGGTAGGTACAGCAGGCACGTAACACTATAGCGTGCCACTCATCCCTCTCCCTTTTCATTTTTGTTTTACAGAATAGAGCCCAACACCGCTGCACCGAAGGTGGAATCCTCCCATGCCTATTGAGTGAGGGCATAATGCTCTGTAAATGTATGGACAGAGGACCATATAGCTGCCCTACAGATCGCAAGGATCGGGACTTGGACCCCGAAGGCCACGGACGAAGCGTGAGCCCTAGTGGAATGCGCTGGCATGCGGGGCAGCTGCATGGGTATGTCTACACTACCACCCTAGCTCGAACTAGGGTGGTAATGTAGGCAACCAGAGTTGCAAATGAAGCATCTCGCCGGGCACCGCCATTTTTAAATGTCCGCTAGTGCAGACTCCGTGCCGCGCGGCTACACGCGGCATGGACTAGGTAGTTCGGACTAGGCTTCCTATTCCGAACTACCGTTACTCCTCGTTTCACAAATGAAGCCTAGTCCAAACTACCTAGTCCGTGCCGCGTGTAGCCGTGCGGCACAGAGTCCGCACTAGTGGACATTTAAAAATGGCGGCGCCCGGCGAGATGCAAATGAAGCCCTGGAAATTCAAATCCCGGGCTTCGTTTTCAACTCCGGTTGCCTACATTACCACCCTCGTTCAAACTGTGCGCCAGAGCGTAGCACTCCCTAATGCAGGAGGATATCCACCCTAACAGCCTTTGGGCCTAACCCTTTCACCCGCTCAGCATAGGCAATAAACAACTGTGATGACTTGCAAAATGGCCTCGTTCTATCTATATAAAACACCAGCGCCCTTTTCACGTCAAGGGAGTGCCACACCTTCTCCTTAGGGCAGGAGAAAGAAAACCGGGAGGTATATGTCTTGGAAGGCCAACACCACCTTGAGGAGGAACGCAGGGTGGGGACGCAGACGAACCCTGTCTGCCAAAAACACTAGGTATGGGGGCTCCACTGTCAGGGCACGCAATTCCGATACCCAACATGCTGACGTTATGGCTACTATAAATGCCACCTTGAGCGACAGAAACCTGAGTGGGCAGGATGCTAGGGGCTCGAAGGGGGGACCCAAGAGCTTGTTTAGCACCAAGTTGAGGTCCCACTGCGGCACCGGGGCCCTCACATGAGGAAATAACTTGTCGAGACCCTTTAGGAACCTTTTCACTAGGGGGTCAGAGAACAGTGATCTACTGCCAGACCCCTCATGAAATGCCGTTAGGGATGCTAGATGCACCTGCACCGATGGTGTGGACAGGCCCGCTTGCCACAGCTTAAACAAGTAGTTCTGGACCACTGGAACAGGGGCCTAGGAGGGGCAGACTACCTTACTTTGAGCCCAGACCGAAAACCGCTTCCACTTGGCGGCATACGACCGTCTGGTGGTTGGCTTCCGACTTCCTAGAAGAACTTCCTGTACCCCCCGCGAACAAGCTCTCTCGGGGGGTTTCAGCCATGGATAAGCCACACCGTCAGGTGGAGGAACTTGGCATCCTGATGGTACAGGGTGCCCCCACCCCTGTTCTGAGTGACTAGGTCTGGCCACCACCATCTCCCACAGGATGGGGTACCAAAACTGCCTGGGCCAGTCCGGGGCTATCAGGATTACCCGGGACTTGAACAGCCTGATCCTGGTAAGCACCTTGGGAACCAGTGGGAACAGGGTAAATGCGTAAAGCACCCCTCGAGGCCATGGTGAGGTCAAGGCATCCCCTTTCAAACCCGCTCCCGGATCCAGGAGAGAGAAATACTGGGGACATTTCCTGTTCCCCTCAGTAGTGAATAGGTCTACCAGGGGATAACCCCACAACTGGAAAAGCTGTGCTAAAACCTCCTCCTTCAGGCACCACTCGTGGATTCTGAAGCACCTGCTCAGTGAATCTGCTAATGTATTTACGTATCCCGACAGGTATGCCACCTGTAACTGGATGCAGTGGGTTATGCAGAACTCCCAAAGGAGAGCCACCTCCTGACACAGAGGGGACGATCGAGCTCCCCCGCTTGTTAATATAGAAAACAGGCACTGTGTTGTCCAGTTTCCCAAAGACCATGGCCAGGAAGACCTCACAAGCCCTCCTGACCGCTCTCAGTTCCCGAACATTTATATGCAACATCCTCTCTTGGACATTTATATGCAACATCCCACAATTCCTGCATCCTGTGACTCTGTAGGTGTGCCCCCCAGCCGTCATCAGAGGCGCCTGTGATGAGTTGGACCGATGGCAGCTCCACACAATAGGGAACTCCCGTGGACACATCACTCTCTAACGTCCACCAATTGAGTGAGGTGAGGACATTCTGCGGCACAGTCAGGACCTGGTCCCAGCCCTCTGTGGCCTGTTTGAACGATTTCGCCAACCACGCCTGCAGCAGCCTGAGCCTCAGTCTGGCGTACCTGACAACATAGGTGCAAGCCACCATGTGTCCTAGGAGTTTCATGCACGACCGCGCCGTTGTCAACGGGGACTGCCGCAAGTTGGATATTAGGGTCCTGATCGCTTGGTATCTGAACAGCGGGAGGTAAGCGTGCCCTTTCCAGGTGCACAGGGCCTCCCCCTCGAATACTACCTTCTGTGTTGGTGTCAATTTTGACTTTTCCTTGTTCACGACGAGTCCGAGTCTGTCAAAGAGAGACCGTGCCAACCCTATGTACGCGACTACCTGGTCTCTTGACCGACCCCTGATAAGCCAGTCGTCCAAATATGGAAATACTTGAATCCCAAGTTGCCTGAGGAAGGCCACCACCACCGCCATACACTTCATAAAAACCCTGGGGGCCGTTGACAGCCCAAAGGGGAGGACAGCAAACTGGAAGTGTTGGTGGGATACCACGAACCGGAGGAACCTCCTGTGGTTTGTCCAAATTGCAACATGAAATCAGGCGTCCTTCAAATTGAAGACCGCATACCAATCTCCCTTGTCTAGCACCGGAATGATTGAGGCAAGGGTCACCATCCGAAACCTCTCCTTTTTTGTGTGTGTGTTGAGGACCCTGAAGTCCAGGATGGGCTGAAGGCCTCCTTTCGGCTTCGGAATAATAAAATAGTGGGAATAAAACTTCCTGCCTTCCCAGTGGGAAGGTACCCTTTCCACCACTCCTTTCTTCAGGAGCGCAAGGACCTCCTGTCTGAGGAGGGCCTTGTGAGACGGGTCCCTGAAGAGGGACAGGGAGGGAGGTAGGGAGGGGTAGGAGTCCAGGAAAGGGGATAGAATACCCTCGGGATATTATGTCCAGCACCCATTTGTCCGAGGTGATGACTGACCAAGCCTGGGCAAAGTGGGACAACCAGTCCCCAAATGGGGGGGGGGGAGATGGAGGATATCAGTATGCAGTCCCCAAGAGCACCTTCAAAATGACTGCTTGGGTAGACTGGGAGGGGGCTGAGTGGTGCCCCAGCCTGCATCCAGGCCGGGAAGCTGGAGTCCATGGCACAGTTTAGGCCTGAGGCGATACAGGGTCAACCCTCGACAGCGCTGCTGGGGTCAGCATCTGAGCTGTCGTTGGAATCCGAGGCGGAGTCTCTGCGTTCTGCAGAAGCTTCTCGCATGTAATTACGGTTCCGATCTCGCTTTTGGCACCGGACGGCACCACAGGGGTTTGAACAGACATGGCCGCCACAGGTGCAGCAGCCCTGGCCATTTTGGATGCCCTGGGCGTATCACCAGTGGCAGGGGCCGCTTCCGCCTTCTGGGTTCAGTCAGTAGGTTGTGGAGGAGGTCCACGCCTTCAGCCTCGTTGTCTCGAGCCCCGCCGTCACTCAGGAGGGCTAGCGATGACGGCCTCAGTGCCGGTGCCCTTACGGCCAATGGGGCCGCAGGGCAGATGGGTGCCGGCAGCAAAGCCTCAGGGATCGACCGGACAGGAGACGGTGCCGCCAATGCAGCCTCCACCGGTGCCAACACAGTCTGACCCCATATCGTTGTGGCCAGCAGTGACGGTTGGTCCCTCAACTCTACTGGTGCTGGCAGGATGCTGGGATTGGGGAGACCGCCAGTACCCCCAAGGCTTCTGGTAATGAAGTCGAAGACCCCTCCAAGCGGGGGGGTGAGGAAGGCGAGGTCGTTAGCTCTATCAGTTCCTGAGCTGCCTCGAACGCCTCCGGCATGGAGGGCAGTGGGCCAGGATAGGTCCAGGGTTCCCAGCCCTGTGCGAAGTCTCTCTCCTCTTCTGTATCCCCTTGTGGGGCTGGACAGGCAAGGATGGTGCCAGGAGTGTCTCCACCAGTGCCGGTCCCCGTGAGCCTTGCACTTAGGTGATCTTCCCCTGGATTCCTTCACCCGTTTCGGTGCCAGGGACTGAGATCGGTGCCGCGGTGCCAATATCTTCTGTACCACGGTGCAGGGGAGGTCAGAACGCATTCCCGCACCGACGCCAGTGCACTACGCATGGAGGCTTCTCTGGAGGATGCGGGCTGCAATGCCGACTCCATCAGGAGCAACTTCAGACAGGAATCCCTTTCCCTCTTGGTACGTGGCTTGAACCCCCAGCAGATCTTGCAGGTATCCGCAAGGTGAGATTCCCCTAAACACTAAAGGCACTGTTCATGGGGGTCTCCCTTGGGCATCGGGTTCATGCAAGCTGCACAAGGTTTAAAACCCTGTGGGCCTGGCATCACCATCGGGGGAGGGGGGAGAAGAGGGGGGTTCAAAGGAGAACTAGCTCTAAGTACTTAACAACTACTTATCCACAACTACTTGAGAACAAAGAACTGCCAAAGGGCGAAGATAACAAGCTGGGATCTGCACAAGACAGCAAGCTCCAAGAACAGGGGCGGTAAGAAGGAAATGAGAAAGGGGAGGGCTGGCAGGGGTACTTATGCTCCGCTACAGCGGCGCCACTCCAGGGGGGGAACCTGCCGGCCCGACGGATACTGCTGGGGAAAAAATGCTCCAGGAACTGTGCACGCGACGTACATGCACCTCATTCGAATGGACATGAGCAATCACTTGAAGAAGAAGAATAGAATAATAAAACCAGAAGGGCTCTCAAGACTCCAGTCCTCTGCACCCATGGCAGGACCAAACACCATCTAGATCAGGGCTGGGCAAAATATGGCCCAGGAGCCTGATACAGCCTGCCAAGCCACCAGATGCAGACTAACCTGCCAGGAACCTCAGGCACATAGTTGCCCGCTCTTTAAAGTGTGGCCTGTGTGGCCCTCTGCTCTGTAGGGAGGGGGAGGCTTTGTGGGATCTCCCGGTCCCCAGCCCAATCTTCAGCTCCTATAAGCAGGAAACAAATGGCCAATAGGAATTGACCCCACCCAATCTCTTAACTTCTATTGGCTGGAAACAACTAGCCAATAGGAGCTGAAAAATTGGCTGGGGGGATTGAGGCAGCACAAGTCTCTTTCTCTTCCTGGAGCTGAGCTCCACATGGAGCTCCACATGGAGGGAACAAGCCTGCAGTTTAAAGTGATCTGGGGCTGCAGCAGGAAGGGAGCCCAGCCTGCCTTGAGGGTACTGCAGGGCTGCAGACATAAGCACCTTCCAGTCAGAGCCTGCCTCTGGCACACCTGCCCCTCCTACAGCCCAACTCCCTTCCCCCAGGCCACCATCCAAATCCTCTGCACCCCCCTGCCCCAGGTCACAACTCCCTCCCAAACCCTGTACAACTCCTCTTACAACTCCTCCCCCAGGCCAGAATTCTCTCCTGCACTCAAACACCCTCCCACACCCTGCACCCCAATCTCCTGCCCCAGGTCAACACTCAAACCCTCTGCAGTCTGCACCCACTTTTCCCCTTCTCCCAGGGTACAGTTCCCTCCTAGAGCCCCTCCCCCAGGCCGGTCAAAACCCCTCCATCACCCAAACTCCCTCTCAGACCTCACACCATCTTCTGCACCCAGTCCCTTACTCCGTGTGCCCTTCTGTACCCAACCTCCACCTTAGACCCCACATCTCCTCCACAGAAAAGTGCAGCCCTTGACCACTTTCCAAAACCCTGGAATGGACCCCCACCAAAAATTACTGCCCACTCCTGATCCAGTTCATCCTGGACAGATTATTATTTCAGACAATGGACAAAATATTTTTCACTTTCTACCCAGATAGAAATTTGAGTAGCCTTCAAAATTTGAGTCAAGCTGAAGTGCTATGGAAATTTTGTAACTCAGAGTGATGGAAATGGCTTTAATACATGATAGTTTCCTTACTTGCAATAAAACTTAGGAACCCACTAACATGGCAATCTCTGCTCAGTTACATCTGCCTTGAATGCGGTTCCCCTGGTGGACATTGAACAGGTTTCTGTACTCTGGGGGTGGACAAATAGTTTTTGATGGTGGAGCTCTCCAGGATTTTGGTAAGTGGGCACACATTTTTTATGTAGGAGGTCTGGGGTCTGGGAAAGAGTTTAAGTGCAGAAGGGAGCTTGGGGTAGAGGACTGGAGTGCAGGAGAGGGCATGGGGTCTGAGAGGGAGTTTGGGTGAAAGAGGGGGTTTTGACCTGGGTCATTGGGTTGGGGTGCAGGATCCAGGATGGAATATCAGTACAAGAGAAGATTCTGGCCCGGGGGAAGGGGTGCTGGGTCCAGGATGGAGTTGAGTGCCTTTAGGGAGGGCAAGGGGAGCTGCAACTCCCACCCCACACAATTTGTACAGGAAACTTGCTGGCTGTTACCCTTCCTCAGGAAGCAAGGGGAAAGTGCACAGTTTATTCCATTCCTCACTCTGTCTGGGTTGCCCAGAGGGCAGATGAACCTGGACCTGACATGCACTTCTCCCCTGACTGTGCCCACTGGTGCTGCAGTGGCCATGGAGAGGCACTTCTCACCTGGTCCCAAGCTGCTGCAGCAAGAGAGATCTGGGGTTGTTCTCCCTGAGGCAACCTGCATACTGAGCCCCGATCCCCAGTCCCATCCCAGAGTAATGATTTAATGAAGAAAAACAGAAATGGATCAAGTTAAGAACCTGCATAATGCTGGGTACATCATATTAATATCATGCACATAACACTATTAATGGTTATTAATGGATGGAGAGAGAGATAGTGCAACATAGGCATTGACTAACACTTTAAAAAAAACAGAAATTTGATACAGACACGTACAAACACTAACCCACAGAAGCAGTTTGGCTGAACTGGAGTTTTACGTTTTTCAAAACTAGGCTCTATATTACAGAGGAACTTTTACAGCTGGGCAGAGTTAAACTAGTGGAGTGGAAAAATATATATAACTCCTCAAACAATGTTGTCCAAATATGGGGAGGAAATAAACTCAACTTTCAACACAGAGCCAGCTTCAGTGGATCTGCAATTATTTACACTAGGTGGGGATCTGAGGCAAAAAGCTTTGAGATGACGATGACGTTCTTAGGGAAATGTTCTGACCAGGTTTACAGTACACAGTTAACCATTTCTGAGATCATAGTACTGATAGGCATTTCATGCCTATCAATAGGCACTTATGATTGGGCATGTTAATATAATAAAGTACTTGTCTATAAATTACTAATATGGGGAGCACTTCTCTCATTTTAAAGATAGTTTAAAGACTTTGCTGTGCAGTTGGTGACAGTGAACAATTCCACACATTCCTTAGATGGTGAATCCTTACTTCAGCTTGAACAAAGATTCCTGAAATAAAAAATTCATTGTAGCTTTGCTTTGCATCGGTGTATTTACATCTTTGAGTTTTAGTGATATCAGTGAATATGGTGAGCTATAGCAAACAGAAAATGTGTGTATTAAAAGCCAGGGGAAAAAGGATCAAAAGTGAAGCGCTCTAAGGGTGTGTCTAGACTACATGCCTCCGTCGACGGAGGCATGTAGATTAGACAGATCGGCAGAGGGAAATGAAGCCGCGATTAAAATAATCGCGGCTTCATTTAAATTTAAATGGCTGCCCCGCTCTGCCGATCAGCTGTTTGTCGGCAGAGCGGGGCAGTCTGGACGTTCCCCTGTCGACAGAAAACCCTTTTGTCGACCGCCCCGGTAAACCTCATCCCACGAGGCATAACGGGGCGGTCGACAAAAGGGTTTTCTGTCGACAGGGGAACGTCTAGACTGCCCCGCTCTGCCGACAAACAGCTGATCGGCAGAGCGGGGCAGCCATTTAAATTTAAATGAAGCCGCGATTATTTTAATCGCGGCTTCATTTCCCTCTGCCGATCTGTCTAATCTACATGCCTCCGTCGACGGAGGCATGTAGTCTAGACACACCCTAAGTGAGGAACTCAAAATCGTACATACACACTATGATTAGCCCATATGCATGGGTAAGTACAATATAAGAGTATATCCAGTTCTGCAAGTTATAAATAAAAGCTATCAAATTACAACATTATACAATTGTATCATACACACATGCAATCTCTGTACAAAAAAAACTGCTTAATGAATACGTTCTCTGGCCTTTTATAGACTTATTATGATCACACAAGCTAGAATTACTGAAGCTAAAACTATCAAACGAGCAAAACAATGAAGTCTGTATGGTATCATCATAAGTTAAAAACAGTAGTTGCTATTAAAAAGGCAACATTTGCCATCATTTTAATTACAGGAAAAATCTAAGAGTGGTAATTGTAATTATTAGTAAACTCAGACTTAATGTTGAACACTATATAATCAGTATCCAATACAGTGTCAGATTGTTCTATATTTTCAGACAACCTGAAAACACGCAGTCTAGTCACTTCTACTTAAATACAAAGGCCAAAAATAACTTTTTGTAAAAGGGTGGTTCTAGCAGCAAACTTTTTGATGTGTGATCTTTTGCTCCCTACAATATTGGACAAAAATATAAAATCAACTATGAAATAAGATGCATTTTTTACTCATTCATTTCCTCTTCCTCCTTATAAAGAAGTATATTATGAAGAAAAAAAAACTAAAATATTTCAATTTTTTAGCCTATGACGTTCAAACATACAGGGGAAAAAACAAAAATATCACTTCACATAGCAATAGTTACTTCATTGTAAGCAGGGCCCGAATCAATGCTTCCATTGCAGCCAGTTGGAATGGAAAAGGAATAGCGCTCTATATAAGATACAGGAGGTAACAGTTTTACTTTATTTGGTACTGATAAGCAGTGCTCCCTTTAAGATTTTTCCATCCATGTGCAGAGTGAGTTTTGTCTTGTGTACCAATATTGAGGTACTGGTCCCAGAGAGACTGTCCCAGTGCAGAGACTCCAGCCTGGCATCCCTTTGCTGGGACCCCAAGCTCTGCTCCCAGGCAGCACCCCATTCTCCAGTGGGGAGAAGGTGAGATCTGACTGCCCAGAGAGTTCTGTGCCTAGGGCAGCCTGTGTGCAGGGCAGGGGCTTGCCCCAGGCTGCTCCCTGCAGGGCTGGCTGCGAGTCCCTGCCTGGGGCAGAGGGAAGCTGCTGCCAGCACCCAGGGTTTGCAGGGAGTGGGATGCTGAGAGCGAGTCAGCGACATGTGGGGAGCCAGAGTGGGAGAGCAGATGGGGGCTGAAGGGGGCAGAGGGCTCTGAGAACCAGAGGGCGGTGAGGGGGAGAGCCATTTTCACAACTGAATCACATAATGGGTCAGATGCTATTTGCAATCCTACAAATCCCCAATTTATTTTTCTGTAGCACTACTATATAGCCAGCAATTCCCCATTTTGTATTTATACATCTGACTTTTCCTTGGCTGATTGGTCTATAATTTACCTAGGCTGTGTCTAGACTACATCCCTCTTTTGACCCAGGGATGTAAATGAGACACTTTGAAAGCGCAAATGAAGCGGTGATTTAAATATCCCATGCTTCAGGCGCTTTTTCGAACAAGCGCCATTTCAAAAGTAAAACTGCAGTCTAGACGCGGTTCTTTTGAAAATGGCAGGCTTTCTCAAAAGATCCTGTACTCCTCAATGAGGAGTCAAGAACCACGTCTAGACCACGGTTTTACTTTTGAAATGGCACTTGTTCGAAAGAGCACCATGACGCGATTATGCAAACGAAGCACAGGATATTTCAATCCCGGCTTGATTTGCGCTTTCGATGTTCCTCGTTTACATCCCTCTGCCGACAGAGGGATGTAGCCTAGATGTACCCCTAGTGTTGTTTGATCTCCTTAAAAGCAGGAACTATGTAGAGATGTGAATGGTTAACCAATTAACAGGTAATGCTTACCGGTTACAGTTAACCTGTGGGGGCTGGAGCAGTTCCCTGCTCCAACCCCATGGGGCCTGCCACAGGCAGGAGGCATTCCAACCCAGCCTGAGCAGCCACTGTCCATGGTGGGCCAGCTGAGCATGCCGCAGGCAGGGAAACTCCAGCCTGGCCAGAGCAGCGCCCATCCACCTCCCATTTAATCAGTTAACCAGTTAAACTTAACATTGAACTGGTTAACTGATTAAATGGAATTTTACATCCCTAGTAGTATGTTTTCACTTCTCCATTCTTTTGGGACATCACCCACCCTTCAAAATTTCTTGGAGATCATAATTAGATTGCTTCATCTAGTTTCCTTAAGAATGCTAGGGTGAATTCATCACTCCCTCGGTATTTTTGCATACTTCTGTCTCTTTTATATAGTGGATAATAATTTAGTCATACCGTCTCTTTCACACACAAAAGAAAAAATGTATTATTTTTCAACAACTAAAGCTAGGTTCTGTTTATGAATTTCCTTTTAATTATTGTCTGGACCCATTGAAGTCAAAGGTAGCATTCTCGCTAACTTTAATGGACTTTTATGTTATATGTGCCCAGTATATTATCAGCATCTACAAAATAAAAATGAATAATTTTTTTAAGCTCTTAAAACTTACAGACAACTACTGAAGATTCAGCTAAAATCAGAGATAAAATCTACATGGAAAGAGTAATGAAATCAAGAGAGGGGAATAAAACTATTAAAAATTGGCACAGAATGCAATGTTGCTCAAAGCTTGCCTCCTACTTTTCCCACCCCTCCTAAAACACACTCTGAAAAGCTTACCCCATATTCTACTTTACTGGGAATGGAAATTATTGTGTTCACACATGCCCGTTACTCCAAGGACAGAGTTAACATGATGCCATCAAACCCGGGTGTAATGCTTGGTGCCTGACAAAAGTCAGGATAACATTTTTAAAGCTTTCAAAAATATCAATAGATATTTTTTAAAAAATCATTTACCTCATAATCTTTAGTACAAGGAGTTAAAAGACATCTGTTTACTTCTTATTAGTTTGTGAATGTTTCCTATTGTGGTAGGTAGGTAGAAAGACAGACAGACAAAGATCCTTCTCTTCCATAATGTGAAATGCTCAACAGGAAACAGTAAAAAAAGCAGTAGTGTCCAATAACCAAAATAATTAACAGTGCAGTAAAGCAGAGCTTTGAATGAGATTTAAGATTCAGAATCAGTGATTACCCAGCAAAGTAAAAAGAGAAGTGTTCTCTCATTTTGCAGTGCCCAAGAGCCTCTTACCTCCAAGGCTGGTACTACTATTCACTAACAAAAAATAATGTCTCTTCTCTTTTTAAAAGTGACTTAAATGTTTGAAGTTATAAAGTGGCAAAAAAGTACGCTTTGGATTTTTATTCTCAGTTCACAATTTCCACAAAAAGAAAAAAATTATGCCACTTACCAGAGAGGAAAAATTAATATTCCAGAGCTGACTGTCATACCCATGAGGGCACACTTTCAAACTTTCTGAAACTACTACAACATTTTCCAATACTATATTTAACTTTTTAAACAACATCATTCAATAGTATTGTAGTATGCACAGCACACAATACCCACATTAGTAGCAGCCACAGATACATTATAAATCACTTACATCTCCTTGGGGCCAACTTCTTCACCTGCTTATACTGAGGGAAACTTTGTCTTTCTGCTTACACTGGTTTTTCCTCCAGGGAACGTATTTCTCTCCTCCAACAGATAGGGATGAAGTTTCCTCAACCTTTAAATTACCTAGGGAAAAGGAAAGGAGAAAGGTGTAAGTCTGTCACTTTGGGTCACATGACTATAATAATTTTAAATATAGTTCAGTGTATTTACTGAAAACTATATTTATATATGTATATGCAAGGTTCCCTCTAAGTTGTGCCATAGCACCACCATGTAGCTGCTTAATGAGCCCTGCCAAGGGGTTTAGGGCTGCTGCAAACTGAGGTGCTTGGCTGGGGAGGGGCACTTCTCCCTCAGCTACAGCAGAATCTCCCTGCTGACGACAGAGCAGTGAGTCTCTCCCAGGCGGTAGGGACCCTCTCTGGATGGGGCTCATTAAGCAGATGCAAACCATGCTCCAAGCAGTTTTAGAGGGAACCTTGCATGTGTGGTACACTTGGCCGGTGGTGGGTGAATTAGGGATGTTAAATAGCAGTTAATAAGCTAATCGAGTAGATGATAGAATTTTCATCGAGTACTCAATGAGTCAATAATGGGGATCATTATGGCTCTGCTTTTTAAATGTAGTAAGAGTTACCAGGATTTTACCACATTAAGGCTATGTCTAGACTGCAAGCCTCTTTCGAAAGAGAGCGTCTAGACTACACGCGTAACTTTCGAAAAAGCAAGCCGCTTTTTCGAAAGAAAGCAGCAAGTGAGTCTTGATGCTCTCTTTCTAAAAAGCCATTTGCTTTCAAGAACGCCTTTTTTCGAAAGAGCACTTTCGAAAAAAGGCGTTCTTCCTCGTGGAATTAGGTTTACCGCCGTCGAAAGAAAAGCCGCGTTCTTTTGATTTAATTTCAAAAGAACTCGGCTGCAGTCTAGACGCAGGTGATGTTTTTTCGAAAAAAGGCTACTTTTTTCGAAAAAACCCCTGAGTCTGGACACAGCCTTAGAAGGCAGAACTGCAGTGGTCTGGGACCAGGCGCGAGCCAGAACAGCTGAGTCCTGGCTTGTGCTAGGTCCCAGAGGTTGCACTTCTGCTTGCCCCTGTCCCCCGCAGAGATAGTGCTAGGGGGAAACCAGCTTTTAATCCAACTTCCCCCAGCATCAACTCCTGCTTCCCCACCTTGCTGCCTCTGATATTCAGGAAGCAAGGGGCAGGGGGGAAGCGATTAGTCAAGTAGTGACTCTACTAGTCGCTTACATCCCTACAGTGTTATGCATCTTCTAGTATCAACCACCTAAAAACATACAAATCATTCACCTATTTCATGATGAAACTAAACAAATTAAACATAGCTCTGCAAACAAACATATTCTCTATTTCCAACCCCCTTTTGCATAAGTATCTGAGCTTTTAGGTGCTCATCCAAACCAATGTTCTATTTTGAGAGTTACCTATCACAAATAAATATTCTTGTTACTTTTAATTGCTCTCCTTTTGTTATCCCAAACTTACAGTGCCTGGTTCTCTGTTGACTATGTCTTATGTAATCATTTACCTCATGAAAAACAAGTGCGAATTGGATAGCATTTTATGCCAACTTTACACTAATGTAATTGACTACACAAGATGCAGGGCACTGGAGACTCAGTCCAACAATAATGTCACTAATTCAGACTAGAAGTACATAACTGGTTCTTTTAAGTTACACAGAGCATCATTCCCCATTGCCATTTTGTGTACAGTATGCCAACACACTCATTTAATTTTTAACCCAGAAAGCAGGCAGCAAACATCTGCTTAAAGTTGAGACAATCTCATCCAAACAGTTGGATCCCTCAAAATAAAAATACGAAGAAGCAAAAATAACAATTTTCTAGATCCTGATCTCTCAGGCCAATTGTATGAAAAGTAGCTGAAATAAGAGACAGAGATTTTTGGCCCTCTAAGTCCCCAGCTGATTTCATCTTTTAGAGTCCCTGCTCTCACCTATTGTATTTCTAATATGGCTCAACTCTTACTCAGAGGCTGGTCAGCTTCTGTGTAATCCAGTTTCCTTGCTAAGCAAATCTTTAAAACGAAGTATTTTGTATTTTAATATTTCTTCTTATTCTTGAACACATATCCTTTTCACTTTAATCTCCAGAATTCAACTATGTTTTTGCTGTATTTTGGATATTTGCAGATCAATGTATATCCCTTCAGGGAAGCTTTTTGAATTGGCAGAGTGAATGACTGATATCAGGAACAAAAACTTTTTGCTGTCATAACATAGCATGTCATTTACAGGAAACCCATGTTAATTAATTCTCTCCATACATGCCAGATTTGTCAGAGGAATATACCAGGCCCTTCACACTATTCTGCATAATAGCAGAACCAAATTAAATTCTCCATGGAAAAACACATCTCTCTGTGTTAATGAATTGAATGTCTCCATATCTAACACATCTGTACTACACATGAAGAAAAAACCTACAACTAACAAAAACTTTGCTCAGATATCAGTATACACCTGAAGAAGTCCCTCTTGCAACTCCATAAAATAACACCTGACTTTCATGTAAAAAGAAAAAACTAAAAGCTCTCTATACGACTAAAGCTATGTATATCACTGTTCATTCTACGCAATGCAGCACAGAATTTGGCCTTATAAATATATTTTTGCCCTTTGCCAGGTTAATATACTGGGTCAAAATATGTACAGTACAGCCTCTCCCCAAGTTATGAACGAATTACGGACCAAACACTTGGCTGTAACTCAGACCCCATTGAGTTACGTAGTGACCATGCTGTTCGTAAGCGCAGGTCACGTTTGTAACTCGGGAACTGCCTTTCCGACCGCTCCATGGGAGCTTTGGTCGTAAATGGGAACGGTCATAACGTGACCATTCACAACTCAGAGACTGGCTGTATAATAATTACTCCCTCTAGTGCAGAGGTAGGGAACCTAAGGCCTGGGGGCTGGATTTGGCCTCCAGCTGGCCTGGATCCAGCCCCTGAAGCTCGGGGCTCCGCACACACCCCTCTGCAGCATTGGGGAGTCCAGGCTGGCACTCCAGCCACTCCTATTGTTCCCCCCATGGGGCTGGAGCACACAAAATCAATTAGCCTGGATCTTCCAGGCTTTGGTGTGCAAGGGGAATGTGGGGGGGAATGTGAGGAACATCTTTCTGCTTCTCAGTCAGGGGCCACATCAGTGAGGGGTTTTTTTGGAGGGGGGCGGTGTCCTTTTTTGCACTTTTCACTTGACTGATTTATTTGTGGGTCCATGACCCCCGACCCAAAAAAGGTTCCCCAACCCTGCTCTAGTGGATGGAGACCTGCAAAAGAGGATAGACAGTAAGCCCTGTCACATCTTATAACTATTAATGAGGTTTTATCCGTTAGTTCAAGCAGCTGAATTTGAGTACAGGCAGTCCCCGGGTTATGTCAGTCTGACTTAAGTCGGACCCCCAGTTACGAACTGGGGGGGGAGCCCGCTAGTGCAGGGTGCCTCCCTCACTGTCGCCATCTCCGGTGGCATGGGGGGGTGCTTCCCCCCAGCAGACCAGGGAGACGTGGAGCGGCTTTTCTCGCTGCGGAGGACGTGGGCGGCGGGACCGCCGAGATGCGCCACGGTACCACCACCCACATCCTCCGCGGCGAGAAAAGCCGCTCCACTTCTCCCTGGTCTGCTGGGGGGGGGGGGGGGAACACAGCTAGTGCGCCCCCCCTCCCTCCCCCAGCAGACCAGGCTTTTCTCGCTGATGCCTGGGGTAGAGCAGCTGGGGGGCTGCTGGGTTGGTCCCACAGCGCCAAGGTGCGGCGCTACTGGACCAACCCAGCAGCACCCCAGCTGCTCTGCCCCAGGCGTGTCCGATTCAGCCGCTGCTGGTCAGTTTCAACAGCAGCTGAATCTGAACGCCAGTTCCGACTTACATACAAATTCAACTTAAGAACAAACCTACAGTCCCTATCTTGTATGTAACCCGGGGACTGCCTGTAGTATGGCTCTCTCGACACTGCGCCAGACTGGGAGACAGAAAATGAGTAATCCATTCTTGCCTACACCACTGACCTGCTATCTGAATTTAGGAAAGTATTTTCTCCAATGTGTTCCCATTTCTACATCAACACTTTGTAGTCTTGTCTACTTAGAATGTAAACTTTTCAGTAGAAATAGGGAGACATATTTTTACATACACTCTATTCTTGACTATGAATTGCCACTATAACTGACAACGAATGGCCAATGGACCAGGAAAGAGCATGAGAATGATTCTTTAACCTGAAGAGGCATTGACCTAGGATGTGAGAGACCCAAGTAAAGAGCCATGTGCAAATGAATATTCAATTATAAAAAGTGAAACAGCTTCAATAGGGGAAACTGAAAGCAGCCTGGCCAGATCATTCCATAGCCCAGTAGTGAAAGCACTCTCCTACAATGTGGGAGACCCAAGTTCAGATCTTTTCTCCACATCAGATGTAACACAATTGAATCAGGGTCTCCAACATTCTGAATTCCCTAACCAGTTTGCTAAATGTTATAAAGGGAGACAATAGTCTCAACCTCTTCCTCAAGGCTAGAGAAGGAGCTTTCTGCATTGCTGTGTGAGGCTATTCCACGTTTGCTTTTGTAAGAATGCCTGAAATAAAAAACCAAAAATTTCAGACACAGATAGAAAAAAATTCTTGTTTCAACTTGGCCTAATTTTTTCTGCTTTTTGATTTGACACAAAAGAAAAATGAAAAAAAGATTGTGTCAACTGCTTCCCTCTCAGAATTACCAGTAAACCAAAAATTCCATTTCTCAGAAACTGTCCTTTTTTGAGCAGGGATTGTCCTTTACCACAGCATTTCTACCTAGCACAACAGGTGCCTGATCTCTGTTGAAGCCTCCAGTTCCTAATATAATACAAATAGTAAATAATAGTAATTAATGTGACTGTGTAAGTGCCGCTATCTCAGCAAAGATGGCTTCTGCACAAAAGTTTAGTGAAATGCACTCTGGGTACATTAAATTAGGTGACATGGTGCTATATTACACCACAACCCAGAATGAATCCTTTGAAATGAAAAAAAAAAAAAAGTGGAAAATATTGTCCTCAGCAAAAATATAACAAAGAGTAAAGCAGCAGGAGAATATAACAGCGCACAACCACATGTTTACTGTGTACTTTTATTCCCAGTTACCCAAAATGGTAGTTCTCAGCCTTTTTCATACCAATATGCCATTTCACACCAGGAAAAAAAAATAAGTCCACCCCTCCGAGCGTTGTGGCTCATCCTCTCCCAGCCTTTTGCCAGCAGAGAGTATGCTAATGAAGCACTCATTAGCATTTGTTGTGCTGTCACTTGCATTTTCTCTGCCAACGCTTTTTGCACAGAAACAAGCAGTGTAGACACAGGGCTGGCCTGAGCCCTTTTGGCGACCTGGGCCCGGGAGCATGGCGCCGTCCCCGGGCATAGGGAGCATGCACGGGCCCGCCCCCTGGGGCACATGGTGCATGCGCGAGCTGGCCACAGCCGCTGGCGTGCAGCCCGGGGCCCGCCCCCCGGGCACTCAGAGCACGTGTAGGCCGGTCATGGCCGCTGGCGTGCAGCCTGGTGCCCGCCCCCGGGGCACACGGCTCATGCACTGCCCTGCCTGGCCGAGCCAGTGCTGCTGGCGCGTGTGCCAGGCGGTGCAGGGCCCCGCAGCCGTGAGGGGAAGAGCACTGCTGGCCAGTGCCATGGGGCTGGCACTGCTGGAGCCGGGCACGCGGCTCCTGATGGCAGCTGTAAGGGATGCCGTGCGCCCCCTTACAGCTGCCATCAGGTGCCCCTCATTGGTTGGCGTCCTGGGCAGCTGCCCGGCTCTCTCATGCCTCCATCTGGCCCTGTGTAGATGGGTCCGTTTTGTGCAAAAAAAACCTTTTGTGCAAGATTCTCATACCTCCTTTTTTGAGGCATAAGGGATCTTGCACAAAAGGAAAACGGACCCATCAACACTGCTTGTTTTTGTGCAAAAACCTCTTGTGCAAAAAGCATCGGCAGAGAATATGCAAATGACAGCACGACAAATGCTAATGAGTGCTTCATT